>NC_141056.1:16184916-16564916 GCF_041138505.1 Cibotium barometz
TAAATTGAAACAAAAACAAGAAAATAGAGTAGACATCACCTTGTACACAGTGTTGGGTCCAATCTCCCCCCTGGCTTATGTGGCTCCACTCCCACACGTAGTAGTATTTAAATCATATTTCATAAATTTAGCCCTTGGAGCCATAAATAGCATAGCTTTTCAAAAATTGGGCTTTTATAAAATTGAACCATAGTCCAATTCTTTTAAAGTATCTCATAAAAATAAACCTTGCCCAACATATGTACAATAACATATGTACAATGGGCCAAACCATACAAAACAATTATTTTGCACACATGTGCACGATTAGATAATTTTGTCCAATGTCCACCTTTGTTGTCCCAAACTTATGATCTATACTAAAAAATAGTCCACAATGTTAGATCAAAATTACTTTGGAATCACTCACAAAATAATATTGATAAATGAAAATCATTCACTACCATGCTTCACACATAAACCATGCATCACACATAATTAGTCGGATTCACTCCTACATTGGATTCACTCACAACATCTTCACATAATTCATTGGATTCACTTCCATAATGGATTCACTTACAATGCCTTTACATAATTAATTGGATTCACTCCCACATTGGATTCACTCACAATGCCTTTCTCACAATGCCTTTGTATAATTGGATTCACTCCCGTGATACATTCTTGTTAGAAATCAAAGGAAAACCAATGATAAAATCCATACTTATTTATTCCCACGATTCGTTTTAGGAATATGCAAAGGCATAAGTAAACCAAACTTCTTTCCTTTATGAATTTTAATATTTTTACAAACTACACATTCAAAAACAAACTTAGTAACATCTTTGTGCAGAGTAGGTTGAAAGAAATCTCTGGCAACTATTTGCAAAGTAGATTATTCTCCTCTATGACCAACAAAAGGAGGTTGATGAGATTCTTCGATAATAGTTTTCCTAGATGGTTTAGTTATGCATAATCTCTTTTGAAAGAAAAGAAAACCATTGTCAAAAGAATAATCAGAATGTGGTAACCAATGATTATCTTTCAACTTGTTGTATGTATAAAAAAATAGACTCATTATCATATATTTCCATCATGTTATTAAAAGAGATGTCTTCAATAGCACATATATTATTAATGGTAGGTCCTACTCAAAGCATCATCAACTACATTTTCACGACCAAGTGTGTATTAGGTAGCAGGCTGAAAAATTTGAATAATTTCAATTTTCTACTTTCAAAAGCAATTGGGTGATTATCTTGTATAAGCAATTGGGTGATTATCTTGTATAAGCACAACACCAATACCATGTCCACTAGCATCAGCCACTACCACAAAGAATGGCCTAAGGAAATCCGGTAGTGTTATACAAGTTCATGAGTAAGTGCGTACTTAAGTGCATTAAAAGATTTTTCCATGCATGTCAATCCAAAGAAAAAATTTAGTATTTTTCAATAATTCAGTTAAGTGATGTGCTTTGTAAGCAAAGTTTTTCACAAATCTCCTAAAGTAGGAACATAAACTAAGAAAATATCTCAACTCATAAATATCCTTTGATCTAGGCCATGATCTAATGGTCTTTATCTTTCTAGGAACACAAATTCCTTCCACAAACACAATATGTTCAAGGTATTCAATTTCTTTTTGAAAGAATTCACTCTTGTCTCGATTGGCATAGAGTTGATTTTCTTTCAAAAGATTGAATACTATCTCTAGATTTTTCTTGTGTTCATCTTTGTCTTTGCTAAAAACTAAGATGTCACAAAAGAAAACAACTACAGAACTTTAGTGCTTAAGGAATATATGGTTTATCATGTCACTAAATGTAGCCGGTGCATTAGTAAGTCCAAAAGGTATTACTAAAAACTCATAATGACCCATTTGTGTGCAAAAAGCAGTCTTATAAACATCTTCTTAGGCATTCTAACTTGATGATAGCCTGACTTAAGGTCAATCTTGGTAAATACTTTGGCTCCTCTCAACTTATCTAAGAGATCATCCACATGTGGAATAGGATATCTATTCTTAAAAGTAATCTTATTTAAAGCTCGGTAGTCAATACACATGCGAACCATTATTTTATTTTTTTACGAGAAGAACAAGTGCTCCATATGGTGAACTACTAGGCCTAGTAAGTTTCCTATCAAGAAGGTCCCCTCAATTCGAGATTGGATCTCTTTTTATTGTAGAAATTTTACTCTAAGGAGCCCTACCAAGGAGAAATACTACCAGGGATAATATTTATCCTATGGTCTTCTAATCTAGAATTAGGCAATCTAGGATGTACCTCATTATTAAACAATCTAAAAATAATGAAATGAATAGTTGGTCTGAGATTTCCTTGGAAATTGGTTTAGAGGTAGAAACTTGATTAACCATGACTAAATAAATCTTTTCCTTTTTTCTCATGACTCGCTTAGCTTGGGTATGGCTAAGGAGTGCACATTCACTAGATTCCCTTAATTGTTTTAAGAAGACATTATCACCATTGAATACAAAAGATATAACATGTGAATCATAATCAATGTGAGGGTTATGAATGCAAAGGTGCAACTAGAAAAGTACAAGGTTAACTATATGGTATAATGGATAAGACAATATCTTTCCCTTCCTTTGTGCAATTATATTTTGTTCCTTGAAAAGTAGTTTTGATTTTATACTTTGAAGGAGTATCATTCAATTTAAGAGCATGCATGAGATTTTTAGAAATGAAGTCATGCGTACTACCATCATCATGCAATATATTTACTTCCTTGCCCTTAATTTGTCCTTTTGTTTTTAAAAGCATATGAGGTGAAACTTGCTTTTCAATAGGTTTAGGCATACCTGGATCATCTAAGAGATCTTCGTTTTTGGAATTACCCTCTTGCTCGGGAGAGAAGTCGTCGTTCTCTACATCTTCTTCACCATCAATCATGTTGACTTGTGCGGTTGTTGACTTCTTCTTCTTCTCTAGGCAATTGAGTGCAATGTGTCCTTTTTGTCAACAATTGTAACATGTCACCACTCGAGGTACAAAATCATGTTTCTTCTTCTTCTCTAGGCAATTGAGTGCAATGTGTCCTTTTTGTCAACAATTGTAACATGTCACCACTCAAGGTACAAAATCATGTTTCTTCTTTGCATCATCATTCTTCTTCTTCTTCTTGTTGACACCATGATTGTTATTTTTGTTTGAAGCAACACCCTTGGTATCATTAGTGTACCTGTCAAATTTTTGAAAAGGGACAAACTTTCTAAAATTTTTAGCATGAGAATCATGTGGTGGTTTGTTGTCCTTTGATATTCCATTCTTTCGCTCATAATTGTAAGCCAAAGAGATCTCCATAGATAGAGAATGAGGTTGGAACATATTGATCTCTGCTTGAAGAGTAGCCTTTCATCTAGTAATGAATTTGCATTTTTTGCTCCTTTATTCTCACTCGCTCAATGGCCTAGAGTTGGATGAGAACTTGCCAAAAGTTATCCACATAAAGTTGTATAGTTTCTTTGTGAAGTTGACGAAGCATATCCCATTGTTGACGTGCTCTTGCTTTATATTGTTGACAAAGCATATCCCATTGTTGACGTGCTCTTGCTTTATATTGAGGTGGTAATAAATTCTTTTTGATGAGCTTTTAAAATTATTTTCAAGTCCTAGGTCTTTCATGTCCTTGCTTGAGTGCATTTCACCATAATGTTGCAGTTTCAACCAAATGATTTTGCAGCACAATTGACTTTATCTTTCTCAAAAAATTCTTCCCTAGAAAAATAATCATTAAGTTGACTAATTCATTATTACAACACAATTTTTGCATCCTTTTTACCAATCAAAATTTTGAAATGTGAAAGCTTTACAACTAATTTTCTTTCCTTTTTTTTTTCTCTCTTGTTCACAAAAAGTTTCTTTGATGGTGTATCTAAATTCAAAGTTAGATTCAACACTTCTTGATCTTTTCTTGCTTAGAGAGCAGTTCTTCCAATTTTATCCTCTTAGCTCGTTCTTCATTTAATTGAGCTTGAAGAGATAGAAGTTACAGGAGGTTGTGGGTTTGACATGACGAGGGATAGAGAAAGAAAAATAAAATTACAACTTAATAGTAATTAAGATAAACAAATAAACAATATGTGAGGAGTAATACTACAGTTCTTGCTTCAAATTTGTTGAAGTCATATGTTGTCCCAATTTTGTGGAGCAAGAGTTCCTAACTTTAAGTGTTACAAAGCCTGTTAATAAGTGGTATTTTAAGCCTTCAAAATTGATTTGTTATAGTGGCCCAATTCCGTCTTTGAGATGTTTACTTTTATCCCCAAAAGTAATTTTTGGAAAAACCCACTTTTGTAGTAATCCAAAGCTTTTGAATTTCTCAAGTCTTTGAACTTAGGAAGCCTTTGAACTTATCTTGTTGGAGATATATATTTATTTTGAAGTAAAGCATGAGAAGGGGTAAAAGCTTGTAACTAAAAAAAAGAAGAAGCTTGAATGCTTCCTGAAAGCTTTTAATGTAAAGCTTTTGCTATAGGCTTTTAAAAAAAACTTGGGACTTTGTTATAAAGCTTTGAGGCTTAAAGATTTTGTAAAAAAAGTTTAAATCTTTAAACAAAAAAGCTTAAAGATTTTTGGCGATGGTGCAAGGAGAGGAGAGGTGGTCAATTGGCTATGGCTGAAATTGAAGTGGGAATTCATTGATCTCACTGATTGTTGGGTAGCATGAGCATAATTCTTTTAAAAATAAAATATCATTAGAAGGAGGAATTAGGCTGCACAGGGAGAAAAATCTAAAATTAAATTTTGTTGAGAGATTTGAGCCCTTGAATATGGATTTCTTCCATGTAATGGGTTTAGCAATTTGAAGATTAGGGCTCTTCCATGCTGATCACATCCATACGGCTTGATCCTTGAGGGATTGAAGATTGAGAAAGGTTGTTTTGCAAGAAGAGGGGTGGTTTTACAAAGGTGATTTTAAAAAAAGGTGATATTGACCTCTAGCCCTTGATCTTATTCTTGAGGTGCTTTTTAAAAAAAGGTGATATTGGACTCTAGCCCTTGATCTTATTCTTGATGGAATGGCTCAAAAAATTCCCATAAACCATCCAACCTTTGCTCAAAGGTTTTTTTCCCTTCTTATCTTTACCCTTTGCAGCTTTGCATCTTTGATGATGTCCTCTCTTTGTCCAAGCACTTCTACCCTTGCTTGAGCTTTTTGGAGGCCTTTCTTTTTTTTTTTTTGGTGGTATTTCTCCTTGATTTATTGAAGCTTTAGTAATTCCTAAAAATCAAACATTTGGCTTTCTTTACACCAAGTAAATTGCATAAACCTTGATTTTTAGAATTTAATCCTTCTCCTTGAGTGGTCCCCAAGGCTTTGATATACCACTATTAGGAACTTTAAGAAACTCTAACTTCTCATCAACAAAAAAATTAGAGCATAACATATATTTGCATAAATTAAAAGCATAAACCTTAATAAACCAAATAAAATAAACAAGAGAGAGATGGATAATCGAGTAGAGGTCACCGTCAACACAAGAGTGGGTTAAGTCTCCCCTCAGATAAGTGTGGCCCTTGTACTTTATATGTGTTAGAAAAAGCACTTTCTTTCCAAAAAGGTAGTTCCAAAAACAAAGTATAAGTGCTTTTGAGTTTATGAGTGTGCAAGTTTTACAAAAATATAGCAAGCATTAATATGAACTCTTGGGCATACGAAAAGTATAAAATACTATTTGGTATATACAAAGATATGATGCCTTAGCCTTATAAAAATATAGATGCCCAAATATGAAATCATGAAAGGTGTTCACATGTCTTCCAAAAATATAGTAAGCATTAATATCAAGTCTTATGCCTACCAAAAGTGAAAAATACTATTTGGTACATGTACAAAGGTATGGGCCTTAGCCTTATAAAAATATAGATGCCCAAATATGAAATCTTGAAAGGTGTTCACATGTCTTCCAAAATATCCCATGTGGTCCAACACATGTTCCACTTGTGACATTAACACATAATCCACCACTCAGTCTTCGCCTACATGCAAAACAATATTAGTCTGTGCACACAGTTGATTAAACACATTAATCCTTACCATATTATACCAGTGCACATAGCTTGATTAAACACATTGATCTTGGTAAATGATATATATATATATATATATATATATATATATATATATATATATATATATAAGGCTCATCCAAAATAAAATATCTCAAAATAAAATAATGGGCATCCCCATAGAGCTTACGACTAGCAGTAATGTCAACCAAGATGATGGGAATATGATGCCATCTGTAAGGTGCAACCATATGTGTTTTTTATATAACTTTCTGTATACACTTTGTTTATATATAAATAAAAAGTACATGTGAACAAATAAATGTGCGTATAACTGAGTGAATGAGTGTGTGAGTGTGTAAGTGTGTGTGTGTGTGTGTGTGTGTGTGTGTGTGTGTGTGTGTGTGGAAGGAGAAGGAGCAATCAAAGAAAGACTTTAGTGAGATAAGGATTCCAGTAGGAGTATTATCAAGATGAGCAAGTAGGGTACCAAGGGTTGGTTTAGCAAAGGTATTAGCTCTCTCGAGCATGAATTCATGAAAGAAATAAAAGTTAATAAGGGAGATACGAATATGAAGGGGAATACAGTTGATCCAATCAAGAAAAGCATACAACCTAGCCTAGGATGAGGGGAGAATAAAGAGTTCTTCCAGGTAATTTAGTATATACCATAAAAGGTGATCAAGCCATAATATAGTGGTGGTACAAGGAGAAGATTTGTTACATCTACATCATTTAATGTAAGGTCTAAACATATTCCAACATGTTTTAATAAAGTAAGGTCCCTAGGAACCTCAAGGTTAGGGGCTTTTGTACGCAAAAAGACCTTAGAGTTGGAACATTTCACATGATCAAAATTCTTTAATTAGTGAGAAAATGAGTAGATTAGTGAGAAAATAATTAGTGAGAAAATAGAAATAGAAATAATTAGTGAGAAAATGAGTAGATTTAGTAGTAGAAGTTTTGTATTGCTAGACATCAAACCCACATCCTTCAAATGCCACTAATGTTATCGTTTATGCTTCTCCTGAATTCGGTATATGTAGTCATGGAACTAACATATGTTGTATCATAAAAAGTTGCTTAGTTCTATCTTTAGTTTGCTTACTGTTGACAATGCATAGTTCCCTTGCTTTGTAGAACTTTTCACTTTTTATGTCATTCTACTTTTTATAGTGCAGTCCTTTGATGTATGCCCTAGTTTTTCATAGTAATAGCACTCCATGGTGCTATTTCCACTTTGATTCCTTTGTCATCCACCTTGGTCTCTCTAGCTCCCCCTACCTCTAGAGTGGCCTCCTCCACCTCTAGGCCAAAATAAGGGAAAAAGTATTTTCTTGCATTCTGAAATAGGGGATGATTACAGGGGATTGAGGTAAAAGCTTATTTATTATTCAGCCTGAGGAGGAATCTTACAATATAGGTAAAGAAGAGTGTAAGTTTATGAGGATGCAAATAGCCCTAGATGAAATGCTGACCCCAAAGTTTTCAAAATGAGGATGCAAATAGGCCTAGACAAAATGGCGATCCCAAATTTTCATTAAATGGGAGAGGTAGATTACATATAGTACTATATTTCACACTCATGAGTCCTTCACTATACTTTGATTTTAGAAGTTAAGCGTGGAACACAAACTCGTCACATTTCACGAGGGGTTGTTGGATACGGCCTTGCTCATTTGGATGCATGACGGCATACCATGGAACAAGAGGGTTAGTTTGTAAAAGATACAAAATGTATTTGTGTGCGGTAGAAGGTGAAGGTGGCTGGAGAGGAGAGAGGGAGTGAAATTGGGGAGTTAAGAGTGAGTTAAGTTGAGTGATGTGTGTGGCGACAATCGTGGGCGAGTGGGGCTTTGCCTTACATGTGTGAGTGCATGCCTTCGTACCTTGTGCGGGGTGATGGACTAGAAGTTAGGCATGGAACACAAACTCGTCACATTTCACGAGGGGTTGTTGGATACGACCTTGCTCATTTGGATGCATGACGGCATACCATGGAACAAGAGGGTTAGTTTGTAAAAGATACAAAATGTATTTGTGTGCGGTAGAAGGTGAAGGTGGCTGGAGAGGAGAGAGGGAGTGAAATTGGGGAGTTAAGAGTGAGTTAAGTTGAGTGATGTGTGGCGACAATCATGGGCGAGTGGGGCTTTGCCTTACATGTGTGAGTGCATGCCTTCGTACTACCTTGTGCGAGGTGATGGACTACATGCATGGAGGGTGACTGGATGCAACACTAGAGAAAGATGTTGGGGGTTGAGTGGACTAGGGAAATGAATGTTCTGATGAGATGCAGAGAACGCGAGAGACAGAGGACGAGGGAAGATATCGTAAGAAGGCTTCGCCAGAATGGGTAGCAGATAGGGTAATTACCCAAGCTCAAACGACTCCAACCAGAAGTGGAAAGGTATGTCTGTAGGTCTCACCTGAGTTGGTGAGGAGCCAGGTGGTCAGGTGGTTTTCTCTTTGTAGTGCAATTGTGTTTTGTTCTAGTAAACCTTCGTCCAAACCCGATGTCTCTAGATGGTTGCAGAATGATGTATTTCATGGTAGGGTTATCTCTCAGGTTTTCTATTTAGGTAAATACTTCTTTAATATTCTCTTTTCTAAAGTTCAAGTTGTTTTTGAGTTGTTTGCTGGAGCACATTTGTTTATGGATCATATGCTGATGCATGCTACCCCCTTCAATCCTTTTTTCGATATTAATAAAAGTCTTTCTAAGTCTGTCCTGTATGGGTTGAGGTGGCAAGCTTACCACTTTGGCTTCATCCGAAGCTAAGGAGGTTGGAGAAAGGTGAAAGGGAAAATGAGTGTAAGACAAGCTAAGGAGGAGGAGGTTAGAAAGAATGTGAATAAAGGTGGGGCTTGGGCTAAGTAGGGTAGTAGATCTTTCGATAGTCTAAGTCCATTGGGACGAAGCTTGGAAAGAAATACAGAAAGAAGGGAATCATGGGGGGAGTGGGGAGGAGGTAGAGATGGCGCCTGAAACTGCATTATCATGAGCTCGACTCTCAGAGTTAATGGATATACATGGAATGTTAAGGGGATCAAGGATAAAAAGAAGAATGTTACTTTTTGGGGTTTAGTCAAGGAATGGGGTTTGTCTATATTGGCTATTTAGGAACATAATTTATGCGGGCCTAAAATTTTGAGGAAGGATAGGTTTAAGGATTGGGTTGTAATGTATGGGGGTGTGAATGGAGGGTTTAGTGGAGTCATGACCATTGTTAAAAGTTGTTTAAATCCTAACAACATAGCTAATCATCCTTATGGGAGAATTTTGGTTGTGGAAATAGTTTTGGAAGGGGAGAGGATTTGGATAATTAATGCCTATAGGGCTCATAATCATAAGGTGAGGAGTGGGATGTGGGAATGGATAGCTAATTCAAACTTTCAAGGTAACTGTGTATTTATGGGGATAGGTCTAGGGGGAGCACTGTTTTGATGGGACAAGAGAAGATGAAGTGGGAAAGGCTCAGAGAGGGAGATTAGGCCTAAGGGATGGATGGGAGATGGGTGATTGGGGCTCAGATCCTGGGCACACTTATTTTAGCTTGAAATATTTTGGATCATCATCCAAATTAGATAGGGTCGGCTGTGTGGGTTCCTCATATACTCTAAGAATATCTGTGGATTCCACTACTGCATTGTCTAATCACATGCCCCTCAAATGGGGATGGCATATAATGGGATGGGAAGAAGTTGAGCTAAATAAGTTTCCTACTAGGAAACTAAGGTAAACTAAGGGTAAACAACTACTGAAGGATGATCTATTTATCAGTCAGACTGCGAAGAGGCAATAGAGAGGCTTAAAAGGAGAGGTAACATGCAAGGATGTTGGAGGACTTTTGCCAATGACATGCAGGGTATAATTAGAGGGGTTGGGAAATTGAGAGATGAGGAAAGAAGATAGAAAAGAAAGAGACGGGGTGATCTCTTAGAATATCTATAGAAAAAGAGGTAGGTTGGGAAACTAACTACTGCTGCTGAGAGACAACTTGGTACTTCAAGTGTCAAGCAGCTGGGTTGAAGAGTGAAGATGAGAAATGCACAAGGAGGGAGGAAATTAGATATAAATGGAAAACTTTCAACAACAAAAGAAAGCCAGATGGATATTTGTTTAAGTTAACTGAGAGATTGAGCGGTAAGGAGGTGATAAGTAGGGTCCTAGATGAAATTGGATAGCAAATAAAAGTTATGAGGTTAATAGCTAAGAAATGCATGGAGTTTCTGGGGTCAACCCTCAATATTAAGGAAGACTACCCAACCAGAAGGTTTGAAGCTGAGACCAAATTGCTAGAGCAAGTTAACAGGAGATTGGACCCTGATAAGGCCAAATGGCTAGAGAGAGATATTGAGATAGAGGAATGTTAGGATGCCCTTTTAAAGTTGGGGAGAGAGGAATCGCCTAGATGGGATGGATTGTCTGTGGAGTTCTTCATTGCTTTCTGGCCTTCATTAAAGGATTTTGTATGGACAATGTACAAAAATACCTTTGAAATAAGTAATCTGGATAAGGACTTCAAGGAAGGGTTGGTAAAGCTTATTTCTAAACAGAATGCTTGTGATAGATTTAATCATTGGAGGCCTATTATATTGCTAACTGTTATATACAAAATCTTGGCTAAAATCATTGCCATTAGAATTACCCCTTCCCTTCAAGAGATCATATCTGAGAAACAACATGGCTTTATAAAAGGAAGGTCTATATATGATAATATTTATGCTTCTATGCTGGGGAAAGATGTGGCCCTGAGGACTAAGCAAAAATGCATCCTCTTGCAACTTTTAACTTGGAGAAGGCCTATGACAGGGTTCGTTGGTCATTTATGGCTAGAGTGATGGAAAAAATGGGGTTTGGTTTTCAAATGGCCTCTTGTATATACATCCTTACCTTGGGAGGAAACTCCAAATTATTGTTGAATGGGAGGGTAGTTGGGAGGGTTTGAGGTGAATAGGTCAATTAGATAGGGTTATCCTCTTGCTCCTTTATTATTTGCTATTGCTTCTCACCCCCTGATTGTGGATTTAGAACATGCCTCTACTGAGGGGAGGGTAACTGGGCTAAAGTTGAGCAATGGAGAACAATTGTTCATTCAATGTTTTGCAAATGACTCTTTACTCTTTTTGGGGGCTAACTTAATGACAATGTCAGATTGGCCTTAAGCATTATACAAGAGTTTGCTGATGCTGGCTCAAAATGTAATATTTACAAGTCTAAGCTAATCAGCCTCCTGAAGACAATGACTTTGACTTAGAAAGATGGGGATGTGAGGTTGTGAAGAGGGGACAAATTGTTAGATACTTAGGGGTTCCTTTTGGGGTTGAGGTGACCAACAAACAGTTAACAGACTAGGCATTGGACAGATTCTTTTTGAAACTCAAGAAATGGTAAGGCATCAGAGTCCCCTTCCATGATAGGGTGGCTATATGCAACACTCTTTTAAATGCCTATATAATGTTCTTATGTCCAGTGTTGGACTTTGGAAAAGAGACTTTGTATGGTTTAACAATCTTCTTACATTGGCAGCAGAGCAGAAGATTTTTAAACCTATAAGACTTTGTATGGTTTAACAATCTTCTTACATTGGCAGAGCAGAAGATTGTTAAACCTATAAGAGACTTTGTATGGAGGAATGCTGGATCCAATAAAAACACATTGGCTTGGTTTGCTTGGGATAGACTTAGCCTGCCTAAAAGTGAAGGTGGTTTAGGTATTCTTCATCTTCCCTCTCATACAATTTCTAGGTTGGCTTTGCTTCTACCCAAGTGTCTGCGCAGCAGAAGGAAATTTGGGCAAGGATGCTAAAAGAACTAGTGGATTGCTCGACTGTCTATTTTGATGGAGTCTGGCAAGGTCTAGGTTGGAAAGATAAACTGTTTTCTCATGCTCCTCTCAAGATCACAGGGTCCTCCTTCTACAGGATGCTTTGCACCAAATGGAAAGAGGCGTTGGAATTAATGGTTTGGGATGGATGTGGTAGGGCTTTGACAAGGAATTCTTTGCTGTGTCTAGGGATCTGGTGGACTCACAAGTTTGATCCTCCTTTAGCTCTGCAAGATCCTAGAATAGCCAAAACCCTGAATAAAAAAGGAATGAGGAGATTTTTAGATTGTTGGGATGGGGTATCCATTGGGTGGAAGGAGCCTGAAAGTAGTGGGAAATGGAACTTGCTTTATCTAATAGGGAAGGGCAACTTGTCAAATATCTATTGGATGAGGTGTAGAAAGGTAGGACATCCACAGCAGTATAGTGGATGAATCTTGCTGGGTAAGGGATTGGGCCTGGTTTAATGGATCCAAGTTAGACAAAGGTATAACCAAGGCTCTATATAATGCATTAAGAATGAGTGAGGATAATGTAATTTATTGTAAAAAAATCTGGAGAGTGAGTTGTAGTTCTAGTTGTTGGAGAAGGAAATGGAAGGAAATATGAGAGATTGAAATGGCTACTAAATCTCAGATTTTTTTGTGGAGAGTGTGCATGGGAGATTTGCCTACTATTGATTCTAGCTGTTGGAGAAGGAAATGGAAGGCAATATGAGAGATTGAAATGGCTACTAAATCTCAAGTTTTTCTGTGGAGAGTAGTGTGCATGGGAGATTTGCCTACTATTGATTCTAAATCAGAGGAATTTTACCAATGTTGCCCTAGATGTAAGACTGCATTGGAAGATGGGAAGCATGCATTTTGGACTACCCTGCCCATTAGGGGTGCCTGGTCCAAGATTGGGAAATGGATTCATAGTAGTAACTTAGGGGTACAAGGACAATGAGGGGACTGGTTAAGGGAGATGGGCAACAAATGGTGGACATGTTGATTTAATTTTTAATAGTCATATTCTATTGTTTGTGGGAGATCTGGAATTCCAAAAATTGTATTGTTTTTCAAGAAAGCTTGTGACACAGGAATTAATGTTAATGGGTTGATGCATAAGTGTATATGTATATGCTTGGCTATATGCTTGGTTAACAAGTTGAATGGGTAGAGCTGGTTCAGATGATTTAGGCTCTACAGTCAGCCCCATCACTTGATCCCTTTCCTTTGGGTGTGACCTACAGTCATACTAGGCTTTGCCTAACTGTGTGGTGTTCTTACTTTCAGGGCCTTGCAAAGCTGAAGTTGGAAGCCAAACTAGACAAATATGGACCTAAAACTAAGAGATGGTACAACAAGGTAAAACTAACAAGTTACACTTTTGTTGCCTTTATTGAGAACCCAGCTCACCAACATTCAAAATATATTTCAAGAACGGTGATGTGTTGGAGAAACAGGCTCCTAGGGGATGCACCACTGAGGCTGGAAACATGCATTTTGCTTGGTTATCAAATTTCTTCCTCAAAAAACATGTATTTTCTTACGTAGAAGTTCTCTAGAAATGTGAGAGAAAAAAAGAAAAAGCCCATATATATAGGTAAAAACGTGTTGGTGTTGGACGCCCTATTTTTCTTTTTTGGCCCACCATCATGACTCAACCAAATCAAAAATCTCCCTTCTCTTTCTTCATAGATCATTTTTAAGTGTTATTTTAAGTGTGAGGGAATGTCACATACCGACAAGTTGAGGTTTGCAAGGCCCCTTTTATAAGATCGCACCTTCTTCCTTTATTAAGATCGCTCGAGAGGACCCAGGGTTTACACCAATCACATGAACTAGTGGCTAGACCCTTCCAAAAAATAGGTTCAATATGCAAGCGTCAATTTTATGTCTAATTGGCCCATTCCCTTCAAAACAACAAGCAAATGCTTCTTTGATGGAATTTCCATGCTTAATAGTAGAGCATAGTTCTTGGTTGGTGCTTACATAATTTTATTTATTTTTTAATTGGACTTGAAATTGTAGGAAATTGCGTACTTACATCTGGCTTGTGCATAACACACACACACCACCATCGGCTCAAGGATCAAGGGGTACACATACCAGGCTCGATCCCAATACCTATGGGATAACACTTGAACACCCAATATGAAATTGCCTTTTTCCTAGATTCAGCTATCTTTAAAACAATCATTTAATGAAACCATAGTGTCACTAATCATAATCCTCCAAAATATCCGGTGTAATCCTAATTTCCAATCATTCCTTCATTGGTGTACCTATGGCATCATTGGCAACCAGAACGCTCACCACCTGTCCCTCAGGGGCCTTTTCGATAGTTCCTAGCTCATAGTACCCGACAATATATTCACTTATAAACATCAAGACGGAATCTCCGTTGAAGATTAGCAAGATCAACCAACAGATCCATATAAAAGAGCCATGGACTCATCCGTTGAGGACTAGCAAGGTCAATCAACCAGATCCATGCCCAATTTCAGAAAACAACTCTTACTCCTTGTTCCAATATCTTCCACGACGCATGTGTGGGTATCTTAACCACTAGACTATAGCTGCATTTACCCATAGTTACACCTTATGGATGACATTATAGTCCCACCACCTTGGTATACACCTATAGTTACACCTTACGGATGACATTACATTCCCACCATCTTGATTGGTGCTGCCTACGTAATTTTTATTAACCCATACACAACCATTTTACACACAGTGTTTCATTTCAAAAAAAATATATAGTCTCTCTCTCTCTCTCTTTCTCCTAGCTGCCACCACCACGTTTGGTTGTTCTCGTAAAGAAAATTGCCATCTCTCTTGGCATAAAAAAAAAGAAACTTTTTTGCTCTATATGTGTTGCTCTTCCCACCACAGCTTTTTCCATAAGCCCCTAATTTTGACTCTCACTCCATGGCTTTGCTTGTTTGTAGATGGTTTCTTGTAGTTTACACCAATCTTGAACTGTCCTTGAACATTGTAGAGCTTAGTTCCTTGCTTTTTATCAATCCTCGTAGCTCATCCCATCCAAATACATGGCATGAGGCTCTCAAAACCCCCCCTAATCTTCCTACATGCAATTCTACAGTCTTACTTAGATTCACTTAAATTCACCTTAGATTTAACTAACACGAGAGAGAGAGAGAGAGAGAGAGAGAGAGAGAGAGAGAGAGAGAGAGAGAAGATATTAATGTCTATGGAATGCCAAATTGGCCTATGAGACAAATCTGTATACAACAAGTCCATATCCTAAGTATCATGGAAAGAAAACTGAAATAAAGAGCTAATCCTAGTCATATTATGCAGCTCACTATGCAGTCATTGTCTAGCATGCTATAGATGTACAATCATGATAAGTGGTATACTACTAATTCCACCCAGGGAGATGGTGGGGTGTAGTACATCATACATGGGGCATGGGGCGAGGAGGACTCTTACATTTGTTGTGCCCTGGTGTAGCCTCAGCCTCTGGAGTCTCTCCCCCATAGCTCTGTGGTATCATGCCTAGATCTGGGTAGACTGGGCTTGATGGAGTAGTGATGGTCTACATCCAGGTAGTCGCGGTCCCCTGGCAGCTCTAATCTCCAAGGCTCTATGTAGTGTGTGAGCCCTCATCGGGAGGTAGATGATAAAAGGGGGAGGGGCCTAAAGAAGCTGGTGATCTGTGGTGGCTGGGATCTTTGGCTCTACACAAGTAGAAGCCTCTCTCTATGTGTGTAGCTCAAGGAGGAAAAGGCCTAGGCATCTCTGATTAGGATATTCCATCACTCGGTTAAGTGGGCCAAAACCCTCTCTGAACAAGTAGTGGTATCTCCCTCTGATCTCATAATATACATGCCATTTGCATATGTAATGCTCCTCTAACTCTACTATGGCCTACTTAGCATAAGACCGAATTGGTAACAACTTGAAAAGTATATTTTCCTCTAGTTTTAATTCTCTCTCTCTTCCTCTCTCCCTCCATGCCAAAATGTGCAACCTGGTGTTGCAAGCTTGCCCTATGAGCCTCTAAATTAATATTGGGTGTATTGATAAGATATGTTGTAGGGTAGTATACATTTAGTTTGCAAGAGAGAGAAGCGCTTCTAGATCTAAAGAGAGTTGTGGCACAACACGTAAGGAGGAGAAATACATGGTTTAAGACATGGGAAGAGTGTTGTGAGTTGCAGGGTGTCACCTACAATAAGGCATCCGACAGGACCACGACTCTCCAGCTTCCTGTGTCCAGATAAAGAAGATCATACCGATGTATGAAACCCCTTACCTTCTTACCTTGCTAGTATATAAAGCCAAAAAATGATCAACTCTAAGACAATGTTACAAGTTTCCATTCAACATAGAGAACCAATCAACAATGGCAACACCACATCTATCCGAAAGCCCCTACTCTCATAGTAACCATAGGGATAGTGAGATGTATGACAACAATCCGCTGCCATATCTCCAATGATATATACTCACGTTAAAATAATGGTGGTGATGGGGATGGATTGTGGAGGTTTTTTTTTTCAATGATATATAGTCACGTTAAAATATGAGCTGACTTCTCAAGTTCGTTTGTACTCCCCTTCTTCTTTGTGAATCTAAGGGGGGTTCTTTTTTGAACTTGCATTGCAGTTTATATCATAAGGTTTCAAAACTTTATATTTTTACATTTGTACTCATGTAAGACAGGTGAGGGAGATCTAAAATACATTAGAGAAGGTGGCCACATCCATGATGTTCCTACAGTATGGTTTCACCTTGCTAGATCACAACCTGTATGGTCCACCACCAGTAAGCGCAGTAAGTCTAGAGACGAATAGCAGCAGAGGAGGCCCCTCAAACCATGCAACGTGTCGGATTTACTGCAGCAGCAATCAGAGGAATGCAAAGTGAAAAAGCAACATTTTTCTGATGAAGGGGATGCCAGAACCTTCGTAGAATGGAAGGCGCGAGGGGGAACTGATGGTGGCGGCGGCAATGACGAGCAGTTTGCCCTTTTTTTTTGGGTATAATTATACAAAAAAATATGAAATATTTTTTAATATAAAATTTTTAGAGGCCATATTTTTCGGGTATAAATTATACAAAAATAATAATATTCCATATACAATATTTTTTTGTTTAATTTGTACAAAAACAAATATGGCCCGGGGAGGCCATATTGTTTTTGTATAAATTATACAAAAATAATAATATTCCATATCCCATAATTTTTGTATTATTTGAACAAAAACAAATATGGCCTAGGGAGGCCGCGTCGCTGGCACGGCCTTCCCAGGCCATATTTGTTTTGCAACTAAAAAAATTATATTCAAAAACTCTATTTTTTTTGTATAATTGCCTTTTTTCATAAACCACTAAAAGAATTATACAAAAAAATATCCCATATTTTTTTTGTATAATCTATATAAAAAAAATATGGCTTGAGGAGGCTGCACTGGCATGGCCTCCTCAGGGCATTTTTTTTGTATACTAAAAAAATTATGAAAAACAATGGGTCTTATATGATGTGGCACTGCCTCCTATGGCCACAAATTTTTTTGTATATATATATATATATATTTCTAGGCCATAATTTTTTTAGTGGTTTATACAAAAAAAGGCCTGAGGAGACCACGCCGGCACGGCCTCCTCAGGCCTTTTTTTGTATAAACCACTAAAAACCTTTTTTTGCTACTCAAGCATGGCCACCCCCGCCCAACATGGAAGGCACCGCCGAACTCCATAATGACGTGTTTGGGGCGTTCACTAGCTACATGGACACATACATGGCTGAATATTGTGTCAACTTTGAAGACGAGGAGGGAACTTGGGTGCCTGTGGATCTTATCAAGCATACCTACAAAGCGGACAAAAATTTCAGGTTCAGGCTTGCAAGATTCCTCAAAGGCCTTAGTAGCGCATATCTAAGGGAGGAGGAAGAAGATAACCTGGTAGGTCTTGGAATGGGCAACATTGGCACAAGTTTTTTGAGGTGGGACATGACTCTTGCCCTCCTGATCTTAGAGGGAACAGAGAAAAGCAAGGGAAAGAGGAAGGCCACTCCTCCAAAGAAAGCCACACCTTATCTCTTGATCAAGGAAGCTGACCCAAAGGAGGAGATTGTCACCCCAGTGCAAGAAGCATCTCTTGCACTTGTGACTCTGGCGGAAGAGCCGCAAGCTGAGGCTGTGAAACGGGACATCGAAGGGGACGATGTCATGGATGAAGTTCCAGAGCTCGAAGTGCGAACTCTACACCCCATCATAGTAGAAGGTGTAGAGTTCTTATTTTTGGATGACATCACCCATGTCCTTGGGCTGCACCAGGATGAAACTCTCTCAGTCATTGCTATGTACGCGGGCATGCGAGACACACAACAGCCGTCCAAAGATGATGACATCCACATTGACTTCAGTTCCGCAGATGTCACAAAGGTGCTTGCGCTCCCGAAAAATCATGCCTCAATAGAGTCCCTTATGGCAGAGACTCTTGTACAAATATCCCAGTGCAAGGATTTCTACGAGAGTGTGCCAGAAACTAGCTTTGCCCCTCACAAGCCGCTTGCCATTTCGGATTCCGTCAGCCTCGGGAGCATCAATATTAGTGATGCAGACCTTGCGGATCATGATGATGCCACTGAGGTAGTACACCCAATTTCTTCCCTTCTTAATTTGTAATTTTTTGAAGTCAACTCATTCTTCTAACTACTTTGTAGACCGCAAGAGAAATGGACTGGTTCGCAAGCCGAAAGGGTGGAGCACGAAAGGAGGTGGAGGGGAAAGATGCTGCGCTATGGCACTACATCCCGAGCTTCAATGCCGAGATGCTTCGCGTAATTCACGACGACTTTTCAAATGATGCGCAAGCTGAATTTTTGAAGTGCAGAGCCCTAAGCGCCATCCTGTCTGAAGCCCCTATAGCCCAAAATGCCCATAAATGTATTCTTGTAAATAGGGAAGCAGCTATCTATAGCTTTGGTGATAAAGGTGCAGGGTCTTTCCTAGGATTTTGTGGCCTTAGCCTTGGACAAGGCATCACTGATGCCAAAGAGATAGCCGAACGCATTGGTGACAAACCATCAGTAAAGACTCTCACCCACGAGGCTTTCACCAAGCTCATCAAGCGAGTTGGCTAGATCCAATGTACTCATTTGCCTTCTGTGAAAATCAAACAATTAATGACATCAAGATGTTTTTCGAGCTGATTTTAAGTTTTATCTTCTTGATGTGTTTATATGTTGTTGTCGTGTCCTGTCATGATGTTTCAATCAATTTTTGTGAACGCTCGTCTGTGAAAATCAAACAATTAATGACATCAAGATGTTTTTCGAGCTGATTTTAAGTTTTATCTTCTTGATGTGTTTATATGTTGTTGTCGTGTCCTGTTATGATGTTTCAATCAATTTTTGTGAACGCTCGTCTGCCACCGCCCGTCCGACTTTGGCTCGACTCGACGGGCCGATTTCTCCCGCGTATGGCCCCAGAAGGGTATATCAGCTGTGCGGGGTGCGCCGGGGCCGAGGGGGGGGGCCGGTGGTCGCTCCGTGGAGCCTGTGTACCACGGAGAGACTTTTGGCTGTTTGACCAGGTCAAACAGCCAAAAGTCGCTCCTGTGTGCCTAGTCAAACAGCCAAAAGTCGCTCCGTGGCACACAGGCTCCACGGAGCGACCACCGGCCCCCCCTCGGCCCCGGCGCACCCCGCACAGCTGATATACCCTTCTGGGGCCATACGCGGGAGAAATCGGCCCGTCGAGTCGAGCCAAAGTCGGACGGGCGGTGGCAGACGAGCGTTCACATGAGGTCGAATGTACATAGCGACAACAATTACATGCAAAAGACTACAATTACCTTGACAAGACAACAATCACTTGCAATAGAAAATAACTTTTTTGAAAATAGACATGGTTTTTCATTAATCAAATTGAGATTACAAAACACGGTTTGTTGCATTACAAGGCTTCCCCTATCTAGTGAAAGAGAGCTTCCTCTCCACGGATACGCCTAGCTAGATGAAGATCAGATGGCTTCAAAGTGACACGTTTTGCATGCACCATGCACAAAACCGCGTCTTGGAAAAGCGAAACCAAAATATCCTCGGCACCTTGTTGCAGAGCGCCTAGTGCCGCCGCTTGCACACGATTGACATCCCGGCGCTGGTCGTGGATAATCTCTTTGACGAGACGCCCAAAAGGTGCCTTTGGAATAATTGGTGTGCAGGTCTTTTGATATTTGCGAATTTCTCTAAGGGCAACTGTCCCTGGTCTCCACCTTTGCTTCTTCTGCGTTGTTGGGGGCGGTGGTGCTTGCGCGTGGCGAGTCCAAGCTGGCGTGTCATTTTTAAACTTCTGTCGCTGCTCTTGGAAGTTATCGGAAGGGGGTTTTGTGCGTTTAGGAATGGTTTTCCCCTTCTTAGCCTTTGCAGGTGTTGGAGTTTTCTTTGTCTTTGCAGATGGAGTCTTCGGAGCTGCTCGCTGCTCTGCCTCCTTCCTTACTCGCTCCTCTTCATCTTTCCTGTCTTTTTCCTCACGAAGCCTCCGTGTGTTTGCTGCCCTGGCTTCTCGTTCAAGCTTCTGTCTCTTATTTTCTACTTCCTCAGCTGAGAGTTTTCTCTTTCCTTTACCAAGTGCACGAGCCAAGACTCTATCTAGCATTGCATTGACAATCCTATTGCTCGACAGGTGCTCCCTTTCTACTGTGTCTTCATTTCTCCTCTTTGTATATTCTGCTCGAAGACTTTGTAT
The DNA here is from genome assembly GCF_041138505.1 of Cibotium barometz. Classification (NCBI taxonomy): domain Eukaryota; kingdom Viridiplantae; phylum Streptophyta; class Polypodiopsida; order Cyatheales; family Cibotiaceae; genus Cibotium; species Cibotium barometz. Next base: position 16,205,476 of record NC_141056.1, read on the forward strand.
GGCCGCTTCCAAAATTGTGTCATCTTCGTATCCGGCCATTCGCAGGTCAGCAACAAATCCGTGAGCTTTTCTGTTAAGCCAATCCTCCTCCGCAGCAAAGAATGCTAATCTTCTCTTGTTGCTTGCGGCGGCCTGAGCTTCTTCTACAGCCTTCTTATCTGCCTCCGCCTTCCTAACTGCCTCGTCTTCTTCCTCCTTCTTGGCAGCCTCATCCTCCTGTGCTTTCTTTGCTGCCTCGTCCTCTTGAGTTTTGACCGTCTCTTCGGCTTCTTTTCTTGCTCTCTCAGCTGCCTCCATGTCCTCTGCTTCTTTGTGTAATCTCTTCGCTTCTTGGGCTTCTTGGGCCTCTTGGGCCTCTCGCTCAAGCCTCACACGCTCAGCTTCCAGATCCACTTGGGCTTGTGGGTAAATGTTTGGGATTGCAGTTCTATGTGCCACCGGGCCCAAGGTCTTTGAAAATGTCATCCTGCGTATTGGAGGGAGGATCATTCGGGGGGCTCCATGTGCGTGAGATATTAGTGCACGAGCGAGAGAGAGAGAGAGAGAGCGCGCGCGCGAGAGAGTCAAGGGGAGAGGAAGAGAGAGAGCTCACAAGTCAAGACTTTTAAAAATGACTATAAAACTCATTGATATTTATAGGGGGCCAAAATTACAAAAAAGTCAATTTACAAAATGAACGCGCCAAAAAGTGGCGAACAAGAATTATTGGGTGGGTAACCACACACGGCCATTTCTTAGTCGACCAACTGTGCCATTGCCTCGCTCTTTCACGTGCCATTGACGCATTGCACCCTTCTCTTTCGCCTTGCACCTAACACCTTCATGATTTTGCGCCTCAAAGACAAATTTCCGGCTCGCTTTTGGGCCTTTCTCCCAGTAAGTGCACGGTAAAACCAATTGAACATTTCCTGAAACGCATTGCTGCGAACCTTGCCACCACCATGACCCGTGTTCTTAAAATAGGCCGCCTTGGCTTGGTAATGTGATCGTTCCATGCCTTGGTTGCTCCAGAGTGCAAGAGACCCATATTCATCTAGAAAGAAGGAACTGTGCGCATAGAGAATATGCATGTAGTGTGTTATATGAGTTTCCCCCCAAGCATCGATCATTTCTTCTGTGAATCTGTCAATCGAAGTCTTGAATGTAGCTATCTCTGCTTCATCAAGATACGGGCGCTCAAGAAGCCTCATCATCTCATCACAAGCTTCCCACACATGTGCACGCTTCAATCCTAGTGTCGCCTCATTGCCTCGATAGGTTGTTACATCACAAATCTGCTTCCATAATTCAAAATGTGTATGGCTTTGAGCCTCACCATAGTTTGAGAGCAGGTGTCTTGCTTTTGCACCACCCATACATATCTTATTAGGGTTATCTTGGGTACTTGATGGGTTTTTGCGATCCTTAGAGAGGGTGACAGCACCTGCGTGAAGCCCCACGGATGATAAAACAACTTCAAGCTCTTGGATGCCCTGTTCTCGCCGTGACTCTGGCTCCATGTTCCAAGCATAATTGATGTGGAGCATCAACAATTTGTCCAAAATTCTAAGTCTTGCGTGCAAGGTACACACATGTACTCGCGACAGTGGAATTGAAAGAATAGGGTTCCAAGTAGCATCCTCCTCTGCGCGAGATGGTGCCTTGCTTTGATTGCAGCTCATAATTCCATTGAGCCAGACGTGCATACCCTTCCCTTTTTGTAATTGATTTGAGCCCTTTGCACTTGCCTGCTTACGACCTTTCACCTTGGTTGCTTGTTTGGCCTTCCCCACTGCGACACTTGGCATCCTTGGATGATAACAAAAGATGCATGGAAACAAAGTGTTAGCACCGCTTTTAGTTCCCAACATGCATTTGAGGGTCTTGAGATCACCACCAAGGTGCCACTCTATTTCAAAGTGACCAGTGCCAGGCACATGCAAGACTTCACCATTTGATTGCCTGTGTATCACTCCTTGAATACCTGTACGGGTGAAGTACCACCTCAGACTGTCATGGTCCTCGTGCGGAAGGGTCCATGCCTGCCACCATATGTTCTTCTCAGACTGCACTCCAAAGTAATCTTGCTTGCGTCGCTTTGTGTGCAAGTTATTCTCCGCATCACCTGTTTCATCTTCGCCGTCTAAGCTCTTTCGCTTCAATGCCCTGCTCATGAGTGTCAGACTTGTACGTTCCACCCTTTGGCCCTTTACAACCTGACATTCATCCAATTTGAGGACAAATATAGCCTTTCCATCCGTCTCCTCTAATGTCATATCATAAAACTGAATCATAGCTCGTTGAAGCGCCTCCACCTCGACGTAAACATTGTTAAACTTGTCGCCTAGCAAGTCAGCAATATTGTTGTTTGCTGACTTCCTTGCCATAACTATACTGTATGGTGTTGGAAGTATAGATCGTGTCATTCCTTTGCCTCGTAGATGTGCTGTGATGCAAGTATACAAAGCCCTGTATCCCTTATCACTGATACCTGCTGTGTCGCACACAGTGAGCATGTCAATGGGACTGACAATCTGCTCGAATTCCTTGAGAAAATACTTTTGAATCCTGTCACGCAACGCACCATTTACTGGATTGATTATCATATTGATTACTTTCTGCTCTGGAATAATGTGCTCAAGGATAGACTCCTCAGTATTGGAACAACCTAATATTGCTTTAGCACATTCCCTGGACATCACATAGTTCAGAGTAAATGACATAACTATATGAAAAAGGAATGTAATGCTAGTTTTGAAGCTGTGATTACCTTGTTTGACGCACACGTCGCTTGCGAGCCCCCCCATCTTTGGAAAGAAGACTCAGAGGCTTGCGCTTTCGCTGCCTTGCATTATATCCCACGGGGAGGTGAGTGAAATGATCGACACGTCGGCGAAGGTTCCGAGTTGAGTTTCGAAGACGGAGATAGTTCTCTATAGCTCGATCCCTCCTTTCCACACCTTTATCAAGCTTCATCTTCTGCTCTGCATCCTCCTTCTCTAGATCCTTGACTCGAGCCAGCATATGTTCCTTTGTGGCCATGAAAGTTGACGCACATTCTTCCTTTTCTGCCTTGCATAATTTTAGAAGCTTCCTGAGGTGATTTTGATTTGAGAGTTCCTGCAAGTACAAAGAATAGAGCCTCTGACAGTACCCTAAGAAACCATTATAACCATCACCCAAGAAGCGTACGACCTGCGTGATATTACGAAAAGGGGGAGGTGCACCAGTCTGTGGATCAAGGGGATAAATGCTTCCATCAGTCCAAAGATCAATGGCTTTTGCACCTTGAAGTCGTAGCACCTCAGCAGGAATACATCCCTTCGTTCGATTACTTCGCATTGTGGCATACTCCTCGTCTAAGTCCACGTGCAAGCGAAACTTTGATTGCTTGTTGGTGATGTCCCGTAGAGCCATTGTACCTAGCAAATGGAGATGGAGATGTAGATGGATACAGAGATGGAAATGTGGATGGTGATGGAGATGGAGATGTAGATGGATACAGAGATGGAAATGTGGATGGTGATGGAGATGATGGAGATGGAGGATGGAGGTGAAGGATGGAAATGTGGATGGTGATGGAGGAGGTGAAGATGGAGATGGTGATGGAGATGGAGGTGGAGGAGATGCAGATGGATATAGAGAAATGGAGGCCTCGAGGAGATAGATATGGAGAGCTTGCTAGTGATGGAGATGGAGAGCTTCAGCTTGCAAGGATGTGTAGATCTGTACCTTCACAGGAGGGGATGGTGAGCTCTTCCATGAGAGCTGGTGGAGAGGATGATAGATATGGAGAGCTTGCTAGTGATGGAGATGGAGAGCTTCAGCTTGCAAGGATGTGTAGATCTGTACCTTCACAAGAGGGGATGGTGAGCTCTTCCATGAGAGCTGGTGGAGAGGATGATGGAGTAGGAGGTCCAGATCTGCAGGCCATGGCTCCTAGAGAGAGAAAAAGAAGCCCTTACCCAAGTAAAACACCCTAAACGCGTTTTAGAGAGAGAGTGTAGAGAGAGAGTGGGATCTGCAGCACCTCCAAAAAGGGAGGGAACAAAGTGACGAAAATTTTCAAACATTCTTTGTGAAAGGTACTTCACTACAAGACAAAAAGGCAGTTAGGTCCATATTCCTTCCCAAGGACAGAAGATCTAATGATTAGATTACCTTTAGGCCTATTTTCTTTTTTGTAGAAAAGGAAAAATGCATTTTCAGGCCTAGGCCACTAGCTTGGTCAAAGCTTGATTAGCATTTTAAGCATTTCACTAAGTGTCCAAATAAAAGGGCCCAAGAAGACCCCAAACAAGTCCTAATGGTTGCTTGCTTCGAGCTCATCCATCAGGTGGTAGCATTCAATTGGAGTAGGTGTTGGGCGCACTGCGACATAGGCTCAACTACTTTGTAATCTAAGTCAAAGAGGAGTTTTGTGTGCCAAGTTGCACTAGCCTGGGTAGGCTCAACTACTTTGTAATCTAAGTCAAAGAGGAGTTCTGTGTGCCAAGTTGCACTAGCCTGGGTAGGCTCAACTACTTTGTAATCTAAGTCAAAGAGGAGTTCTGTGTGCCAAGTTGCACTAGCCTGGGTAGGCTCAACTACTTTGTAATCTAAGTCAAAGAGGAGTTCTGTGTGCCAAGTTGCACTAGCCTGGCAAAGAGGAGTTCTGTGTGCCAAGTTGCACTAGCCTGGGTAGGCTCAACTACTTTGTAATCTAAGTCAAAGAGGAGTTCTGTGTGCCAAGTTGCACTAGCCTACTCCTCTTTGACTTAGAGGCTAGTGCAACTTGGCACACAGAACTCCTCTTTGACTTAGATTACAAAGTAGTTAAGCCTACCTAGGCTAGTGCAACTTGGCACACAGAACTCCTCTTTGACTTAGATTACAAAGTAGTTGAGCCTATGCCGCAGTGCGCCCAACACAACCAGGCTAGTGCAACTTGGCACACAGAACTCCTCTTTGACTTAGATTACAAAGTAGTTGAGCCTACCCAGGCTAGTGCAACTTGGCACACAGAACTCCTCTTTGACTTAGATTACAAAGTAGTTGAGCCTATGCCGTAGTGCGCCCAACACCTACTCCAATTCTAGAAGAGTCCGAGGAAGGGATGACTCATAGTGATTTGATGGCAAGAATATTTGCATAGGCAGTTCAGGAATTGTCAAACCATTCATTCCCTAAGATTGAATATGAGACAAACACATGGAAGGACCCTCACTTGCTATAGAACCTAGAGACATACTGACGCAGTCTCTCAGCAATACTATCTACAACTGTCAAAATGCCACTTGGACAATTGCTTTACGCAACATGCCGACATTGCGGGCAGATGTCAAGGATTGGGTAGAAGGGAGAATGAACCCAATGACCCCCAATAGAGGAGAGCCAGACACCTCTGGCAGGGAAAAACCAAGAACTTGAGAAAAGGGGGGATACCTAGATTCATCCAAATACCTGTCAACCAATTGGGGAGGTATTATGAGAGTGATGATACAAATGCCACAATTCCAATCCACCATAATGGGTACCAAACACTTGCTATCCTAGATGGCGGTGCAAGTGTGAGCATTATCACCAAGCGATGGGAAAACTGGGGAAAATCGAAGTTAGAAAGAACGGACTTAATCGTTAAAATGGTAGATGGAACATCCTCAAGACTAATGGGGTTATTGAAAAATGTTAAGCTTAAGGTCTTTTCATTCCGTTATCATCATGCATTTGTTGTAATGGACTTTCTGCGCTAACCAAATTCATATGATATTATCTTGGGCATACCCTTTCATGAGGGAAGCCAAGGTGGTGGAAGCCAAGGTGGTGCATGATTGGGCATTAGACTAAGTGTACATGCGAAAGGATTCGCAAATTTTCAAGATCGATCTCTATATATGGAAGGCACACCCCATGGAAGGGAAATTTTTTGGGGATGATTCGATCGCAATTGAACGAACCACATCCTTACAAGTCTGCCAACAACCAGTTAAAGAACACTCATGGGAAGAGGAAGAAAACGAGACGTACGTATCACTCCCACCTCCGGACTTTAGTGAAAACTGGATATATGTACTTGCCATCGTAGATGTGTTGCCTCCCAGAGGAATAAAGTATGTTGAATCGGGAACGATTCACACCACCTTAGTGCACATGGTGGATGTGCAACTCATGGAAGAGGAGATGGAGAATGAAGCCTCAAGCACAGATGTACTTGAACCGCATGGTCACAATAGCACTCAACGCCTCAGAAAGTGGCGGAAACAAAAAGAGGTATATCGCTCGACGCAATGCCCTATTGCGAAGTAAACTCATGGATGCCCAGTGGCTAAGATATCTCGAGGTCACTAAGGTGCATGATGATTTCTCTAAGAACTGGGATGAAGGGTTGGCCATGGTTTATGCTATTAAGAAATACAGACATTACATGTGTCCAATAAGTTTGTATTCTTTGTTGATCATCACCATGAGGAGAATCACAGGATGGTTGCTTTGACTCTTGGAATTTGACTTTACGATCACGGGTGAGATAATGAACACAACACATTTTGGCAGACCATATGTCTAGAATTCCAAATGGAGAACCTGCCAAACTGGCATTGATGATGACCTCCCAGATGCATATCTGTTCAAAATTGATATGGTGCCTGAGTGGAGAGAGAAAATATTCGAGTACCTAGCTCATGGTTTTCCAGAAGATCAGCCCTTGAACAAGGATAAGATGTGTTGGCTTATTAAGCTGGCCGCACCATATCAATTGATTTACGGGAGAACTATATAAGCTGGGCAAAGACGATATTCTCAGGAGATGTGTGCGAGAAGATGAGTTTGTTATTGTATTAGAAGAAGCACACTCGTCAGTAATAGCCAGAGAACATTTTGCTTGAGAAGTTACATCTTGCAAAGTTCTTCAAGCAGGGCTATGGTGGCTTACGTTATTCGGAGAAACCGTAGAATTTGTGAAAAGATACAAGGAATGTCAATGATTTGCTATTCTGCAACAAAAGGACAGAATGCCACTCACCCCTGTAATTGTGAGACAACCATTTGAGAAATGGGGTGTTAATTTTATTGGACCCAAAGTCTAGCATCACATCTATCACAAGCTCGTTATTTGATTGTGGCCACGGAATTTCACCAAGTGGGCAGAGACGAGCCTATAAAAAAGTTGATGCTCGAACTATAACCAAATTCTTGTGTATGAACAGATCATTTTCAGAGTTGTCTACCCACTAGAATTAGTCAGTGATCGGTGTCCACATTTCATTAATGAGGTGATTGAACATTTACTCATGGGATTCCTTGTAATCCTTGAAAATCATCACCTTATTATCCACAGGTGAATGACCAAGCTGAGAGCACTATCACAATTTTATGTTCTATCTTGACCAATACCTTAGAAGCAAGTCGAACGTACTGGGAGCACAAGCTAACTGCAACACTCTGGGCCTATTGTACATTGTATAAGATAGCAGCATGATATACTCCCTTTGTCTAAATTATGGCATTGATGCGGTAATGCCTATGGAATTCTTAGTTCGAAGCCTATGGATTGTGGTACAAGAAAGGCTTACAGAAAATGTGTTAGTCGAGAGGTTGATTGACTTAGAAAAACTAAATGAAATCTAGCTTATTGCATTGCATGGGCTTATGGTCAAGAAATTATGGAGAAAACATTGGTTTGACCATAACCTAAAACATAAAGAACTCGAAAAGGGGGACCTTGTCCTCATGTATGGTGTTGGAAGCACCAAGAAAAAGAAATTGAAATACAGAGGGTTAGGACCTTTTAGAGTGTTCAAAATCACCCCTCAAGGGTCAGCCCGAATTGAAAACATCGATGGGGTAGAAATGGAGGGGTATATCAACGGAAGTAAGATGAAAAAATATTATGGACCCCTGACCTAGGAAATTCTCACACAAGAGAATCTTCTAAAACAAAAGAAAGAGCTAGCAAAGGAAAAAATCAGACAAGCTCAGGAGGAAGCCAAGGCAAGGGAAGCCAAAACAAAATAGAGACTCCAAGGAAGAACGCTACATGTAAACATGGCTTCACTCACCTTGCTTGAGGATAACCTGGATATTGAGCCTACATGCCTCAGTGTACATGTATCTACAAAGGGTATTCAAACAAAAAGCATTGCATTGATTGATACGGGATCGTCATAACTTGATTTCCTATGAAACATGGGTAGCTCTAAACAAACCCAACCTAGAGGGCAACTAATGCACACGTTCGTAGTGTGCACCTATCAGTTACGGAAAAAATGGGATTTTTTTAATGTTAACATCTCATAAAAAATAATCCCTTGATTGGGAAGGTATTTGTTATGCCTGCAGAGAACAATGAAAGAGGAGATGATGCTAGGATGATCCTGGATTTATGCCAGCAGCAACTGTAACATCCAATGGGAAAGACGGACAGTACAACTCAACGATGGTAATGACACCATGACGATCCCATTATGGAGTCCCTTGAATAAGGAAAAGAAGGAAATTACATATGACAAGGAGTCGCCAATGCCAAGCAAAACACAAGAACCCATCCTCCTCAAACCAGCATCACCACTCAAGAGGACCACAACAAAAGCACTATATGTATCTAGTACGACAACGATGGGTTCCCAAATCCTAGCTTCAAGCCCAAGGATACTATGATAATGACAACACCTCATGGGTGTTAGGGGGCAGAGAAACAAAGCTCCATACAAGAGCCAAGAGAATTAAACCAGGGAGAGAAAGCAGCAACCCAAGTTCGCTCGAACACCACTTGGCATCATTCAAAAGACGTGGGTAAGGAAAGACTTACTAGCAGTGCATGCCACTATCAAGGAACGAAAAAAGTATGAGTACCAAAGGAACTCATAAGATCCAATGTAGTGTTACCTCTGAAAGAACAGAAGAAATCCATAGGCACAAGCATAATCAAAGCCCAAATATTTCAAGTGGCAAGACAGCACCAAAATTGGTCCGAGGAGAAAGAAAGCCACTCACCCAAGTAAACAAGGGAGTGCAACACCCCCAACGTCACCTCAAAAAAAGGTCAAGAAGAACCAAATTCTTGAAAATTAAGTGAATCCACATGCACAGGAAACACGACAAGTTCATGAAGATTCAATAGATGTACTTATCCACTGGGTGGAAGGGAAACTAAGGAGTTCTCACTCGGAACTAAAGCGTTTACAACAACACATACCCACAAGCTCCAAAGTACCAACTTGGTTCCCATGGTAATAAGAAAAAGGGAGGGTGACAAAAGGTACCTAGATACCAGATGGCTACAACCGAAGACTCTGACCTGGAGCGACCGTGACTCAATCCAGTGCTACAAGATCATCGGCCGCAAAAAAGAAGAGAGGAGAATGGGGTAACAAACTCATATATCTGGGCCCTTATGCCAAATATCTAAATGGTACCAGGATATAGGAGGACATCCAAATAGATTAGCGCAAGATTCTCTTCCAATACCATAGCCTAGAGTGCCTAAATATCTTGGAAAACATAGATGTCCAATATAAGCTGGAAAAGGTGGGGCTGGGCAAGATGGAAGAGATACTCCCCCGCACATTCAATCAATCCCTATGTGCAGAATTTCTCAAATCTTACGACAAGAATACCAAAAGGGGATGATCACAAAGCTATATGGATCCAAAGAATAGGTACACATCTCCAAAACCATAATATGAGAGGTGCTTCAACTGCCACCTTCCATTCCATCACATCAATCAGATGCCAATGGAAGATATGTCAAAGAAAGTTGCATACGATTCCAATGGTGTTGAATATGATAACATCAGGGAAGAGGTAGATGAAAGAGCCTGTCAAGCCATGTCAATGATCATGCAAGTAAAACCGGTGGACAAGCACAACCAAATACCTCTTCACAGAATAGCAAGGGTACATGAGGAGAAGGTAGTCATCCATGAAGAAATGGAGCACTACCTCAAGTCCCACCAAGGTGTGCCATGTCGGCAATATCCCAATACCCCAAGGTCCTCAAGAACAAGATAAATCACACTCCCAAATGCAACAAGGGGTCATGGAGGATCCTGCACACCTCACAGTAGACCTACAGCAAGGATAAGCTGTCCTTAAAGATATCAAAGAGCTTCTAAAGGAAATAACCAAAGTCAAGGAAGGTAAGAAGCCACAAAAACCAAAAAAGATGAGAGGATTGCAATGTACAACAAGTTGAAGTGGAAACCAAGTGCCTGTAAAATAGGAGGTCACCAAGGATATTGCATCCTATCAGGCAATGTTGGTAGAATAGCAAGCACCATTGAAGGTAACCACCACCCTTGAAACAAAATTGGGAATTGAGAGCATAAGCTTCACAGAAAAGTTACCCTCGAAAACAAAAATTCTAGAATCAATACCAACACCCTCTCCCAACCCAGCCACTTTCACTTTCAAAAACATATCACCTCTACATGATCCAATACTCTCAAATCTTTCCACCTTAGTTAAAATAGGTGTGTCCCAAGAACAGGAGGCGCAACAATTGCCACGACCGGATATGAGAAAGGAGGACAAAGAAGCCTCATCAACACATCTAGAAGCTGCTTGGGAGGAACAAGAACAAGAAGAAGGCAAGTGTAAAAGGAATGAAGAAAGTCCCAGTGCCAGCAAGAGAAGAAGACTAGACTCCGAAAACATCCATGGTGCAAGGTCCTTCTTAGACTATGTGGATATGCCCACGGATGTAGGTACATTCCTCGAAGAGAGTATGGAAGGTCTTGATAAGTTTCTCTACAGTTCCAGTTCCATGAAGTAGATGACTTAGCCTCTACCAGCTCATCTTTATGGTTACAAGAACAAAGAGTGTGGTCTTGTCACCTCCTTACCACACATTTGCTGCATGACAGAGATACAAAATTATGGAAGTAGATCCAAGACAAAATAGACCAAGTGCAAGCTCAAAGACCAATTAGCTACAACCGATGCCACAAGACATCATCATTAAAAGTTTAAAGACTACCAAAAGAACAAGAAGAAAGGCTGACAACCATGGAAGGGAACAATCGGCTATATTGAGCAAGACAATAGTCAGAATAACCAAGGAAAATTAGGAGCTAAAAGCTCAATTGGATCAAGCCAAGGGAGGAATGCATTGATCTAGCTGTGTACCATGCAAATCAACAAAACCAATAACTCCAAGAAGAGACCATGACGAGAACCAAGGAGCTAGAATTACATTTGATCTAGCTCTACCATGGAGTTAAGGTGGCAACCATATGTGCCATATCCTCTCCGAGTCCTAATGCTAGACTTAGAAGAGTTGCTACCAATGGGAGGTGAAGGCACTTTGTGGGGAAATGTGGCATGGCACACCAAACTGGCAAACCTACACTTAGCCGACCTGCTAGAGATCTACATCGTCACATTTATGATCAATTATTGTTTCCGTAGGTAGCGAAAGCAGCATCCATGGGGTGGATATACCATAATAGTAACATATGATACCAACCCCTGCCTCGTGGACTTTGGAATGCAACCTAACTAGCACAAGGAGTATCTCACATTGCCAGAATATAGTTTTTAGTACCAGTGCTCCCTGCTAACACAAAGAGAGGACCCACTATACATGCCGATCAAGTGAAGGCTCACTCCTTTATAGTTCTACGAAGCAAAGCAACGGGATTCCCACGTATGCTACAACTGCCCTTAATTCTCGCCATCAACATTCCACGATATAACTAGTCAAAGAAATCAGATGCTGACATGTTTGTGTGTGGGAGAGTGAGAGGACAATTGCCTTGCATTGTGGTGTGAGCAACTCTAGTGCATTTGCCTCTTCCATGTTTGTGTGTGGGAGAGTGAGAGGACAATTGCCTTGCATTGTGGTGTGAGCAACTCTAGTGCATTTGTCTCTTCTATGTTTATGCATGGGAGAGTGAGAGAACGATTTCCTTGCATTACGGTGATAGAGTGAAGGTGGAGATTGGAGGGTTGGAGCTTTCAAAAGCGAGCTTGGAGAGCCTCAAGGGACTTGAGCTCGAAGCATTGGTAAGTACCCCACGATGGTTGTTGTCTATTGCTTCTTCCGATTGTGAATGTGTGGACTTCTCTTGGGAGGTGCAGTAGGCTATAACACCATTCCATGGAGAAAGTGTGCCTGGTCGCTTCAATCTTGGCTTCCATATCCTGGGCTAGGAGCAATTCTCCTTCATCTGGCATGACCTTCTTGAGATCCTTCATGGCAATGGCCATGTTGTTCTTGAGGGTCTCCACTTGGGCTTGAAGTTGTTGGATCATGGAGTCCTTTCCCTCCATCTCCTTTTCCATTGAGGTGAGGTTGCGGCGGGTCATCTCTTCATTATGTTGATGTTAGGCTTCGTATTCCTTGGCATGGCTTTCTTCTCGTATCACCAATTATATATCACGTATACATCAGAGGCCTTCCTTTGCACGAGCTCCTAGTGCATTGGTCTCATTCCCGGGTACTAGGAGTAGCTTCATTCCTTTTATTGCATTGCTGAGAGCCGCCAAAAGTGATCTGCCAGTCATGGTGTTTGTCGATTTTTGCCCCATTTTGTGTAAATAGGTCAGCCCATTGGCTTGTTGTAGATGGGCCACAGTTCACGATCAAAGGCTCAGCTCGACTAGAAGGTAGAGGCCAGAAGCTGGGCCACCTGGGTGGAGCGGGAGGGCACAGTCGGGGGGCAGATCGAATAGAGGCGGGGGGAGGTGGAAGCGGCCACCTACGCACAGTCGGGAGGGAGGGGCTGCGCACAGTTGGGTGGGCAGGGCCACCTGCTAGGTAGCAGGAGCTTAACAGCAGCACAACAAACAAGGCAAAGCATGCAGCGCAAACAGGGCGGCTCCACCAGCACGCGGCGCGAAGGGGGGGGTGAGGTGCAAGAAAAGCAAGCCAGCCATCAAGCGTGTCGAGAGAGAGAGAGAGAGAGAGAGAATTTTAGAAAGACAATGATACAATTGTGTTTTTTAATCTCAAAAACAATAAAAACTTCAAGAGAGAGAGATACCAAATTTTAGAAAGACAATGATACAATTGTGTTTTTTAATCTCAAAAACAATAAAAACTTCAAAAAACTAAGCCAAGAGAACTTGATACTTTGTTTTGACAATGTTTTTTATTCTTTGGCAAATATAATTTTGAGTGGGAGTAGGCAGAAAGTCCACCACCATATGTGAGGCTGGCATTGTCTCATGCCCAAGGGATGGCCGCACATATGGAAACAAATTAAGATCAATAAGAAGCATTAACCATTGAGACAAATGATAGATAATGATGATATTTACATCCACGGCATGCCATATGTGGCCTATGGGATTGCTACAAGCATAATATAGCAGCTATGGACTCAAGTCCAATAAGAGCTACATCCATGACATGCAATATGAGCACAGCCTATGCGATTGGTACAAGCATAATATAGCAACTATGGCTCACGTCCAATAAGAGCTACATCCACAACATGCCATATGTGGCCTATATGATTGGTACAAGCACAATAAGAGCTACAATTCCAATAAAAACCACGAGTCTTTAAAAAAAATAAAACCTAGAGCGACATTAATTAGGCACACATAGCCACACATACACACACACATGCACGCACACAAGTACATGTGCGCGCACACACACACACACACACACATTGTAATGAAGTAGCAACTTTAATAGTTAGCTTAGGTTTATAGTTATATAGCTTAGGCTTATGGTCATAGGGCTCAAGTATTAAAGGGACTCATGGACCCTCATTTGTATCTTTGGATCAGATGACTTTTGAATGAATTTTGGAGCCTTGAGCTACCATACATTGGCCTACGGAAGGCTATTTCTATTCTTTGGTGAAAGGGTAAATCACTTAGGCATTATGTGTGATTCTTGCTAATTGCATGCTAATCCACATGATAATTTGTCCCAAATCTTAGCTTATGGTTGCTTCATTTCAATTGGTATCGGAGCCATGCTTTTGATCTACTCTTGAATTTTCTTGAAAATCTTTGTAGTTTTCTTGATTTTATTGATCAAGAAGATGGTTATGGTGACCTTGAATGGGTAAATTTTCTTTCTTTGTTTAATTCCTAAGCTTTTGGAGCCATGGGTTTACTGTGGACCAAACTCTGGGGGAGCCGCACCCAAATTTCAAAACCCAAGACCAAAATTGAGGAAATTTTTACTAATCTTGATTAGTGTGACTTATCAAAATGTTTTTTTCTTCTCCCTCCTTGTGCTTGAGCTTTCCATAGCCATAGCTCTCCATTTTAGCTTATTTTGGTTGCCAAAGCTTAAGGTTAACACAGAGCAAAGCCTAAGCAACATATAGAACATGATTTCGTGGAGGGAAGAGCACCGATTTGTGCCATTAGGCTACGTCATTTTTTTGCTTAATCATGCAGTATTTTGGAGCTTGTTAAGCCTACAAAAGGCATCTAATAGTTTCCATAATGAGGGAGATTGGCTAAGGCATAGTTTGAGTCCTCTTTTAAACTCTATGGGAAGCTATTGCTTGCATGATTTTGGCCATGAAGCAACCACGAAGTTGCCCGCATTTTGCTTGATTTTGGGAGATGGAGACTCGCACAAATACAACAAAAATGCTTAGAAATGCATCTCTAATGAGTACGCAAGACACTAATCTCTTCAATGCTTCCAATTTTCAAGTTTTTGCATATTAGGGTTTCCATGGAAAAATCAAGGTTTCTTTCATAAATTTTGCAGAATTTCTTCAATAATCTCCTTCCTCATACTTAGTTCCACTCATACATGCATCTGGTTGTTGATTAAGCCAAGATTTCATGTGATTTTTCCTCTGTGCTTCAATGGGGCTTCTCTTGAAAATTAGAGTTTTCACTTAAATTTTTTGGGGATCCATGGTATTCATTCTCTTCATCAACCCTTTCTCTATCCATCCATACCACTCTTGCATCATACTAAATAGGGAAGTAAGGTTTCTTGAATGGATTAGGGTTTTGGGGTTTCTTACTCAAATTAGGGATTTCTATGGACATTTTACAAAATTTTGAAGTTTAGTTGAACCCCATAGCCTCCTTCGTGATATGCATAATGATCTTTTTAACTTTTAAAACCATTTGGAAGGATTTCTATCAATAATTTCATCAACATGTGCATTCTTGGGGAAGTTAACCTTGCTTGGGACTCCATCATGCATACTCTTGATAAGTCTTGATCCTTGCATTGATTTGTCAAGATTAAGAATCAATTTCATGGATTCTTTATCCTCAACAAGCCTCTACACATGCTTCTTCAAGAAGAGATGAAGTTGTGCAAATTGAAAGAGGATTGAAGTCACTCTTGAAGCAATCGATTGGAGAAGCTAAAGCTTAACCATTTGAAGCCATGGAATCAACATCCCTTTACTTCCTCATCAACATAAAATTCTTAAGTTGAGATACCTCTTCATCTAAATTAAACTCTTGTGTTAAGCCTGGATAAGCATTTTAATTTGGCATAAGTCATGCCTAGTGGTGAGTACTCTATCTTCCTCTTGCCATTTAATCTTTGATGCCCAAGCCAACTAGAATCTAGTTGAATGTGTAAGAGGTACTTTGATACTTTGGAGGGGAAGCCAAGGGGAGAGTTTTCTTGAGCCTTCCTTACCACCATGAGTGCCATGGTAAAGTGGTAAGGAAGGGGATTAGGTACATGGTGGTGAAGACATGGCCCCAAGCCTTGCCATCAAAAATTAAACCTTGGTAAGGGAGTAGGAAGGCTTGGCTGGGAGATCGGCAAGAAAAAGCTCTCCATCGACTTGTTACATCAAATCAAATGGGAAATGATTTATTCATACAAGAGATAATAATTTGAAATGTAATTGACAATCAATGGAATTTTGCAAGGATGTATAGTTGGCATTATTGGTTGGGCACATTGGTATTGATATAGTGATTAAGGTTGGCTCATAAATGCACCAAGGTCATGCCAAAATTTTGCCTAAATCTAGTGAAAATTACTTGGATGGATGCCAATTGAATACACATTGATGCATTAAAAAGATATGCCGAGATGCAAACATGCATTGTTTTGGAAGTTGGTTGCTTGTGGTTAACAATTTGACATAATCTACAGTTTTCAAAAAAGTGTGATTCAGTCCGAGAGGTTTTGGACTGAACCTAAATTGAATATTGGGGGTTATTCCACATCATTAGGGCTTCCCATAGACCCCTCAACCACCCCGTTTGGTTTCCGGGTTAAGGAGTTACACCTATTTCTCTATCGCATACTCTATTTGGACAGAATTTGAACCAAGTCTCGGATCATAAATTTGGCTTCACCACCATTGTGTTCTCTACTTGCCAAATACCTTAACCACCAACAAGTTTCAACTCGGTGGACCAAACCATCACTATTTGACTTGTAAGAAAAGTAAAAATAGAGGCATATAGAGGGTTGACCAAACCAAAAGTGACATAAGAGGCTTACCCCTTATCCTAATACCTTCCTATAGAGCCCTAGAACACCCAAATCCAACACTCCTACATCATCCTATTGCAAATTTGCTAAAATAGTTCTTCTATGGAGGCCAGTAAGCCAAGAGGTAGACCTAGAAAGCTACTTGTTGGCAATGGAGGATATGGATGGGGAGGAATTGATGGAGCAGGGCACTATGGACACAATGGAAGAGCTTGAAGAGTAAATGGTTGGGGGAAGCACTCATAAAAATGTCCCTCAATCCATGGGTCAAACTTCAAAGGAAGTTGAAGCGGATGCTAATGTGGGAAGTGCCCATAAGCACACCTCTCAAAGTTCGCAAGCCATTTCAAATGATACTCTCTTATAATTGCTTGTGAGTAAACTTGATTTTAAGCCACTCTATGGAGAGATTGGATATCATCAACCAAACCTTGAATTCAAAGTTTGAGTTTATGACTACCAAAATGGGAGCCTGTGAAGATCAACTGGGTCAATCCATGAATCAACACCATGAAGAAGCTATTGAGGATAGAATTGGTGGGGTTCATGAGAGCAAGCAAGCTATGCATAAAGTTCATTATGGTGGTCACTCACAAGGGAGGTAAACAAGCTATGCAAGAGGCTTCTATGAAGGTTTCTTCATTTGGATTTATGATGGATGCTAGGAAACCTCTTATAAAGAATTTGAGGCCTTCTTCGTTTTAGCCTAGTACTTCTCAAGTGAATACTAAACCACCACAAGATTCATTCAAGCCTATGGATTCATGCTATGGAGATGCCAAGAAGGTACCATCTTATTCAAAAGTAAATCAGTCCATCATGATAGATAAGGAGATGCTTTGGGATAAGGATGGGGCCGATCATGATTGGGAGCACATGTCTTTTACACAAAGACAAGTGAAAGCTCATGATAGTTGGATGGAATTGCCTTCTTTTATTAAGAAGGAGTACAAAGACTTTGCTCAATTTGCCAGTTCTCACATGCAATCGCAAAAGAACAAGCCACATCATGGGATTTCTTCTTCCAATGCTTCCAAAGATATCAAGGATAAGGTGTCTCTCTCTAAGTTCAAGGGTGATGGTTCCAATTTGCATGAGTTGGAGGAGTGAATCACCAAGCTAGACATTTATTTTTAGCTCCACCCCCCAAGAGTGAGCAAGATAAAGTGAAATTTGCTTCCTTACACTTGGAAGATTATGCTCACACCAATGGTGGAGACATATGGTTAAACATGGGAATGTACCACACTTATGGGATGATTTGAAAAGAGAGATGAACTTGACTTCTATCTCACCTTTGGTGCTTTATAGACACCATGAGCAATGGTATGAACTTTCTCAAACGGGCATGGTAGTAAGGGAGTACATAAAAAGCTTTATGAAGTTATCCATGTATGTGAAAGGGCTTAATGAGCAAATGAAGATGAAAAAGTTTATACATGGGTTGAATTCTTCCATCCAGGCGGATGTGTCGGCTCAAAGACCACCTACCCTTAAAGAGGCTATGAGGTTGGTAGAGCTTTATGATCCCAAATACAGAAAATCACAGCCCACTTTATTCATGAATGACTCATCTAAGCCATCCACCATAAATCACAGCCCACTTTATTCATGAATGACTCATCTAAGCCATCCCATGTATAAACTCATCTAAGTTTATACATGGGTTGAATTCTTCCATCAAGGTGGATGTGTCGGCTCAAAGACCACCTACCCTTAAAGAGGCTATGAGGTTGGTAGAGCTTTATGATCCCAAATACAGAAAATCACAGCCCACTTTATTCATGAATGACTCATCTAAGCCATCCACCATTATTTCTTCTAGTAAGGGTACAAAGTCTCTTCTTATACCACCCTCTTCCATTCCTAGATTTCCTACCATTTATGGGGGTGGACAACCCAAGAGTGAAGCTCGTTTTGATGCAAAGAAAGGGAATACTTCCATGAAGAAGTTCCCTCACACCTTCAACAAGACTCAAAGGATGGATGACCCAAAGATTGATGAGTTAAGAAGAAAAGGCTTATGCTTCAACAAGACCCAAATATTGATGAGTTAAGAAGCAAAGGCATATCCTTCAATTGCAAAGACACATGGTCACCCGGGCATGTATGCAAAGCTAAGAAGGTTGCAGCCACCATGATTCTCATGGATGGAGGAGAGGATGCTAAGGAGTCTCATGAAGTTGAAAAATTAAAGGTCTAACATGAAGGAACACAAGTTGAAGAGTTACATGAGGATCACTCTTTCATAAAAGAGGGTGATGCATTTCCAGTTGACCCGGGTGGTTGGAATAATGGACACATTGTAGATGGCATGGCATTTCAAAAGGATACATTGACCCCAGTGGTGGGATTCATCTATGGGAGAGATGTTCACACTTTAGTGGATTTACTTTTGGATGAGGATACATGGCAACCACTTTCTTATGTTCAACAACAAGTTCTATTATGGGAGGATGTGGTTTGACCATTTGGCATGCATTATATGGGCTTTTATGACTCCTACAATGGAAGATGTGCATTCTGGAATTTTTTGGACAGATTTGGCAGCAGAGGCACTTTTGGGAGTCTTTTGGTGATCTCAATGAGCTCTAATTACTATGATGGTAGTTTATGATATGTAGATGCTTTGGCATCATTCACATGTCATTTGGGGCTCATTTTGAAGTGTTTTCATGAGAGATTTGCAAGTGGTTTAGACATCGACATGGGCTATCACCATAACAATCCACTATGCTTCAAGAGCACTTCTTTCATGATTGAAGAGTCGAGTTCTACATTGCTCATGCTATGGATTCAAGGAATATATTTAGGGTTCATACTACTTTGACATGGCTAATTTTGGTGACCCTACCATTGTCTTTCATGATTGAAGAGTCGAGTTCTACATTGCTCATGCTATGGATTCAAGGAATATATTTAGGGTTCATACTACTTTGACATGGCTAATTTTGGTGACCCTACCATTGTCTTGTACTACATATGATGGAACCCTCTCTTCTCATTGATGTATATGAGAGATATGGCAATTATACACATGATAGATTTTGAGGAAAAAATATTTGGGAAAGGGATTGTAATAGAGAAGAAAATTTAATAGTTATCTTAGGTTTATGGTCATATAGCTTAGGTTTATGGTCATAGGGCTCAAGTATAAAAGGGGCTCATGGACCCTCATTTGTATATTTGGATCATATGACTTTTGAATGAACTTTGGAGCCTTGAGCTACCATACATTGGCCTATGGAAGGTTTATGATTTTTTCCAAATCTTAGCTTATGGTTGCTTCATTTCACACACACACACACACACATAGATAAAGAGAATGAGAGGTGTTGAGATATCGAGCTCATCTAGTGAGGCGGTGGACACTGATGACCCGCCTGGGGGATAGGCCCCACACTTACACCACTGGCATGGTTGGTGAGATCATGGGTGATATGTGGCCAGTGGGATGACAGGCTGTGTGACAGCCATTCTAGAGACTGGCATAGTTATAGCGCCAACTCATTTAGTTGGGTTCACACTATAGAGAACCCTAGTATGTATTTGGTCGAGTACCTTTTCATATGTGTGTACTCTTATCTTTGTATATGGTGTGTTGAGTGTTGAGTGAAGAAGAAGAAGATTTTCAGCCTCTCACCTTGTGTGTTCTCTCTTAGGGTTTTGTGACTGTGTGTGTGTGCATGCAAGAGCTCAAGCTCTCTTCTCCCCTGCATCTTTTTATGGTATCAGAGCCTGGTTCATGCTAATGGCTGAGCTGCAAGCAAGAGAAGCACACGAAGCGGTACGAGGGTAAGAGCTTCAACTACTCTTCCCTATTTGTGTTGGTGACTATACCCTTGTCGGGAGCTCTACGGGAGACACCGGCAAACGACCTCTGATTGAGGAGCTTTCTTCGCGGGAGTAAAGCTATAGGGCAACTATATTGTCCTATCGAAAAAAGCGTTTCGGGCGTGTCACGACCTCCGTTTTTTAGAAAGCAGGCGATTTTGAGCACTGCGGGTAAGTCATCGATTCTTTGCAGAACTCTGTTTTAAGAACTGCAGGAAGACAGATTGGCTGTGCAGACACTGTGTGTGCTGCAAGGAGGTCAACAGTTGCCATTGGGTGTATGTATGCACATTGAGGTCACTGGTGGTTGTGACATTTGAGTGTACTACAGTACCGCTACAGAAAACACAGCAGTTTGTGTAGGACAAACCAGAGTGCTGTTTCTGGTAAATTTGTGTGTCTGACAAAATGTCAAATAATGGCATAAACCAGATTGTTGCGGAGAAGCTTAATAAGAACAACTTCCATGCTTGGAGGTTCAGGCTGACAAATTTCCTGATGGGAAAGGGCTACTGGGACTATATAGAAGGTGAGCATGAAGAGGCATCGACGGAGATACCGGACATCAATCCAAACTGCTGCAGATGTGAAAGAGTTTAAGGATTGGAACCAAGGAGCCAGAAAAGTTATGTATTGGCTCTCTATCAGTATACAGGACACCATGATTGGGCATATACAGGATGCTAAGTCCCCCAAGGAGGCATGGGACACCTTGGTAAAACTCTACATATGAAACAAATACCAAGGCACGGAAGATACAGTTGAAGAATGAACTTCATACTGTGGAGAAAAAGAGTATGTCTATGAATGACTATGCATTGAAGATAAAGGGTATTGTGGAATCCCTTGCATCTATTGGTGTTTCAGTAGATGATGATGAGATAAGGTGGAAGTCTGTCTACGTGGTCTCGGGCCACAATACAAGGAATTCAAGACGTCTATTCAAACTCGGAAAAACATTCCCAACTTTACAGATTTGGTATCTATGTTGATTATAGAAGAGAAGAGCTTGGGTGAATACCAAGAGTCCTCACAAAACAAAAACAGTTCAGAGCAACAGGCCTTCTACACAAGTTCAGGAAGAGGACGAGGTAGAGGAATCCGTGGACGCGGTCAAGGAGGTGGCTGAACAGGTAATCAGAATTATAGCCAGCAGCAGCAATAACAACAGTCCCAGAATTCACAACAACAACAACAACATGCAGGTGGAAGAGGCCAATTCAGAGGTAGGGGAGTCAAAGAGGTCGTGGAAATTGACAAAGGCAGTATAATGATACACGTGGATGTTTTTATTGTGGTAAGCCTGGACATGTGCAGGCAGATTGTTATAAGAAGCAGGCTGACATGCAAAATGGGAAATCGCAGCAAAACAACTATGCATCCTCAAGAAGCAGAAACAATGAGGATAATGAAAAGTTATTTGTTATGCAGCATGTCGTTAATGCCATGTCTAAAAATATTGAAGCAGCACACAAAGATGATGTATGGTACGTTGATTCAGGTGCTTCGAACCACATGACAAGTCATGGGGAGTGGTTCAAGGAGATGAAAAACCTTGAAAGACCAGGTTTTATGGAAACAGGGGATGACACTGCTCATCCAATTGTCCATGTTGGAGATGTGCCATTATGTATGCAGGATGGCAAAGTGAAGTACCTTGCAAATGTACTTCATGTTCCAAACATAACAAAGAATCTGGTTTCAGTTGGCCAGATGATTGAGCAGGGTTTGCAGGTTCGGTTTAACCCTAATGGGGTTGTTATATTGAAGACTTTGAAGACAAGTGCAGGTTGGTTTGCAAAAGGAAACAGAGTGGGCAGAATGTTTACGTTAAATGTAAACATGCCTGAAGTGAGTGCTACAATGTTTGCAAATGGTTCAGGAATTGTTGCAGACACAAACATTTGGCATAAAAGAATTGCACATGTGAATGTGCAGAGAATGAAGTCTATGCAGACTAAAGGAATTGTGACAGGGCTGCCAAAATTTAAAGTTGAAGGTATGCAGAGTGAAAAGATGCAGGGGGGAAGAGAGCTTGAGCTCTTGCAAGCACACACACACACTCACATAACCCTAATAGAGAATACACAAGGTGAGAGGCTGAAAATCTTCTTCTTCTTCACTCAACACTCAACACACCATATACAAAGATAAGAGTACACACATATGAAAAGGTACTCAACCAAATACATACAAGGGTTCTCTAGTGTGAACCCAACTAAATGAGCTGGTGCTATAACTATGCCAATCTCTAGAATGGCTGTCACACAGCCTGTCATCCCACTGGCCGCATATCACCCATGATCTCACCAACCATGCCAGTGGTGTAAGTGTGGGGCCTATCCCCCAAGCGGGTCATCAGTGTCCACCGCCTCACTAGATGAGGTCAATATCTCAACACTCCCCCTCGAGCTCAACTCCATCTCATGTACACCAAGCAAAGCCCTCAATCTGCGGAGCTTCTCTATACCCAATGCTTTGGTGAAGATGTCAGCTCCCTGATCCTGTGTACTGACATAAACAAGGTCAAGGTCTCCTGCCAAGACCTTCTCTCTGACAAAATGGTAGTGGACCTCTATATGCTTCGTACAAGCATGAAAAACTGGGTTCCTAGCCAGCTGTATACTGCTAATGTTGTCACAAGAAATGACAACTTGTCTATCCACTGATAGACCCAAATCTGCAAGTAGCTTTCTCAACCAAGCTACCTCACATGCTACCATAGCAGCTCCTCTGTACTCGGCCTCTGTTACTGGATAGAGAAACCGTAGGTTGCTTCTTGCTGCTCCAAGTCATAGCAGCACTCCTCCCCAAAGAAAACATAAAGCCACTAGTAGATTTCCTATGAGATACTACCAGCCCAATCAGCATCTGTGTACCCATGTACACATATCTCTGTCCGAGTTTCATAAAATAGTCCACAATGCAAAGTAGACCTCACATACCTCAGTATGCGTCTCAATGCATCCAAATACGGTTTCCGAGGAACCTGCATGAACTGACTCACGAACCCAATAGCATAGCTCAAATCTGGTCTAGTGATCGTCATGTAGATCAAGGTTCCTACTATGTGCCTATACATAGTAGGATCCTCCAAAATCTCTCCTGAATCTGCACTCAACTTGCCATTCTGATCCAATGGCACTGAGATAGGCTTACAGCCTATCATACCATACTTGGACAACATGTCCAAGCCATACTGTCTCTGCAGTAATCCAATACCATGTGGTGACCTAATCACCTCAATGCCCAAGAAATATCTGAGCTCCCCCAGATCCTTCATCTCAAACTTCTGTCTAAGCAAGATCTTTACATCAAAGATCTCTACATCATGGTCCCCCGTAATGATCAAATCATCTACATAGATGACAACAAGCACAGCCCCTCTATGACTGTGTCTCACATACAGCGAGAAATCTGCATTGGCTACATGAAAGCCAATAGTGACAAGATATTTAGAAATCTTGTCAGACCATGCTCTTGGTGCTTGTTTTAAGCCACACAAGGCTTTCTTTAACCTGCAAACATGCTCGGGGTGACTCACATCCTCATAACCAGGTGGCTGCAACATATACACCTCTTCCTGCAAATCTCCATGCAAGAATGCATTCTTTACATCCATCTGATGTAAAGACCATTGCTTTGACGCAGCCACTGCTATCACAGCTCTCACTGTTGCCATCTTGGCAACTGGGCTGAAAGTTTTCTCATAATCAATGCCATATGTCTGCGCATATCCTTTGGCTACCAATCTAGCCTTATACCTGTTTATGCTTCCATCACTGTTATGTTTTACTTCGTACACCCACTTGCATCCCATGGCTTTCTTGCCTTCAATCAATTGCACTAAATCCCAAGTCTCATTTCCATATAGTGCATCCATCTCCTCATCCATAGCTTTCTCCCAACACACATTTCCAATAGCCTCATCAATGCATGTGGGCTCTACAACCTGCACAACCTTTGCCATATATGCATAGTGATGTGCCACATAACCATCATAGGTAAACCTCTGCATAGGATTCTTCACTCTCCCACATCTTCGCAGCTTTGCATTCATGGCTTCCATAGCCTTCTTTACACCAGGTGTGTTCTCATAGCTGGTATCCCAAGCTCCTCATCAAGGCTCATCTCTGAGCCACTAGACTCTCCATCAACATTGGAAGGCCCTTGCAGAAATGTCAGGCATACCAAGGGGCTCAACCACTTTCTCTTTTCCTTTATGTGATGTACTAATCACATTTGCATGACCGGTATTATGACACAGCCTGCCACTCCATGGTCTATCAACTGAACCACTAGACGAGGACTCTCCTGGTCCACTCAAAGACTGTGATTGCTGACTTGCATTCTGTGCAACCACACTTCCACTCACATCAGCCCCAACAGCTTCTTTTTCAGCAGCATACCAACTGCTCATCTCATCAAAAACAACATCCATGCTTACCCTCAACTCACATGTAGCAGGGTTATAACACCTGTATCCCTTTTGCTCAAGGGAATATCCAATAAACACACTTTTTTCAGCTTTTGGATCCAGCTTAGTTCTTAGCTCATCTGGCACATGCACATATGCAATGCATCCAAAAACTTTTAGATGAGACAAATCAGGTTTTCTGCCAGTAAACCTCTCCTCTGGATTTACATCATGTATGGCTGCAGTTGGAGTCCTGTTCATGATGTACACTGCTGTAGAAATAGCCTCAGCCCAATAGCTATGCGGCATATTCTTCTCTTCCATCAATGCTCGTGCAATCTCAGTAATGTGCCTGTTTTTTTGCTCAGCAACTCCATTTTGCTGCGGAGTGTATCTGCATGTAAACTGTCTCCAAATACCATTCTTCTTCAAAAATTTGGAAAGCAAACAAAGCATGTATTTCCACGTAACAGACATGTGAGCAGAAATGCACTAGATGTTGTGCATTCAGATGTATGGGATCCTATGAAAACCATGTCTATGGGAGGCTGTAGGTATTATGTGACATTTATTGATGACCACACAAGGAAAGTGTGGGTATACTTCATGAAGGAGAAGGGTGAGGTGTTCACTCACTTTCAGAATTTCAGAGTTATGGTTAAAAAGCAAACAGGGAAATATGTAAAGTGCCTAAGGTCAGATGGAGGGGGAGAGTACTTCTCTAATGAGTTCTCTGAATTTTTGAAGAAGAATGGTATTCGGAGACAGCTTACATGCAGATACACTCTGCACAGCAAAATGGAGTTGCTGATACACTCTCTGCACAGCAAAATGGAGTTGCTGAGCGAAAAAATAGGCAGATTGCATGAGCATTGATGGAAGAGAAGAATATGCCGCATAGCTATTGGGCTGAGGCTGTTTCTACCATCAGTTTACATCATGAACAGGACTTCAACTGCAGGTATACATGATGTAACTCTAGAGGAGAGGTTTACTGGCAGAAAACTTGATTTGTCTCATCTAAAAGTTTTTGGATGCATTTCATATGTGCATGTGCCAGATGAGCTTAGAACTAAGTTGGATCCAAAAGCTGAAAAATGTGTGTTTATTGGATATTCCCTTGAGCAAAAGGGATACAGGTGTTATAACCCTGCTACACGTGAGTTGAGAGTAAGCAGGGATGGTGTTTTTGATGAGATGAGCAGCTAGTATGCTGCTAAAAAAGAAGCTATTGGGGTTGATGTGAATGGAAATGTGGTTGCACAGAATCCCTGCTACACGTGAGTTGAGGGTAAGCAGGGATGTTGTTTTTGATGAGATGAGCAGCTGGTATGCTGCTGAAAAAGAAGCTATTGGGGCTGATGTGAATGGAAATGTGGTTACACAGAATGCAAGTCAACAATCAATCACAGTCTTTGAGTGGACTAGGAGAGTCCTCATCTAGTGGTTCAGTTGATAGACCATGGAGTGGCAGGCTATGTCATAATACCAGTCCTGCAAATGTGATTAGTACATCACATAAAGGCAAAGAGAAAGTGGTTGAGCCCCTTGGTATGCCTGACATTTCTGCAGGGCATTCTCATGTTAATGGAGAGTCTAGTGGCTCAGAGATGAGCCTTGATGAGGAGCTTGGGATACCAGCTATGAGAACACCTGAAGAAGGCTATGGAAGCCATGAATACAAAGCTACGAAGATCTGGAAGAGTGAAGAATCCTGTGCAGAGGTTTACATATGATGGTTATGTGGCACATCACTATGCATACATGGCAAAGGTTGTGCAGGTTATAGAGCCCACATGCATTGATGAGGCTATTGGAAATGTGTGTTGGGAGAAAGCTATGGATGAGGAGATGGATGCACTATATGGAAATGAGACTTGGGATTTAGTGCAATTGACTGAAGGCAAGAAAGCCATTGGATGCAAGTGGGTGTACAAAGTAAAACATAACAGTGATGGAAGCATAAATAGGTACAAGGCTAGATTGGTAGCCAAAGGATATGCGCAGACATATGGCATTGATTATGAGGAAACTTTCAGTAGTCCAGTTGCCAAGATGGCAACAGTGAGAGTTGTGATAGCACTGGCTGCGTCAAAGAAATGGTCTTTACATTAGATGGATGTAAAGAATGCATTCTTGCATGGGGATTTGCAAGAAGAGGTGTATATGTTGCAGCCACCTGGTTATGAGGATGTGAGTCACCCCCGAGCATGTTTGTAGGTTGAAGAAAGCCTTGTATGGCTTAAAACAAGCACCAAGAGCATGGTCTGACAAGATTTTTGAATATCTTGTCACTATTGGCTTTCATGTAGCCAAGGCAGATTTCTCGTTGTATGTGAGACACAGTGATAGAGGGGTTGTGCTTGTTGTCATCTATGTAGATGACTTGATCATTACGAGGGACCATGATGCAGAGATCTTTGATGTAAAGATCTTGCTTAGACAGAAGTTTGAGATGAAGGATCTGGGGGAGCTCAAATATTTCTTGGGCATTGAGGTGATTAGGTCACCACATGGTATTGGATTACTGCAGAGACAATATGGCTTGGACATGTTGTCCAAGTATGGTATGACAGGCTGTAAGCCTATCTCAGTGTCATTGGATCGAATGGCAAGTTGAGTGCAGATTCAGGAAAGATTTGGAGGATCCTACTATGTATAGGCGCATAGTAGGAAGCTTGATCTACATGATTATCACCAGGCCAGATTTGAGCTATGCTGTTGGGTTGGTGAGTCAGTTTATGTAGGTTCCTTGGAAGCCGCATTTGGATTCATTGAGATGCATACTGAGATATGTGAGGTCTACTTTGCATTGTGGACTATTTTATGAAACTAGGACAGAGATATGTGTACATGGGTACACAGATGCTGATTAGGCTCTCGTAGTATCTCAGATAGAAGATCTACTAGTGGCTTCATGTTTTCTTTGGGGAGTTCTCCTGTGACTTGGAGCAGCAAGAAGTAGCCTACGGTTTCTCTATCCAGTACACAGAGGCCAAGTACAGAGGTGCTGCTATGGCAGCATGTGAGGTAGCTTGGGTGAGAAAGCTACTTGCAGATTTAGGTCTATTAGTGGATAGACAAATTGTCATTTTCTATGACAACATTAGCAGTATACAGTTAGCCACAGGAACCCAGTTTTTCATGCTCGCACGAAGCATATAGAGGTCCACTACCATTTTGTCAGAGAGAAGGTCTTGGCAGGAGACCTTGAGCTTGTTTATGTCAGCACACAGGATCAGGTAGCTGACATCTTCACCAAAGCATTGGGTACAGAGAAGCTCCGTAGATTCAGGGCTTCGCTTGGTGTACATGAGATGGAGTTGAGCTCGAGGGGGAGTGTTGAGATATCGAGCTCATCTAGTGAGGCGATGGACACTGATGACCCGCCTGGGGGATAGGCCCCACACTTACACCACTGGCATGGTTGGTGAGATCATGGGTGATATGCGGCCAGTGGGATGACAGGCTGTGCAGCCATTCTAGAGACTGGCATACTTATAGTAGTTGGGTTCACACTATAGAGAACCCTAGTATGTATTTGGTTGAGTACCTTTTCATATGTGTGTACTCTTTTCTTTGTATATGGTGTGTTGAGCGTTGAGTGAAGAAGAAGAAGATTTTCAGCCTCTCACCTTGTGTGTTCTCTCTTAGGGTTTTGTGAGTGTGTGTGTGTGTGTGCTTGCAAGAGCTCAAGCTCTCTTCTCCCCTGCATCTTTTCAAGAGAGAGAGAAAGATAATATCAACTTTGAAGTGGGAACTCGCCACTTTGTGTGCCACCCACATCTTTTATAACTCCATTTTTACTTAAAATCTAGGAAGTAAAATGACTAATGAATTGTGTGGGGAGAAGGAACTAAACATGTCTCTACACATGCATGAATATTTTGTTGGTGACATTCACTGCAGCCATGACTAGATCATGTAGACTAGATCATGTAATAGTTAGTGCCTTTGTCTATGATATAGAATTGGTCCATAAAGAAATTGCAATGCAATTCCCATAACCATCTAGGCTCATCTTCTTGAGCCTTTAAATGTGTGAACATAGGGTTTCCAAGAGTAAAGTCTACCATTCACAAATATAATCCACTATAGTAAGTTGCCTATTTGGAAGTGTGCCAAATCCAATATAAGTTATTGCTAAAAATGATCTAGCCTCCTAGGCTGCCATCCTTTATAAATATGGAGATGTTAAGCACCCAAACTACTCAACCACGCTACTCACCATGGCTATTCCTCCTCATAAGAGCTACCCTAGTGCTTGGACTATACACCCAAGCTACTACTCAACCTTGGCTATTCCTTATAAGAGCCACCCAAGTTCCCAGACTATACGATATGAGGATGGAGCATTGCACCCCTCCTCAATACCCAAAGGTGAACTACCTTTGCAAAGTGAGTAGATGAAGATGTTGCTCTGTGTGGTCCCTACTAAGAGCCTTTATGAACATCTCTACATAATTCTTTATCGTTGGATAGTAGACAATCTCTCTACCACCTCCTTGAACATAATGAGCTTACCCACAAAGTGATATTGAATCTCAATGTGTTTGTGCACGAGCTTGAACATAGGATTATGAGAAACGGCCATGCAACCCCAGAAATGGCCACACAACCCTAGTTGTAACATTGTAGTAGTGCAGGTTGCTTTTACGCCACTTCTATATCTTGTAAGATCCTCCTCAGTCATAATATCTCACATTGCAAATCACATAGATTTGTACTTGGAGCTATTTCTTACTAATCTAAGAAACGCATCCCAAACTAAGAGAAAAATAATGCCGGTTACTATGAGGTCCTAATGTTTAAGTCACAAAACTTGAGTCATAAAAACCAGTCTTACCCATAGCATAGGTGATCATGTGCTCTTGAATACATTGGATGTATCTCAACACCCACATGCCTGCTTTAATGATTCTCCTAGGGCTTGTTGGTGGTGGATAACTTGCTTAAAATACTAACACCAAAACTAATCTTTGGCCTAGTATTACATAAGAAGATTAGACTACCAATATAGCTTCATGTATAAGCTCTCATCCATAAGATCTAAAGTTCCTTACACATACATAGCTTTAGACCAACCTCCATTAGAGTACCAATGCTTTACATTTGATCATGTCAAAAGCCTTGAGTATCTGACTTGCATACTTTCGATGAAAATGATCAACCTCATACCAAATGCTTTGCATTTGATCATGTCAAATGCCTTAAGTATCTAACTTGCATACTTCTTATGAAAAAGCCTTGAGCATCTAACTTGCATTTAATCATGTCAAATGCCTTGAGTATCTAACTTACATACTTCTAATGAAAATGTTATCTGGCTTTGTCATACCTCGAGCCCCAAAAAAATAATGCATAAACCCAAGGTTAGTCATCTTAAACTTTGCTCTAAGCATCGGTCTCTATATTATTATTATTTTTTGGTGATCCCCAATAGGTTATCTACATACAAAACAATGGCATACAAGGTTGCATCTTAAGGGATGTAAAAGAGACCAATACTCATAAAAAGTAAGGAGTATCGTGCTTGTGGAGTCTGTTTTAGCCCATAGAGTGCCTTTTGTTACCTTGCTTTCATAATCAAGAACCACAAACCCTGGTGGTTGCTCTACTTTTATCTCCTACTCAATGTGTGGGCTGGTGAGGTAGCCAAACTAGATTACTACCCTCATACTTGCATAGTAGCCTTAAGCTACAAGCAATTATCTTTCCACCCATCTTTTGATACGTAGTAGATATCTGGATAATAATTTTATGCCCTTGGAAAAAGGGCTTATTGATGGTGTGGGGGGGGTTCGATTCTATAGATTTACCTTTGTCATAGTAATTTTACCATTGTTGTTGGTGTTAATAGGTTTAGAGACATCAACTGAGGTTGTGAAATTAGATAAAGGAGCCTATTTCTTTGATGGAGGATGGAGCTGAATGAATAGAGGTTCCTCAAAGGATGGTCTTTGATGTAGAAGAACATAAAGCTAGTAGTATTTTGTGCTGATCATCATAGAATTCATTTATTGTTGCAAGCTCATCTTTGTTGCAAAATGGTACTACCGTCTTCATGTTATGGAGTTCCATTTTATTTCTTATGTGCATAATGTACAATATGCTTTGATTGCATTGAAACATATTGCTTTTACTAGATGGACAAAGTTCTATTGAAAAGCCAAGGATGAAATGATGCAATAATTGGTAAGATCATTATTTCTTTATTTGGAGATAAGAAGAAATATAATGCATTCATTTTTCTTTAGGGTTTTTTAAATACTAGAACGCTTCTGCTTTTAGATCTCGATATATAATATGCTTTTATCTTTGATTGCTTTGAAATTTTAAGAGTCTTACTTTGTTCACTTCTTGATATCTAAGTTTTCTTTGACCTTATTTTGGTTGTAAATAATTTTTTAATTTATTCAGAAGCATAAAATTTTTATTAGATGCTAAGCAAGGCAAAGTGATGCAACACTCAAACTTGGATGAGTTATGCTTATTTAATCTCTATTTAATGATAGTTATATGTATGTAATGTCTTCTTTATCCAAAGCGTGTTTATAATATTAAAAAACTTCTCTTACAATGCATTTATTGCTTTGCTATGTTATGGATCACAAGAATAGTTTCTTGAAGATGTGATGAATGGGACTCAATTCCTATGCTTTGTGGAGATATTGAAAAATGATAGTTTCAAGAGAGCAGATGTTTATGGCAATGACCTACTACGAATGATGCATTGGAAGATACAAACAAACAAGTCAAAAAGAGTTATAGAGCACGGATTCACTTGAAATGTTTCAAAGGATGAATTAATTCTCACGTGCATGAAAATATGTTGAAGGTTGTCTTTGATATTTCTTGATGTTCACAATACACCCAAATCACTTCAAGATCCTATATTTTTATCTTCTTAAGTTTTCACAGGTGTGCAAACTTAAGTTTTCATGATGTGAGAATATGTATTTTCAAGGACATGAAAACTCTTAGAATGCTTGATTTTAAATTTTCTAAATTAGTACTTCACTTCAAGCAATGCAACAAGCTCTATCCTAGTTTCTAAAAGCTCTTTGAAAACTTAAGTTCTCACACAGGTTGAATGTCCAAATTTGAAAATTGATATTCTCTGGCTGATGCAATTAGCTTTAGTCATGTGATGGATGACCTAATACTCAATTTGTGATCTTCTTCAGGTTTTCACGGGTGTGAAACCTAGGTTCTCATGGACGTGAAAATTACCAAGATTTAAATTTGACAATCTTAGGTTGCATCAATTCACCTCAATCAATTGATGATTCAGTTAACACCTAGAGTTTTTATTCCTGCAGTTATCATGGATGTGAAAATGTAAAATTTCATAGACGTGAAAATTAAGGTTGACTAGCATGCACTTGCCTAAGAGTGGCTCAGCTCATCAACGACCCACCGTAACCAAGAGGTCGTGGGTTTGAGCTCGACACCGTAGGGTTGAGTGTGTGAGTGGTGTAGCTTCTAGTAGCAAGGCAACATCTCCTCGAAAGGGGCTTTCAAAAAAAAAATTTTAAGGTTGATTCTCACCACGTGCAGTGACTCTCACAAATTTTGTCCATGATGATAAGTAGGTTTTTGATGATTCTCACAGTACTGTGCCACTTGGATTCTCGTAATTTCAGTAGATGATAATTTTCTCGTGTGTGAGAATTTGAGACTCTCTCAGCATGAAATGTTTTGTTGATTTTAGATGGGCACACACATACTAAGGAATTGTTTTTATGAATCTAGAATCCTTTGATTTTGCAAAGTTAACTAGATGCTTTGCTTTCAGTGCGTTTCACAGCAATCACTCTCTTTTAGCTAGAAAGAGAGTGAAAGTAAAGGGAAAGTACAGGTGTAGAGAAAGGCTATGGGGAGGCCTTTCCCTAGAGCAAAATGTGGAGTTGGCACTAGCCAGTGACCCATTTTCCTTGGGAAAGGCCAACCCATGGTCTTTCCCAATCATCATGGTCTTTGCAAATGGAACAATTTTTAAAAATTCTCCTTGTTGATGTGGCAAATTTTTATTAGCTATCTATTTTTTAACATTCTATGTGCTAATATGTCAAGGTTTTATTGGCTTTGTATTTTATAACATCCTCACTGCTTGTGTCATCAACTCCTTTGCTTTTATTTGAATAAAATTCCTCATTTGCTTTCATTTGAGTAAAATTCCCACTTGACGTGTCAATATCCTGTGATGCATTCTTTAAAAACAAAGTTTGTTGATTTGATGGTTGGGATTTATTTTCCCAAAGACCCAAGACCATGATGGAAAAGGAAAGAGAGAATGATATTTATGTTTTACTTTGATTTAACTTGGGGTGTGTGTGTGTTAATGGTTTTCACAGTTTCCCATTCGTTGCATTTTCACTCCTGCAAACCATGCAATCTCACGCAAAAGCTCCCTTGAATTTTCATGTTTTTTTTGGATCTTTTGTGCTCATGTGCGTGTGTGCTTTTCATGCCGCCATCAACAGCCAACAGATTTTGAACCCAACACCTCATGCATGGGACTTTTGCTGCTCATGGCCTGAGTAGATTGTTCTCACGGCACATGAATTTTCAGGCTGATAAGGGGATAATGCGTGTGTACCAGAGGACAAGTGGTTGGACACAATGTGATGCATGGCCGAGTGTAGTGTGAGGGGCAACCCGGTTAGAATATAGTTTGCACATGCAATCATGCATCCACCGGGCAGTCATCCGTTAGCACAACTACTAGTAAAATTCATGATGGTGCTACCCACCCTAACGCTAGCAAGACCATATTAGGGAGTTTCGAAAAATCCCTATACTTTGAGAATTCCAAATTGTGGCACTTTGAATCTACTTATTAGAGTATCTTGAGCACACCAACTCCAAATTTGTCGTAGATTGATTATTTAGAGCCTACATGTCAAGAGCTTTCCAACGATATGTCACATAAGGGGGTTTTGTGCGGTGGATGCAATATTACATGCAGCAACAACAAAGCATGCACATGCAGAGCCCACCTTTGCCCTTGGGGATGATGATTCGTGGCTTATCCATTGGAGCCCTAGCAACTCTTGCCTCAGACAAATTTGCAACCCCCATTGAATCTCTAAAGGCCTCCAACCCCCATTGCAACCTTGCAACTCGGCTTAGTTGGACGGCGCTGATTTTTTTCTGCCTTCCAACTCCTCGCCTGCACCGTATTTGAGCGCAAAGAGAAGAACTCGGTGGTGGCCATCTTTTCAAGCGCGATTTTGGTGTGATAGGACAAAGGTGATCCGCTCAAATGTATCCTCAGCCTGGAAGGAGTGGCGCAAGGAGGGCGTGGAGGCATTGAGAATGGAGACACAAGGTGAGGGCACCGCACGCCGGGCGGCGGGCTGGGGGTGTGAGGGCACCGCACGCCGGGCGCGGGCTGCGAGGTGTGAGGGCATGGCATGGGTGGCTGCGGGGGCGATCCACGGGACTAAATGACACATTATGAATTAGGAGGGATCTCCGGAGTGTGAGGGCACGGCACCGCGGGGGGTGCTGGACAACGACTTGGTTTCCAGGAGCTTATTAGCTTTGAATTTTTGTGAAGGTGGTTCCTTGTGTGCTCGATTTACTAAATCAATTTGATATACTATATCAATTTGGTTTAATAAATCATTGACTTGTTGAAGCTCAAATCTGAGCCATTTTTGGCACCTCTAACACACTCCTCCTCTTACCTCACACACTCCTCACACAAGCTCACCAACATGCAATTAAGAAGAAGATTAGCAAACAAGGTTAGAAAGAGTAAGACTCAATTGCCTAATGGGAGAGTATATCATATATATAAGGCCATGAGTAATCACACACACTTAAGCTCTGGTTGATCAAGAGAGTGCCCAAAGCTTCTACGTGGTCTATTGTTAATTCAATGCTTAATCTCATAATACATGGAGACTCATTCTAGCTTGCTACCACATGAGGACTCATATATAAGGCCATAAGGGTTCACACAAACTTAAAATGTGGCTGAGAGAGTGCCCAAAGCTCCTAAGTGGCCTAATATATAATGCTTAATCTCATTATACCTGGGGACTCATTCTAGCTTGCTACCACAAAGTATTCCATCATACGAACACAAGCATCTATCCAAGCTGTAAATATAGACACCGTTGCTTCATAGCTTGATCATACATCCTTTTAATGTGTCCGCTCTTTGATGTATAATAGTAGTGGCAGTATGTGTTAATCCCCAAATGCATAGTTTAAAAGCCATGTGAGCATGAAGGGGAACTACGAGGCGAATGGGACAAATGCGTAGCTAGCATGAAGGGGCCTACTAAGTGAATGGGACAAAAACAACCCCACCTAGAATTATCCTCAATCTTGTCTGATAGCCTCATCACCTCTACTAGAGCATCATCGTCATTTGCTTTTGGACATTAGCCTAGCCATTTTTGTTATGATTGTTGTTGCCTAGCTTTGTGGATCCTTACCTTTCCATTTGATAAGCTTCCTCCATCTAGTGGCCTTCCATCCCCATCACTCTTCTGTGATAATGTGTTTGCCATAGTCAACCTATGCAGACATCTTTTTGCCTTTTGTAACAAATTACAAAAGCTAATGTCATGAGTTGCTGGTCTTATAACCTTCTATTATTGCATGATATTTTTTTCGTACTATTGGGGTAACCGTATCTTTTCACTCGGAGCCCTAGCCACCATTGTTTCGCTTACTTTGGTGAACGTTGCAAAGTTGAAAAAAACAAAGCTATCTTTGCTTTTGCTCTATTTTCTTTTTTGAAAAGTAAGAAAACACTTTTTTTCTTGAGAAAAAAAAATTATTTTATGTTCCACTTCCCCATTTAGATAGCACTTTAGCGATGAAAGTGCAAGGCAATGAATTATTACAGAACTGTATATATCATGTGACTTGGTGTGGGCACTTGTTTTGGAGCATTCCCTGTTAAAGTTATAATCGGCATGTATACTAAATAATACACCAAATTATTATAGGATTTGTAACATCTCTATAAAAACACTATTGAAAAGGATTATATTAATGGATAGTTCTATTCAAATAAGAATTATTCTTGACAAGCATATCCATGGAGAGCGATGTCTCTGAGCATTACTAGTAAAACATATGTGCCTTCTATAAACACTTGTGAATGCATGGACACTTGCCTTCTATAGACACTTATGGATGCATGGACACTTGTGAATGCTTCTTTCTCCTCTGGTGACTTATGTAAAAGAGATTGGGAGGGAAAAAAAACCAAGAAAGTGATGAGAACATGGCATTCTTTCTCCTTTATCCTAGCTATAAACAATCTCTAACCTTCCACAAAAAGCTACAAGGTCTAACCTTTTCCATAATCTCAATGCATCATGAGTGAGTGACAACTGGCAACAAAACCCATGTTGTTGGAAAACCTAGCCTTCATCATTGAATATGACTTGATGGCAGTTTATTTTTAAGGCACTAAGCTCTCTGTGCATTGCCCATCTCCAACACCACAAAGAGACAATGAATGATTAAACAAAGCTTTTTTATGCCAACAACATGGCTGTAGAATAGCTACCACCTAAGCGCGCATGTGCACACACACACACACCACACACACCACACACACACACACACACACACACACACACACACATTTACCTAAGTGTTGATACACACACATTCATTTACAACGTCCTTAAGAAAATGGTATATTTGTATAATCATTGTAATCATGTGAACAATCCCTTAAAGCTCTATTTTCTTGTTTGCATTCATCCAAAGACTAATATACTTGCTATTATTCTTACTAATATTATTGTTAGTTTTGTACTATAAAAAAACTTTGTTATTTTCACTTAAAAAAACTATGTGAACAATCCATATAAATAAATATGTGAACGATCCCTTATAGCTCTATTTTCTTGCTTGCATTGATCCATAAACTAATGTAATTACTATTATTCTTACTGATATTATTTTCTTGTTTGCATTGATCCATAAGCTAATAGTAATTACTAATGTAATTACTATTATTCTTACTGATATTATTGTTAGTTTGTACTCTAAAAAACTTTGTTGTTTTCACTAAACCTACCTATATAGATTCCTAAATTTTTAAAAGGTGAACATATAACATATAACTACTTATTTAGTTTGTACTCTAAAAAACTTTGTTGTTTTCACTAAACCTACCTATATAGATTCCTAAATTTTTAAAAGGTGAACATATAACTACTTATTTAGTTTCCTAAAACTATAAAAGAGGAATTTATAACTAATGCCTATTCTGTAGAAAAAAGGGGAACATATACGTTAGCATTCCTAAAAATTGACCTATCTTGGGCAACCTCTATCCTTGATTCCTAGAAGGAACACCTTTTTCCCCATCTATGCGAGGCACAACACGCTGTCCTAGTCCTCTAGACTAGAATTGCCCAGGGGCTTACTTACCTAGCGTAATTCGATTGATTAGTTTTGTTGGAAAGCTGCCCAACTAATTGGCTCCACCCGTCCATAAGATGGCGCCGTTAGGGCGATCCACCCTTCCACTTTCAACCAAACTCACTCGTCATTTTTATTTTCTAATTAATCATACCACACTGTGTGACATATATAGACAAGTTCATTAATTAGGGATCTTACACAGTATTCATTAAAACAGCCATTTAACTAAAAACAATGACGAGCAAGTTAGCAACACAATAGTTCAACCCAATCTCATAAGATACGAGAAACCACGTTATCTTTTCTTGAATCAAAGGAACAAGAATGCAACAATTTTACAAGAAATTTGATTTTTACGTTTAGATGAATATGGAAACCTATATTCTCACAACAAGGAAAAGTAACATCTTTTATCTTTATTAATTAATGCTAAGATTAAAGATTTACCTAACTCCTAATCCAAAAACCTCTTTTTAGATTATTTTCAAGCTAATCTGACCACTTCCTTCATGAGGGACTCCCAAGGGAAGAGCTAGGGCCACATTCGGAGCATCCCCTCTTGTGTCATTGCATTTTGAAATCTTTGAGGAGGACCATATTGTCCATTCTCTCATAGTTCGTAAAATCACAAACTCAACAATCCAATTTGGAGTCCGTTTGCTCACTTTATGAGCAAACATTTCACTCATTGAAACCACCTCCTAGGGGCTAGAGTGTGCTTGCTTAAGTCCCTTTCATTGGGGGGGGGGGAGTAGAATGTCTTCAATTGAAGAACAAGGCTGCTGGAACCAAGACTAGAGGGGTTGGCCACAGTTAGGGGGAAGGAGGAGGGTTCTCCCCTTAATTCTATTCATACGGGGGGGTTGGCTGAGGGAGCTTGACTGAGTGGGGTGTTGCGATTGCATGAGCACCCATGCCTATGGGTCGCATGTGTGGGCAAGCCAATGTACGGCTGCATAAGCTTGTGGAAAGGGTGGGTTGCGCATGGGCCTTCTAGGGTAGTAGCCACACATGGGTGTCCACGTGGTGGGCAGGGAAGACCTTACGCTAGGGCGGTCTCTTTTTAGTCCATGTACGACTGTTTGTATGGGTGCCCTGGTATGTGTACAGTCCAGGGTAAGGTCCTTTGATGCACACTTCCTAAGGAGACATCTTTTGGGGCGAGGACTCCTTTTTTGGGGTGTGGATCTCGATATGTGTGAATGCATCTAACAACTGTCAAAAAAAATTCGGTGAAATTGTTCGGGGTGTTTTCCTGGTCGTAGGGGCGTAATCCATTTGTCAATCAGACACCCAGACAGGTATTTATTAAGGTCAAAAGTTTATTCTAAAAATTAAGTATTTAACTAAAAAAATTACGTAGAAGCTTATTCTACGTATAATTTAACTAAAAAATTACGTAGAAGCTTATTCTACGAACTAAAAAATTACGTAGAAGCTTATTCTAGTGTCTGTTTTGAGTGCTGTGATAATAGAGTAAAATCACCCATAAATTTTAAATTAGACCCAAAATTTTAAGATTCCAAGTATAAATAGAAGCTGAGTTATTAAAATGATGATTTTACACTATAAAAAGGACTATAATTTCATATGTTAAATGAACATATATTATTATTGAAAATGGGCATATTACATCCTTCTCCCCTTAAAGAAATCAAGATGTCCTCACCTCATCATGAATTTGAGGTAATCTCTTAAGAGTGTAGCTTCATCTTCCCAAGTTGCATCCTCTTCAGGGTAGACTTTCCATTGCACTAGATATTTTGTAAGGGTTTGATTACGGAGTTGCCTTTATCTAGAATTTATGATTCTACTAGGCTACAACTCAAGGACTCCTTGAGTTGGGATTACAACCTGCTCATCATCAAGAATATGATCGAGACTAGGTATATAAGGCTCAAACAAGCTTACATGAAATACATTGTGGGCCTTAACATGGGGTAGAAGATGTAGCTTATAGGCACTTCTGTCCAAACACTTGATGATTGTATAGGATCCACAATATCTTGGGCTGAGTTTCTTATATTTCCCAAGTGATAGAGAGCTATGCTTGGGTTTCACCTGTAGAAGAACTTTGTCTTCTTCCTTGAAGATCCTTTCATATCTCCTTGTGTCGACGCACGTAATGTTTCTACCAATCTTGAGCAACTTTAATATCTTTTTGGATAGCCTTGATATGCTCTTCCATCTCCTTGAGCATTTTTTGGAGGCTTTGACTCTTAAGGTCAAATCAAAGAAATTTAGAGGAGACAAGCATTCTTGCCCCCATAGAGTGCCTTAAATGGTGGTATCCCTATGCTATTATAGGCAAATTCTACTAGAGAAAAGTATTGAATCCATCTTCGTGGCTCCCGCCCACAATATGCTCTGATAATGTCTTCAATTACTTGGTTTACTCTCTTAGTCTAGCCATCAGTCTCTGGAAGCAATACTAAAGCAAAGTTGAGTACCCAAGGCCTGAAATAAAGACTTCCAGAACTTTGAATTGAAGTCGGAGTCCCGATTGCTAACTATCCTCTTTAGTAAACCATGAATCTTGAAGAACTCCTTGATGAATAATCGGGCAACTTCAAAAGCTTTGAAGGTTTTCTTTGCCAGCATAAGATGAGCTACTTCGGTGAGCAAGTCCACCACTACAAAAATGGAATCATACCCTCCTTGTACAATGGGGAGACGTGACAAAATCCATACTAATGCATTCCCACTTCATTTGAGGAATATCTAAGGGTTGTGACTCTTTTAGCTTTGATCCTTTGACATGAGAGACATTGCTTCAAGTATCATAGGACATCATTTTTCAAGCCTACCCAATGATAGCTTCTCCTTAGAGCATTCAAGGTATTTGCATAGCCTTGGTGCCCTGCAGTTGGGCTATCATGAGCTTCATGGAGGATTAGCTTCTTTAGGAAAGGGTCCTTATGAATACGTAGCCTGTGTGATTGAAGTAGAGGCACCCATCATGGGTGGAGTAACCCTTGATTAGATTTTTCTCCTTCTCTGAGTTTCTCCCCTCTTTGACTAGGTTCATCATCCTTTGGTAGTCAGGATCATGAAATGAGACTTCTTTCACCTTGACCAGTATGGAGTCATTTGGCGTAGAAATTGCACTCAAGAAAGATTTGTAGTTAAGTGTGTCTGCTACCACATTATCCTTCCCAAGGTAAAATTTGATGTCGAAGTCATATTCTTATAAGATCTCAAACCATCTTCTCTGCCTCATATTGAGGCTAGGCTGGGTGAAGATCCACTTTAGACTCTTGTGGTCGGTTACAAGGTGGAGCTTATGCCCCAGGAGGTAAGTCTCCATAGCTTGAGTCAATGAACAACTAATAAGAGTTCTAAATCACGAGTGGCATAGTTGGCCTCATATTGCTTCAGCTTGCAAGAAGTATAAGCCGTCAGTCTTCCTTCTTGGGATAAGACACCACCAAGTGCTAGACTATTGGCATCAATAACCACCTTAAATTCCATGGGAAAATCGAAAAATTTTAGGATTGGTGCTGAGATAAGGATGGTTTTATGTTGATCAAAGCTAACTTGATGGATTGGTAAAAACCACACTATTTTGCAATCCTTCTTAAGAAGATTGATCAAGTGTACATCTACCAAGGAGTAATCTTTAATGAAAATCCTGAACCATCCTATGATTCCCAAAATCCACGAACTTCGCGGGACTGAATTAGGGGGTGGCCATTCCAGTATATCTTTTACCTTGGTGGGATCTACTGAGATACCGTCTTGGAAGACAATGAATCCGAGATACTCAATGTGGTGAGTAAAGAAGGTACATTTACTTTTCTTAGCATAGAGTTTATGTCTACGCAGCAATTGCAGCACTCTACGCAGCAATTACAGCACTCTACGCACATGCTCCACATGTTCTTCCACCAATTTGGAGTAGACTATAATGACGTCAAAAAACACTAGAACAAATTTATCCAAGTAGGAACAGAATATATCTTGCATTAGGTGGTTGAAAGTTTTAGGAGCATTGGTTAACCCGAATGATGACACCACAGTAAAATCATAGTGGCCATAATGAGTATTGAAAGTTGTCTTGGGTACATCTACTTCCTTGACTATGATCTGATAGTAGCTAGATCTTAAATCTATCTTAGAGAAAAACTTGGCCCCATGAATCCTGTCAAGAAGCTCGTCGATGCGAGGGATAGGGTACTTGTTCTTGACAATGACTTGATTTAGCCCCCGATAATCTATGCAGAGATGAAGAGTGCGGTCCTTCTTCTTTTGGAAAAGAACAAGTGCTCCCAAGGAGAGCTGTTAGGGAATAAAATCCTTACTCAATGATATGGCAAAGTTGCTCCTTGAGCTGAATGGCTTCTGGGAGAGATATCTTATAGGGTCTTTTGGAGATAGGTTGAGCACCAGGAATTATCTCGATCTCATATAGTCGACTTCTCGAGGGGGTGGTAGTCTTGTAAGCTCCTCAGGAAAGATGTCAAAGAATTCTTAGAGCCAAGAGGGTTCTGATTCTTTACTGGGTTCATCAGCTTTGTTGAGCTTGACAAAGAAAACTTGTTGTCTCTTACGTGCTCCCTTAAGAAGATGTTTTGCTTTGACTACCCTAGACTTGGGTTTACCTACTTCCCCTAAACTAGTACTACTTGGCCGTGCTCATTTTTAAAAGTGATACTCCCCTGGTTACAGTGAATACTAGCATTGTTTGCGGACTAACCAGTCCATCCCAAGGATCTCATAATAAATGCCTAATGGTAGGATTCTAAAATGTCCATGAGTTTTTTCACTACCCAATTCAAAATCAAGGTTTCCTACACAGAGTGGTGAGATACTACTTCCTTCCCACAAGCTAGCTCTACAACCATTTTCCTAGCTTGTTTTTAATCCAAGTTTAATTTTCGTAAACACCTTGGAGAGAAATGAATAGGTACTGCCACAATAAATCAAAAGCTGGAATGGCTTACCATGATGAGAAACTAGAGTTTGAATAACATCGAATTACTAGTTAGGACCTTGATGCTCTACTGCCACATGGATGGTGCCATGCTCTTCTTCAGTCATTTTCAAAGTTGGTTCTTTATTTATAGCATAGGCACGGGCAACTGCTCCAAGACCTTTGTCACGTCCAACATCTCTTGCACCTTGGGCGGATGGGGGCTCGACAACCCTGATTTGCTCGTCCACTTTGAGGAAAGGACATTGCAAGCTTGGGACAATTGGCTTTAAAGTGTTCGGTCTCATTGCAATGGAAACACACAAGAGCCTCTCTAGTAGAAGCAGTATATGTGCAAGGAACAAAGAGGTTGGTTGGCCGACCTCGGTTGTAGTTGGGAGCGTTTGCCTAGGGCTTCTTGTAAGACTGGTCCTTAGGGTTTGATTCAGGGTGAGATCTCTTCTGGGGCCTATCTTTGCCAGACTTTAGCTCCTTCACAAGAGGTTTGGCTCATATGAGAGAATCTTGCAATGTACTCGGCCTCATTGCTTCAAGGCATGAATCCAAAGGTCCATTCAAGCCTTGGCAGAAAGCGGGCCACCTGCTGCTGCTGGGAGGTCGTAATGGGTGGGGCATACTTCCAAAGAGTGATGAACTTAGAGTAGTACTTCTATAGAGTCAAGCTAAGCCGCTTAAGGCTAAAGAACTCATTCATCTTGATACACTCATGAGATGGGGATAAGATATCGCTCCTTCAGAGCTTTTTTGATATCATCCCAGGTTTGGGAGTGTTTCGTGACTTCCTTATCCCTGCACCATTGCCTCCACCAGAGCTTAGTGTCCCCAGTCAGGAAAAACCATGCAAGCATGGATTGGTTCGTAGCTCCAGTAGGTACCGGTTGAGAAGTAATCGTCCATTGCTTCAATCTATACTTCGGCATCCTTCTCAATTTTTGAACCTTCCTCTTTAAAGGAGTCCCGGTTGCATCTATTTAAGTATGAGCTTCTTCTCCTGGGTGTCTGTGTATAGCGCATTGGGGGGAGAAGACTGATCGCCCTGGCCATCATTGCAAGACTAAATTTAGGATCACGAGACTTATACTTTACACTATGCTCATGATATAAAAGTTAAACCTTGAAATCATTTTATTTCTCAATTCAAATATTTACAAGGACAAGATTGATTACAAGGATTTGAGACTAATGCATTGAGTCTTATTCATCATAAAAGAGACTTCTAGGCTTAACTAGGGCATGAGACTCAAGCAGTTCATGTAGGTGAAATATGGGAGTTCTATTGGTTTCTAGGATACGAAAAACTGATGGTAGGGGAGGTAGACTATGGATTGTATTGTGTTCCATAACAGCTACTCGGTCGGTAGGTAAGTCTTGCATTAC
The DNA here is from genome assembly GCF_041138505.1 of Cibotium barometz. Classification (NCBI taxonomy): domain Eukaryota; kingdom Viridiplantae; phylum Streptophyta; class Polypodiopsida; order Cyatheales; family Cibotiaceae; genus Cibotium; species Cibotium barometz. The sequence goes on from NC_141056.1 coordinate 16,248,805, forward strand.
TTGGTGATATACCCAACGGTTTTGTGGTATATGGTTCCCTTATATGGTCATGTAACTGTCTGATCTAGGGGCACCCATCATCTTCAGCTTCTCAATCCAACGAACCCACTTCAAATCGATGGTGAGATTCCCAACTCAGTATGTTCAGAGATAGAATACCTCGGCCCACGATTCTAAAAGTAGTCTCTACCCCACCCTCTTGGAATACGAGAGGGATGAGAAAGGGACAACTTCTCGAGTATTTGCATCATCGTATTGTGGAATTCAAAATTTGAGGAGCAACAAGCTATCTGGAAGATGCATTGGAAGACTAGGAATTTGGAGTAAGCGTCTTCCTCCTCCTACAATCATTCATTCACCAAACCAAGCTGTACTAGTAGTAAGGTATTTTATCAAGCAACATTTAATTGAGGTAAAACATACACTTCAACATCTAATTGAAGTAAAACATACACTTCAAAACAAGCCTAAATAACAAATCTTGGGAAATAAAACCTACTCTAATACCAATTCAAAGGTTCCCAACTCGAAAGGGGAATCCTTAAGATAGTCTACTAAGTCTTTAAAAAAAATTTCCTAGTCATTGATACCTCGGTTGTGAAGAGATATGAAGATACGACTACTAGGTAAGACCTAGTTTTATCTCGCAGGGGCAGCGTGGTCTCCTAAATGTTCCTTAAAATCGAATCACCCATAGAGTAGACCTATCTTGGACAACCTCTATCCTTGATTCCTACTAGAAGCAATGCCTTTTTTCCCATCTATGCGAGGGGCACTGTCGTTGACCTAGTCCTCTAGAGCAGAATTGCCCAGGGACTTACTTACCTAGCATTATGCGATTGATTAGTTTTGTTAGAAAGCTACCCAACTAATCGGGTGTACCCATCCATAGGATGGCGTCATCAGGGCGATCCACCCTCCTTCTTTCCACCCAACTCACCCATCATTTTTATTTTCTAATTAATCCTACCACACTGTGTGACATATATAGACAAGTTCATTAATTAGGGATCTTATAGACTGTTCATTAGAATAGTCACTTAACTTAAAACAATGATACAACAATACTAGAAAACAAGGGACTTAATTAAAAATAATTATAAAGGTTGAAATCCAACTATTGCCAGATCCATGCTCTTTTATTCCATCGATGATCTAGAATTCGGCCTTCCAGTCTTCATAGACTAGGCAATCCCTATCGGACCATACACTTCGTTGTTGTTTGTTAGCCGGCGAGGACTCAAAATGGCATGTCGCCCTCTCAAGATCTGTCGTGCTTGATCCTCCCGCTCCTCGGAGGGATGTCTACGCGCTAGGGTGGGCTTATTCACCACACTAGCATGGGCCGATAAAACTAGGCAGCATCCATAACTCTCGCCAAACCGGTGAGTTCCAACTCCCCAACGGTAGGAGGGATATCTTGGGTCGATTTCGAGCCTCGCTAACATCGTCGCCCGGATACACAAGCATAGAAACGGGATTAACATCCAGGTGGGCATAAGATGTACATGTACTTTAATTTAAGTAAGGTAGCAACACAATAGTTCACCTCAATCTCATAAGATACGAGAAACCACATTATCTTTTCTTAATCAAAGGCACAAGAATGCAACAATTCTACAAGAAACTTCATTTTTACGTATAGATGAATATGGAAGCCTATATTCTCAATACAAGGAAAGTAACATCTTTTATCTTTTTCTTAATACAAGGAAAGTAACATCTTTTATCTTTCTTAATCAATGCTAAGATTAAATATTTACCTAACTCCTAATCCAAAAACCTCTTTTTAGATGATTTTCAAGCTAACCTAGCCATTTCACCTCTATGAGCGACTCCCAAGGGAAGAGTTGATGCCGCTTTCAAAGCATCCCCTCTGGTGCCATTGTCATGCACGCTTCCGAAGGTAGCATTTTGACATCTTTGAGGAGGAGCCATACTATCCACTCTCAACAATCCAAACACCTCGCAATTTAGAGTCCATTTGCTCACTTTATGAACAAAAGACTCACCCGTGTGTGGAAACCACCTCCTAGGGCTAGAGTGTGCTTGCTTAAGTCTCTTTATGTGCAGGGGGCAAAAAGTAGAGTGTCCTTAGGGCTAGCTAGAAGCAAGACCTGAGGGGTTGGCTCCACGGTTAGGGGGGGAGGAGGAGGGTTCTACCCTTAAGTCTATTCACACAGGGGGAGAGGTCTAGGACACCCCCTCCACAACACAAGGGGGCTAGTTGTGGGAGCTTGACTGCATAGAGCTGTTGGGGAAAGCTTTTGGGAGCTTAGCAAGGGCTATCGGGGAGAGCGTTCACCCAAAGAGGAGACTGCTGGCCATACAGGGGGGTGTTGGGGGGTTTATATGGGGTCTCATACGAGTACGAGTAAGGAGAGAACAAAAAGGGGGAGTGGAAAGGACAGTGTATGTGAAAGCGCGCTAGTTTATGGTTGCATGAGAAGCCCGACCTGAGGTTGCATGTGCAGCTGGCCGTTGTCCGATCACATTAGCGCCCAATGTATGTGGTTGCATGTGTGGGCGCCCAATTTGTCTGTGGTTGCATGTGTGGGCGAGCAAGTGTGGAAAGGATGGTGCTTGTAAGTGGGTTAAAGGCGGGGTACGCATGGGCCTTCTATGGTGCTTGTAAGTGTGGAAAGGGTGGTGCTTGTAAGTGGAAAGGGTGGTGCTTGTAAGTGGGTTAAAGGCGGGGTAAAAGGCGGGGTACACATGGGCCTTCCAAGGTAGTGGCTGCATGGGTATCCACATGGCGACCAGGAAAGACCTACATTAGGACGATCGGTCGTTGGTCTGTATAGGTCCATTTGTATGGGCCCCCTAGTATGTGTACGATCCAGGGTAAGGTCCTTTGATGCACGCTTCCCAAGGAGGCATCTTTTGGGACGAGAACAACTTTTTTTGGCCGCAGATCTCAATATGCTTGTCGACGCGTCTGCTGAATTTTGTTTCTGGTGAAATTGTCCACAGTGTTTTTCTGGTCGCAGGGGTGCAATCCGTTCGTCAATTAGACACCTGGATTGGTATTTATTAAGGTCGAAAGTTTACTGTAATTTAACTAAACATTTACGTAGAAGCTTATTTCGGTGTTCGTTTTGTGGGATTATCTAAAATATATTTGAAATGTAAAACATGTAAGACACATCATTAACCCCAAAAATTAAAGATCCTGTGAAACAAAGCATCAACTTTTTGAACCTTTAAACTCATTAATAGCCCTCCTTTATGCCTCTCCTTTTTAAACTCATTAGCAGCCCTCCTTATGTCTCTTCTCTTCCTAAATTATTGAATAGAAATATGATTGATCGCCTTTTCCTCAATTTAGCCCATTAAAAAGGGAGAGGGGGGGTGCATGGTCCCATCCCCTTGGTGTTTTTTTTTTGGAAAAAAATGATTATTCGTGGTTTTGTAAAGTTGTACCCACGTGCTTTGATTGAGCAACTCCTAGAGAGGATTTTAGTTCATCTATGTTTGCAACAAGCCGTAAAAACACATGACCCGTGCTAGATATGTCTAGTTCTACCACCTTCTAAAACTCACATAGTTCTCTATGCTATTCCTAGTCACACCATTTTCTCCTTTGCCATAGTTTGTTGACAATTATGCTTCACCTGCTTATGCTTATACGCACACACACACACACACACACACCCATGCACCCACACACATGCAAGCGCGCGCACGCGCACACAACATTTTTACCTTGTTGGCCATTTGAAAAAAGGGGGGGCTAGGGAGCCATGGCACCCAAGACCCCAGCCCTTTTTTTCAATTGTTACCATATTATAGTAGTGATGTGTGTGAACACACTTAGGACCGCCGGGGCACTTTTTCCCTCACTAGGAGGTTTTTTCCCCCGTGCATTGTATATACGCCCATTATCTTCTAGGGCTTGTTATCTTTCATTTTTGGCACTCATAATACACTACTGTGTTGTGCTCAAGCTTCCTCATCTTCTTGACGTTGTGTGTGCATTCCTGCAACCCTAATTCCAACAATTGGTATCAGAGCAGGCTTCCTCCTCCCGGGCAGCATCACCGGCACCTGCCGCTTCATCTCCTCCGATTGCAACGAGGTTTCACGAGCGTCTGCAGGTTAGTATATGCCGTGGGAGAGCCCGTAGGGCTTGGTCGTTTCAGAATTTTGATCTGAAGTCATTTCGCCCTCCGTTTTTGCATTCCAAGTACTGCGCAGGCAAAATCGTCCTACTGTGCAGATTTTCTGTCAAGATTAAAATCTGCAGGACAGGTGCCCATTCGTCTGTTTTGGGCTGTGCTACATAGCACAGGTCGATTTTATACAGGTTTACCTCTTCCAGACAGCATTTACATCTAGTAGTACAGTCATTGGCCATGGCTGACAACAATGATGTATTCCGCATGTTGGCTGCTGAGGATAAGTTGGATGGCACCAACTATCCATTGTGGGCATATATGATGCGACATGTATTGGTAGCAAAGGGGTTATGGAATATTGTGCAGGGTATTGATGCACGTCCTATTGTGGCTGGGAATGCTGCAAACACATCAGAAACAGGTACTGTTGATGATGGTGCAGGCACAAGTGCTGTAGCAGCTGTTCGAGAACCACCACTTTCAGCAGAGCAGATTCGTTGGGATGGTAGAGATGCGCAGGCTCATGCCTTGATTGCGCTGTCTGTCAAACGTACCATTATCCCACATATTCGCTCCTGCAGGACTTCTAAGGATGCTTGGGATGTACTTGCCACATTGTATCAGGCAAGAAATGAGGCTCGTGTTGCTTATCTCCGAAAACAGTTGGAGAATGAGCATATGAACGAAGGTGATTCTATGGATAGCTTTTTGACAAAGATCAAAGATTTCAAAGAGCAGCTCATTTCTGCAGATGAAATCCTGTCAGACAGTTCACTTGTGCAGACTGTTTTGAATGGTCTACCAGATTCTTATCAGGGTTTTGCTTCCACTCTTCGCTTGATGATGAAAGGCAATCCCAATGCCTTATCATTTGAGGAGTTAGTTTCTGTTTTGCTGCAAGAAGACCAGTCAAGGCAAAACAGGAATAGTATGCGTGTCGCAGATCAAGCTTTCGGTGCTAGTCAGAGAAGCGGGAAAGGTAAAGCTGGCTTTTCTTCTAGTAAGCAGAAATCTGCAAATGCTGCGCAACCAAAGAAGGAAGACAAAGATGAGAAGAAGGGTGACAAACAGAAGACATTTTGCAAGTACTGTAAGGGAAATGATCATGTCATCAAAGCGTGTCCTAAGCTGGCAGCGAAAGAGGCTAAGAAGAAAGAGGCTGGTATGGCTGTTGCAGATGCCTCTCCTTCTAACAATGAATCTGCTAATGTTGTGCTAGATACAGAATGGGCATTCAATGCGCAGTGCAGTTATGACCCATCTTTGCATGACACATGTATGTCTGCAGTAGATTCAGATGTATGGTACTTTGACAGTGGTGCCACTAAGCATATCACCTCGCAGCGCAGTTTATTCACTTTCCTTGAGTCTGCTCCCACAGGGAATACTGTCACTTGTGCCAATAACTCCTCTTATCCCGTTAAAGGAGTTGGACAGATTGTGCTGAATGTTGCAAATGGCAACACCTTTACACTTTTTGATGCATTGTATGTGCCAGGGATCAAAAAGAATCTGCTGTCAGTCTCCGCATTTGCCAAAACAGGTTTGGTTGTAAAATTTGTGGATGACAGATGTACTGTTCATGATCTCTCTTGTGGTGACATCATTGTAGCATCTGGTTCACTATGTCGAGGGCTGTATAAGCTCAAAATGGATGGCAAATGTGTAGAGGATTCAGCATGTGCTATTATGGATACGCAGGCTATTTCAAATGCAAAACTGTGGCATGCACGTTTTGGTCATCTGAATTTTGCAAGTTTGCTGCGCCTGCAGAAATCTGAAATGGTGTCTTCTTTGCCTAAGCTTGAGGCACCTGTCAAGCATGTTTGTGAGGGCTGCATATTGGGTAAAATGCAGCGTGCTTCCTTTCCCAAAGATGGATCAGTGAGAGCTGAACGCAGATTGCAGCTTGTTCACAGTGATGTTTGTGGTCCCATGCAAACTCCATCATTTGGAAACTACCTTTACTTCGTGACTTTCATTGATGATTTTACCAGGCATGCATGGGTATATCCTTTGAAGGCAAAGTCCGAAGTGTTTTTGTGCTTCAAACAGTTTTTGGTTATGGCTGAAAATGTGTCAGAAAGTAAGATGGGCACCCTCCGTTCAGATCGAGGGGGGGAGTATATGTCTTCAGAATTTAATGCATTTCTGGCTGAGCGTGGGATAAAACACCAATGTACAGTGCCGTATACACCACAGCAAAATGGTGTGGCTGAGAGAAAAAACAGGTCTCTCATGGAAATGGCAAGATGTATGGTTAAGAGTCAAAGTCTACCACATGGTTTTTGGCTTGAGGCTGTCATGTGTGCCACTTATGTACTAAACAGGTGTCCCACCAAAGCATTACAGGTTGTCACTCCATATGAGGCATGGCATGGCCGCAAGCCATCTGTTGGCCATTTACGTGTTTTTGGTTGCCTGGCATATGCATTAGTGCCTGTGCAACATCGCAGAAAATTGGATGACAAAGCTGTCAAATGTATTTTTGTTGGATATAGTGCTGAGAGCAAAGGCTATCGTTTGTATCATCCACAGACAAAGCGCATTTTGGTTAGCCGTGATGTTGTTTTTGTGGAAGATGCAGTTCAGCCCTTGGTTTCATGTACTAAGGAGACAGATATCAGCTCACGTGATGTCTATGATACATTGTTGCCTCTTTTCAGTGGTGCACAGTCAAGTGCAATACCTCATGAGGCAGTTTTTCAGCCTATGCAGGTTTTAAATGATGGCACAGATCAGCCTATATCTGATGCAGATGTGCATGATGCACTTGAGGATGAGAGACAAGAGATTGAGGGCTCTAGGAATATGCCTAGATGGCTGGTGCAGACTTTGCGTGACAGCAAGTTGGATGCCCCTTTGTCTAGTCGCACTCGTTCTGGCTCTCATGGTGCCTCTTATGCGTCAGATTGTTATGCATTGGCTGTTTCTAGTATGTGCGATGAAAGTGATCCTGTTTCATTTGATGAGGCACAAAGTTCAGAAAATTGGATGGCTGCTATGCAAGCAGAATACGATGCTATTATGAAGAATGGTACATGGTCTTTATGTGACTTGCCCCCTGGCAAGAAGGCCATTGGCACTAAGTGGGTATACAAATTGAAGCGTAAGCCTGATGGCACAGTGGATCGCCATAAGGCTAGGCTTGTTGCAAAAGGTTATGCTCAAGAGAAGGGCATTGATTTTGATGAGACTTTTGCTCCCACATGTCGTATGACCACTGTTCGTAGCATCTGTGCATTAGCAGCTCATAATGGTTGGAATGTACATCAGCTGGACATAAAGACTGCGTTCTTAAATGGAGATTTGCATGAGGAGGTGTATGTATCGCAGCCTCGTGGTTTTGTTCAAAGAGGGCAGGAAAACAAAGTGTGCAGGTTAAAAAAGGCTTTATATGGTTTAAAGCAAGCTCCACGAGCTTGGTATGAAAAAATACATGCATATTTGACTGCACATGGGTTTCAGAATAGTCCAACAGAAAGCACTTTGTATGTTAAACGTGTGGATGGTGTACATCTAATCATTGCTCTCTATGTCGATGACATGCTGCTCACAGGACCAAATGAGAGTCATATTGCTGATTTTAAGGCTGATTTGAATGCCTCTTTTGAGATGTCAGATTTGGGGCATTTGCATCATTATTTGGGGATACAATTTAAGCAGTGTGATGGAGGTATTGCTTTGTGTCAGACAAAGTATGTTGAAACATTGTTGCGGAGATTTGGCCTTGAAGACTGCAAGCCTATTGCTACTCCAATGGAGACAGGTTTGAAGTTGAGTCTTCATGATGCTGGAGATCACTTTGATGTCACACTCTATCAGACAGCTGTTGGTTGCCTCATTTATGTATGCATTACGAGGCCAGACATTCAGTTTGCAGTCTCACAGGTGAGCAGATTTATGCATAGCCCAGGCATTAAGCATTGGCAGGCAGTGAAGCGTATCTTTCGCTATTTGAGTGGTACTCGGCATCTTGGGTTGTTTTATCCCAAGGGGGGATCATTGCCGCCAGATTTACATGCTTTTTCAGATTCTGACTGGGCTGGTTGTTATGACACACGCGTGTCCACGAGTGGTTTTTGCTTCATGCTTGGAAGCTCATGCATATCATGGTTGAGCAAGAAGCAGCCTACTGTGGCCACTTCTAGTTGTGAAGCTGAGTACAGGGCAGCTTTCACAGCTACGGTTGAGTGTGTGTGGCTCAGACGCCTTATGGCTGATTTGGGTGTTGGGCAGCCATCTGCCACCACCATCTTCACTGACAGTCAGAGCGCATTGGCAGTTGCGCGGAACCCAGTGTTCCATGCTCGTACGAAGCACATTGAGGTGCACTACCATTATGTCAGGGAGAGACTCTCTGCAGGAGAGATCAGTTTGGCTTATGTGCCAACACAGGATAACCTTGCAGACCTTTTCACAAAGGCTCTGCCTCGTGAGAAGTTCGAAGCTTTTCGCAAAGCTTTGGGCTTACTCCCTTTTGTGGATTCGTCCACATAGCTAGACACTTCCCTATACATGAGTGCTAGCTCTTGTTCACCGCATCACTCCAGGGGGGATTTGTTACCATATTATAGTAGTGATGTGTGTGAACACACTTAGGACCGCCGGGGCACTTTTTCCCTCACTAGGAGGTTTTTTCCCCCGTGCATTGTATATACGCCCATTATCTTCTAGGGCTTGTTATCTTTCATTTTTGGCACTCATAATACACTACTGTGTTGTGCTCAAGCTTCCTCATCTTCTTGAAGTTGTGTGTGCATTCCTGCAACCCTAATTCCAACATCAATGACCAACAATGTGTTGCCAAACAAATTTTGACACTTTTTTGTGGATCTTGTCTTGTTCTTATGAGAGTTGATTCAATGATGCTTTTTCATTTCACACACATTACAAAGAGCACATAGATTTTCTTATGTTGATTCAATGATGCTTTTTCATTTCACACACATTACAAAGAGCACATAGATTTTCTTATGTTGAAAAAAGTTTTATATGACGAATCAATTCCAAGTCAACAATAACCTAATTCCAAGTCAACAATAACCTTCATTATCTTACAATGTCTCCAAAAATAGTACCATCCACTTTGAGGAGGTACATCTCTGAAACCATACCTTTTGAGACTTATTTATTCTTAAAATGTAACATGCACTCTTTTGAGACTGCACATTCTGTTGCACGATATTGTTGTAAATCTTTCTGAACCAAGGCAACCACTACCCAGCACCTTGTCCTTACCAAGACAACCGCTACCCAGCACCCTCTCCATACCAAGATAACCACATTACTTTAGTTGGACATGGTGCTTTCCATGCATCTTGCTATACATTTTACTCAAGGAGAGACCAACCTGCGCACTCCACTTGCAAGACTGAGCAGATTGCAAGCTCATTGATCACCGAGAAAACTACCTCATCCCACTATTAGTGTTGAAGTTCGAAGAATGTCCCTGATGCCTGACAAATTTTTGATAGTTTGGTGTATCTCCACGGTTGGAAGTTAGAAGCATGTGTTACTGAAAGCATCCTTTAATCTAGAAATGGGTTAACAAATGATCATCCTCATCACCTCTAGTGGAGCATCGTCATTTGGTTATGGTTATGCTTGTTGTCATGCTATGCAACTTGAGCACATCTTGAGCACTAAGAAGATATCTTATTTCATTTATTTCTACAACTTGATCATGATTAGACGAAGATTTGAGTGATAACATCCATCCTTGTTGAGAGAGCTCTTTATTTTACTCTCACCTCTTCTCAAATGATGGATCACCTTGTTGAATGGTGGCATTGATGCATGAGGAGTACTATTTAGTTAATCATTCATTGTAAATATTGCTATGTAGAAATAGACAATTCTTATTAAAATAGCATGCCATGTAGAAATAAACATGACTTATCAAATAGCATTCCATTAATGTAAACCTATGCATTTGGTGTACTAATGATTGTGGATGATTCATTGTCACGATTACTTTAAAGGAACGAGGACGATGTACTAGCATGCTCAATGGTGGCATTAATGCCAGACTAAGATGTAATTGGTCAATGATTCATTCTCATTCTTGGTATAAAGAAAGAAATATTCTTTTTTGAAATGACATGGAATTGATGCAAACCAAAGCTTAAAAACACACTACTAGGTCAAAGGTTCATTCTCAATATTGCTACAAAGAAAACATGATAAAGGGAGATTTATTGCCTCATTGCAATTTGTTTAAAAGGAGCTTAAGATCTATGTGCAATTCCCATCTCCAACACAAAGAGATTGTGAATGATCAAACAAAGCTCGTTCGTGTCAAAAAGATGGCCGCAGAAGGAGAAACAACCAACAACATAGCTACCACGTAAGCATTGACACACACACACACCATGTTGGAGTATGCACAAGCGAAAGCATAGACAAGGAGAGAGAGAGAGAGAGAGAGAGAGAGAGAGAGAGAGAGAGAGAGAGAGAGAGAGAGAGAGAGAGTAATTAATGACAAGATCGCCTTTATTAAGCAAGAGGCTTGTACAATGGCAATAGCTAGCAAAAGAGCATTACAATGTGCCAGGAATGGATGCTACAAGTGTGATGAGGGAGGCCCTTTATATAGGGATGCTAGGAAGTTGGCCGATTGCCCCTATGGAGTTGGCCAAGTGGTCCACAACCCATAAAGTGAGAAAATACATAAAAGCCAATAAAAAGGCACAGTTCTCTTAAACATTGAGATTCACAATATTCTAACACACCACACACACATTCACCTAAGCAATGATACACGCACATTCACCTAAGTGTTGATACACACACACACACACACACAAACTTTTATACCTAGACAATTTTTAATGATAAAAATTTTACTTTAAAAATATTGATGCCATGCCACTTAATCACTTCTCTGCAATGCCTCCATAAATGCTTCCTAAGAAAATAAACATATTTGTACAATTAAAATAAATATGTGAACAATCCCTTATAACTCTATTTTCTTGTTATTGATCTAAAGACTTTGTACAATTAATATACATATGTGAACAATCCCTTATAACTCTATTTTCTTGTTTGCATTGATTTGAAGACTAATATAATTGCTATTATTTTTGCTAATATTATTGCTAGTTTGGTACTCTAAAAAACTTCGTTATTTTCACTTTTTAAAAAAACCTACCTATATGGGTTCCTAAAAAATTTAAAGGGGAACATATAACTATTGGCTATTCTATAGAAAAAAAAAGGGGGGGGGGAACGTATAATTAATGGCTTTTCTATAGAAAAAAATCCTTGTACGTAGGTTGATCATATTTTCAACAAGCCAAGTTCAAGTGTGTAGCACTATGACTTTCTAAACAACAATAATATGTATTAAGGTTGAAACCATGTTCTAGATAGCAAGAAGCCCTTGATGGAGGACTGGGTGATATCTGGGGTCTCTGCATCTTTGGCTCTCTGCATAGCTGATCTCTATGGCCATGCAACTCGCAAGTTGCAAGCATCGGTGGTTTGGGAGGTCAATGACCTAAGATAGTAGGCAAAATATCTTATAGTACATTGGCCATCTGAGAAAATAGTGCTCCTCTAGAGCAAAAGAATGGACAGATCACGTTCTCTCTAACAATGCTCACGTTACTCGTCCTCACATTTGCACCCTCAAGCAATGTGATGAGATTTTGATCTAGCAAATCACAACCCTCACAGCATGTGGCATCTATCTATGAAGATTGCAAGGAATCTGAATGAAGGCATTCTTTGTGACCCTCATAAAATGATCTCAATAGAACTACACCCTAGGGGAAAGCTACAATGGATCCAACCAATTGGTTGGGTCTTCAGTCTGAAGAGGTTGCAGCGAATACGTCAATTAATGTCTTGTCCAATGAGGGGGCTATTCCAAACTCTGTAAGAAGAAATGTGGCACCAAGGGATGCAAATCATGAAGGAAACCATCATGACCTGCAACCTATCTATCCTCCACCAGTCATCCTCCTTGAGATCCAACCCCCAAAAGGAGACCCCATACATCACAACAGGTGTCACGAGTGTGTCAAAAACCATCCCTTAGTGCTAGGCTCTTGAAAGTGACCTAGAAGCACTATCCTCCAAATCATCCAAGAAAACATCATGATCTGCAACCTCTCTACTCCACCAATCATCCTCCTGGAGGTCTAATCCCCAATAGGAAACCCCATACATCACATCAAGTGCCACAAGTGTCAAAAAAAAATCCCTCAAGGCTAAGCTCTTGAAATTGAACCATGAAGCACTAGCACTCCAAAACAAGCCAAAGCCACATATCACCTCATTAGTCCAACCTCGAGGGTCCAAAAAAAGTGTCTCATATATACATAAGATTGGAACAATGTCTACTAGATCTTGTGCGTGTGTGAAACACATGGAATGCAAGGTGTGAAAGATCATGAACTTCATCTTACCAATGTTAGTTGTGAGGTCCCACTCTTCACCAAAGGCCTGCAATGCCATCGAGCGCCTCTATAACCCCATTACCAAGTCTAAGATAACCACTATGTTGTCTTCATAAAGCAAAATGGGCACCAATGTAATGTGGAGCTCCACCCCACCAAGTCTGCCAATGAAGTCAAAGACTGAGCTCATTTAAGCAAAGACCAAGGAGTGTCGGAGAGAGAAAGCATCCCTTTTTCACCCCTATGGTACTCATAACATCTCCTCTAGAAGGGTCAACTTCTAAAGGCATCTAAATAGACGTGCTCAAGGTAAAATAATCAAAGGCCTTGCAAAAGTCCACAAAGCGACATTAGACCTTCCGCCCCCTTGACTTACCTCAATGATGGCTCTCAATGATAAAAAATGATCCAAGTTAGAATAGATCCTTCAAAGACTTGCCTACCACCTTGCTCTTTGCTCATTTCTCTCTTATACAATACTGACAAACTCCACCAACTGACCCGTAGAGTTTAGCCAATGTATGGCCAATCATGATGGCGCGGCAATTGTTTGGATCTAACTGATCTCCAACCTTATGGATCGGTACAATGGTGTTACTAGACCATGACGGTTGAAAACATTGGTAAAGGGCTATGTTAAATATATCACCAAGGAAGAGGGCTAGAGTGTCATATGCATGAGCAATGTGCTCAGCTAGTGTGCTCATGGTCCTTGGCCCTCTCTTGCTATAGTTTATACATGGCTTTAGTAACATTATGCATGGTAAAGAAGGGTGGAGGTGGGTTGGAAAATGTGTGACAAATCTGCGAGTGGCACTAGGAATGTGGCAGAGCTTTTGGGCATAAGCGTGCCAAAGGGTCAAATCTGTGATGGGGTGGGTGACTTGTGTTGAAGAAGTTTCCGCCAAGCTTCTCTACTATTGTCACTAAAAAAAGATCGGTAGAAGTCATCCTCGCACACCCTCTTCTCATGACCGGTTAGGCATTGGAACATCCTCAGTGCATGATTTATCTCGCTGCCTTCTCGTGTAAGATGTGTACGCATGTAGTCTTGCACTCGCAACTATGTTGAGGCATGGATCTACACAGAGACTTGGCAGTTGAGTGGCCTGTGGAAGGAAAAGAAATGACCTTGATAGACATTATCTTGATCATGGTGGTGGTGGATTTATCTTTGATTACAAAGAGAAGTAAAAGGAGGAGAGAAAGCATGACCGCCCTGCACAACTCTACCGCCTGTGAAATCCTGTCATGCTGTTCGCAAACGAGAGAATTCCCAGCAGCTCCTCTCCTGTTGGGTGGTCCAAGCACTAACCACGTCTGGTGGTTGCCCAGACCACAGCTTCACGCAGCCTTCGAGAAAAACTCATTGCATTTTAATTTAAACAGGCACATAAAATCGTGAGGGTCGTGAGGGAAGCATATAGAGGCCAATCCCAATGGTATAAATTCACTGCATCTTTTCATATCAATTCGATTTATCTGCTGGTGTACCAGGAGGCTTGAGCTGGTAACACAAATCTCCCCGCTCATGGGATAGGTGGGGAGTTAGAAAAGGCGATCATTATGCACCTGCAGGTGCACCCTCGTCTGTAACCAACCTTGAAGAGCTTCCCCACACATAGGCAGATTAAAGCATGAAGGTACCAAGAGAATCTCTTGAAAATGAATCGTTACAGAAGCAAGAATACACGATTTTCCCTTTTCAGTGAGTAGCAACTTGACGTGTGCTGTTAATGCATGATTGGATGTAGTGTAAACAAATATGCAGTACCAGTTAGGCTGGTCCACAAGGCATCCTGCCTCCTAGTGAACCTGATGATGTGTCATGGACATTTAGAAATAAAGTGTCTCATCCACAGAAATAAACATTTATTACCAAGTGGAGTCCATTTTGTTGTCCATGAGGGAAACAGGAAAATAAACTGACAATGCAATGTGTCAAGTGGTAGGTCACCTTCATAATCCAATGATGATGTGTCAGCACAAAATGGCTTCTGAAAGCATGCCCACCCCTACTAGAACCACCAAGGTTGCAATTGCTATATAATCTTGCATCTTAATTGAAAATTTGGTCAAAAAGTACACTTTATGCGTTGCAGGATTCCCTCTAAAGCCTCGAGCAACCATAGCCTGCAGTTGTTTCAAAACATATAGCAAGAATAAAACTTAATTAGAGACCTTGACAGCCTAAAAATGATCAATGTTTGTCAGCAGGCCCTTGCCCGAGTGGCTATCCCACCACATTGCCCAGAGGAGGCATGATTTGTCTGTTCAAACCCGACTCATACATACATACATACATGCATACATTACATACATACTAAAAATTATCATTGTTTGTTAGTAAGCCCATGCCCAAGTGGCTATTAAATCACACTGCCCAGAAGGGGGCGTGACATACATACGTAAATATGCATGCACACACACACACACACACACACATCCATGCATGCACATGGGTGCCGTACATGCCTACCCATGATCCACCATTTCCATAGCCGGAGTAAGCCTCTTGGTCCAAGTTCAGACCATAATGAATAAATAATAACCCAAGAGTCAGTTATATAGTGCTTATTGCTGCTTTAAATGACAGTCCAATCATAAATAGCCATTTCCATTGCAGGAGTAAGCCTCTTGGTTCAAGTTCAGACCATAATGAATAAATAATAACCCAAGAGTCACTTATATAGTGCTTATTGCTGCTTTAAATGACAGTCGAATCATAAATAGCCACACCAATAACCTTGGATTTATTAATATTGAACCTTAGCCACCCATCCAAGCTTGCTTTCCCTAAATCCAAGGGCTCCCCTAACCCTGATGTATTGGTCAATTGTTGTATGTGTGGAAGCCTTGTTCTACCGATCCACCACCCTAAGCTTGATTAAGAAGAAGTTGTTTTAACACATGATTAAGACAGGAGAGAAAAGAAGAGAGAGATAGTTGGTGTCATGTTCTCTTGTATTTAATATGGTACAAAAAGGTGACCGAATGCTTGTACATGGTTAGGTAGGCCCTTGGTCAACCCCTAGGGGTTGACCTCTGGCCCCTTCTACATGCTAACTGCTGAATACTTCTTCATGATGAATGACTGACTTGACTAAATGAATGAGGACTTTATGCTTATATATATTTTGGAGATGTTGGTCCGCTTCTCCCCTAAAAAGAAATCACGGGTGAAGAACGGAGCTGCTGAAATATGCCTTGAATACTCGCCACCGCCTTCTTCAAAATAGTGATCTATTGATGCAATACAGTAATCTCCTTTCGGAGATTAGCCATCTCACTACCCTGATTCCTTAGGGTAGAGACTTGTGCTCAATGTTTTTGCATCTCGCTCGCTGTCGAAATAAGCTTTCTCCACCACAACTATCTCCTCTTCCACCACTGCAAAGCCTCTTTATGGGGGTTCCCACAGGTGGAATCCACCCGGATCAGGCCTTGCCTTTAGCTCAAGTTTAACACTTGGAGGACTCGACAACCTTTGTGTGAAATTGATTGAATATCTTCCTCTTCATCAGAAAACCACAAGAAAATACCTTGAAAAGTCAACAATATTCACAAACATCAAAGACAATTTGGATACACATACCCTCTGCTGTTTCTAATGAGGTCAATTTCTTCCACTGCACTCCACGAGCCACTATTCCTAGTGCTATATTTCGGACCTGGAAATTTAAAGAGATGAATACCCCATGACAAAGTTCCCAATGCTCTCTAGTTCAGCAAGGACCGCACCAAAAAGAAAGGTGGCTTCACTATCATAACTTTTTGGATAATCCATGCAATACCTCATCAAAAACAAGACCGATAAAGTGAAGTGAAAGCAGAAGTGTAAGGACTAGCTCATCCACAGGGACTTTCAAGTATGCTAATGGGGCCAAATACCATCGCAACCCTGCCGCTAAATGTTCGGGCATCGTTGTCGAGAGGCACAAACTCGCACTTTGCAGCACCTGTCCAACATGATACCAATATACCATCCAAGCCATCATTCAAAAAGAAAAATTAACTATCCAGCCTTTGATATCTACAAAAACAAAAGAAACCTTCAACTCACGGTAAAGGATAGGCATGCAGCTGTGATGCCCAATGCTAGGCCCTTCCTGGTGAGTAGAAAGGGGCCAAGCTTCCACACAACATATTTATAGCCCCCAAAGTTTGCAGGTAGGACGGGAAGGCCAGACATTGACGGTGGAGGTGTCCGATTCTGAACGAGCGGAGGGACCCCGTCAGTTCCAAGAGAGACCATTAACAGAAGTAGACCAGAAAAGAATGCCATTCGTCCCAACTGATCCTGTGAGAGAAGAAAATATTGCAACGGAGCTGTTGTTGAAAGATATGTTTGAACTACATAAACTGCTAGCATTCAACTTCATCTCTCTCTCTCTCTCTCTCTCTCTCCTTGATGGTGCTTAAGCATACTTGCCACGTCCTGCGTGGAAGAAACCATATAGTGACAGTTGCCAGGAAAGCCACCAGCCCCAAGCGAACTGCCATGTGGGATCGAGACGGCAGAAACACTAGTGCCAAAAGCCATGCCTGCGGCCAAAATATAGAAAATAAGAGAATAGCATAATAAGAGTCATAGTTATAGCACAACACTCAACTACCAAATTTGGCAGATCTTTAAACTTCTATTGATTGATCTTTCATGTATCTATTACTTAGAACATGTGTTTCTCTCTTACTTATCGATCCTTCTTTGCTGAGCAGAGGAAGTCTAGTACTACAGGCAACTGATGATGGAGCTCATAGTTCAGGCTGAACACCTGGCAATATTTGTATTGCAGCAAGCCAAATTTTAGTTGCAAACAGAATCTAGGTAGGTTTTTTTTCACTGATCAAAACTCAGCATGAGGGGGCTCCCTCAGTAGAGAAAGAGCCTCACAATACACAAGTTTTTGAAGAGTTTGGACCAGAGATTTAAAACGGAAGGAAGTGCCGCTTTTCAAAATTAGCAAGCATTCAAAGCCCGTACTTGGTAGCAACACCAACAAAAGAAATTCAACACAAATAGTCTCTGCATTCACCACATCAGTGAATGACGTGGCTATCGTGCTAGAAGCTTGCATGAAGGGCAGCCTGCAGCACAATCAAGAGTCTATACATCTTCAAATATGCTACCCACACCATCACTGATGCTTGAAGAAGCCCCCATTTCTTGGGTGATATGGAAGCGGCATGGGCTGCAACCTTGCCGAACCAACACCACAACCCAACCTTGCTGAATCAGGCTCGTGTAAAGCAATATTGCTAGTCTAAGCTTGCACCAATCCCGCCAGCAGTAAAATAATGCAAAGTGGGATCTGGAAGTACCTTTCATACACATTTTTCTTGACTGTGCATTGAGGCGTACTTAAATATCTAGATTTAAGTACAGAGTCTGCTGCCGGAGCTAGCCGGAGCGGTTAGCTCACAAGCCACTCTACCCAACAGGTCGTGAGTTTCAAACCCAACATTTTTTTATTTTTATTTTTTTGGATTCAGTACAGAAACCATGAAGGCAAGGACACCAGAAATACCTGCTTGACCCGAGGATCCAAGGAGTGGAGAGGAGTGGGGGGAAAGGAGATGTATTGGGCGATGGGGGCAGAACTAGCACCAGCGATGAGCCTCATGAACTCCTCTCCGAACTCTAAGCGGGGCGTTTTCTTCATCTTCTCAACCAGGACCTTGAGCTTGGCAGCACCACCATCGACAGCAACCGCTGCAATCAACAGTCTCCTACACTTTTTCGCACGCCTCAACCCGAGCTTGGACAGAGTCCGTCCCGCAGATAGGAGGAAAGCACCTTCACAGTGGCCTCTGCTTGACGGCCAAGGACGACAACAAAGAGAGGACGCCGCAGATACCTTCATACCAGTGTTCTCGAGAGGGTGTATGAGCGCTCATGTATAGGTTCCTCTATGGCTTATGTAGGCTAACCCGTCTTTTCACCAAATTCTACCCTCCCGTATATAATTGTAGACTGTAGTGGAACAAATGGCAAAAGTGACACGGGCAGATATATTTGTCCTCGATGGAGTGAATGAAGCCTTTGTCAAAGGTTTGGAATTGGGATTCTCATCATTATATTTTTCAAATCCTAGAGTAATATGAGCCTACCCCTCTCTCTCTCTCTCTCTCTCTCTCTCTCTCTCTCTCTCTCTCTCTCTCTCTTACCGTAGCTCAAAAAAACAAAGCCTTCGTTCCCTGGCATACACATGAGTGCACAGAGTGCTCTCTCCCTTTGACATACCATGTGTCTCTCCTCTCCTCTGTGCTTAAAATAGATAGTATAGAAAAAGATATGAATATAAAAGTCATGAACTTGCACGTTGCTATATATATATATGAGAAATAAGCATAAACACATGTATGTATTCGTAATATCATCAAATAAGTAACAATATCCAACTAAACATGCAAATAACATCATCGATGTATAGCGATCAAAAATTTCAATACAAAAAAAAAACACAAGTAGTAAAAGTAGCGAGAATCAGTCAATCAATCTAGTGATCAATAGAAAAGTGAAGCTTTTGCTTCCTAGAGCCATCAACCCCACATGTAATGCATGACATTGTCGCCCAACATGGTATGCAACCAACGCATCTCCACTACAGTGACCATCAAGTGTGGATGTCTTCTTCGCTTGTGGTCCTACACAAAAAAGAGAGAATAGTATATTGATAAAACATCAATTAAAAATTTTACTTAAAATCTATTAAATAGTTATAGTTAATTTTACTAGACACAAACGAAGATTGAAATAAACCTTTGCCAGGTGCCACAAAAAACTCGTATCGACGAAAGGAGCAACTCCTATATGTAGTGAATAAGGTCCAAGCCTAGTATAGAGTATCTCTCAAAACGACAACACATCTCTTTGTGTCATAGTTAGTGTCACAAACATACTATGTTGTAAATAAGTATACTCCCAACTCCTCATTGGGAACACTAATCCCATATCTCCCAATGCCCTCATCCACAACTCTGACCATCCAAAGAACCTGTAAAATACCTAAATTTGTGGCTTTTTGCATGTGAATTCGTGGCTTTCCGTACATGAATCTCCAATATACATATACATATATACATAAAATAAACGAGGCAACCCCAACACTCTATTGACGATCCCCCCTTCTTTGCATTGGCCCTTGGAGCTCTCCCTGCAAGTCGGCGTTGGCCAGAACAATTACTCATTATCTTCTCATCCATTGGCCAGCCTTGCCTTGTTACACAAGGAGAGCAACATTGGATGTATTGATACCTTCTTAGGTATTGGAGCGATGATCTTTAATGGGGCTCAAATGGGGCGGATAGGGCATGAGATGGCGACATGAATGATACGAGAAAATCTGAAAATGAGGTGAGAGTGGTTAGTAATGAGGCATCTTAAACACTTGGCTATGATCAACCTCAAAGAGAAAATAGCCATGACCATTCTCCGAGGCTATAAGTTTTGGTAAATTTACTCCTCGCCATGTAAGTGTCTAACTCTACATGGTAGATTTGCAAATGTGGTTGAATAGATTATCAGATGCATCTAGTCATGTATTAGAGAGGTAAATGTAGGATCTTATGTATGTAATTTTTGGTTGTTGCAAGGATTGCTGCAAATGACAATGGAAATAAAAGACTATGATGAGTATGGAGATCTCTTTTTAAATTGTTTTCTTTACTAACCAAGATACTTGTTCTCTTGGGGCAACCATTTCAATGTGATTTGTTTAGTGATCGGTCTGGGGTAACCAGGTACTCCCCACCTGGGGCAACCGACTCTAGAAATACTTGGTATAGAGATCGGGGCAATCACCTTCATTAGGTAACCCACCACGGGACGGGGCCAGGGCCTTTCTAGTAGTTACAAGCCTGAGTTAGAAAGGTCTTCCATAGCAAGAAGAGGGTGAAAGGGACACTTCTCATTTTACTATACGAGTGATTTTTCATCACGACGATTGTAAGCTCTAGACTATTTTATGACTCAGTGAGCCAAGGGATTGGAGATGGATGAAACTCGGTACGCCAAGGGTTGATATTACAATTGTTCTTATGATGAATTTGTTTCTATGTGTAGGTTGGCTTGATTGGAAAACAATGTATTCATTAAGGGATAAAGGAACCTGTGCACAAGGATAAATAAATGAGTCATGTTGTAATTTGCATCAATGAAACAATGTGCCTAGTAATTTAGGTAAACCTCATAGACGAATGGTTCTCATCACTGGGAAGCAGATGGTTGGGTGGGTCTAATGAGTCGGGTGTTTCCTTAACAAGACTAGAAACTGAAAAGAGATCCTTGACATATTTTGGTGGGACCCCCAACCCTGCGAAGATTGCTTATAAATCGGATTCGTCCAGGAGAGGCACCGATGAGAGAGCTTTCACAATGGATTGGAATTGATCTTACCGAGTGAGGTGCCTCCTTATCCTTGGTCACAGGATGGGTGGGTATCTTACAGGTGGTATCAGAGCCAAGTTTGTAGCAGTAAGGACTCTTAAATTTATAGTTTTGACTTGATGATTATGGCCTTGTACTAAGGGTGACCACATTTGGCATAGTTTAAAGAGACCTTCAACCATTGGTAGTCATACCATTTGTCTAGCAAGAGGCTTGGGCAAAGTAGTTCTTAGATCATTACCAATCATCCTCAATGACTAGAATGGAAATTTTATTGTCCCCATCTACTCGTTCATGCAAGTAGAATTAAGAACCTAGATGCTAAAATATACATGCTCCAAGTGTCAGAAAAATTTAAGGTTTCAAAATACTTCACATCTTTGGAGTCCTCGTAGTGGATGTGATCTTAGAGGTAAATAGAAAACCAACCCAAGACTATTTTTCACATGATGTCATTAGGGGTCTATAACGATAATCTTGGCATGGATTGGTTAGAAGCAAATAATTCCATTAGGAGTCTATAACAATAATCTTGGCATGGATTGGTTAGAAGCAAATAATGCCAACCTTAATTGAGAGACTAGAAAAGTCTCAAGAAGTAGTAACCTCATGGAGAATTGGTAGATCCAAGCCACAGTTAATAAAAACAGGAAAATTTAAAAAAGCCTTAGGATAAATCAAAGGGTGTTTTTAGTTAAACTCATCAAAATCAATGATGCTACTAAAAAAGAGGGACCTGGACTGAAAACAAGATTTTGAGAATCTCTTCCTAGAAGAGCTTACTCAAATGCCATCCACATAGGGAAATCGACCATAAGATGGGGCTTATTCTCAAGGATCACAATCAGTGGGCTAACGGGCATATAAAATGTAAATGCCTAAGTGCATGAGTGGATAGAACTCAAAGAATAAATCTAACAAATGTTGAAGCAAAGATTCATGAGGCCGAGTGTATCACCTTAGGGAATTCCAACCCTATTTCAGAAGAAAAAGAACACGACCTTCTAGTTATACATTACCTATAGAGGTCTAAATGAACTCACAGTGAAAAAAACAAGTATCCTAGTTCTAGGATTGATGAAACTCTAGACTGACTACATGGAGACAAAGTTATAGGATTGATGAAACTTTAGACTGACTACATGGAGACAAAATTTTTACAAAGATCGATTTAAAGTCTGGTAACTATCAGATTTGAGTCAGAGAGGAAGACATCCCAAAGATAGTGTTTAACTTCATATGTGGGCATTATGAACACACCATGATATCAATTGTGTTGACTGATGCCTTTCAACTTTCAATAGGCTCATACAAGGTATATTCATGAAGAATTTAGACAATCATGCCTTGATGTTCTTTGATGATATTCTTATCTACTCTAAGGATTAGAAAGAGCGTGAAGCCCAAGTTAGAGAAGTTCTAGAAATCCTAAGGGAGCTTTCAAATTAAATACAAATAAGGTAATGATAATGTAGGTGTGCAGATGCATTGAGTAAGAAGTTCTTTGTGACTGCAATCTCTTTGACAAAGGTAACCCTTTGCTTATGGATGCATATTTTACAACTCATGGCCCAAACAACTCACTCTGAGCAAGAGAGGAGGATAATCAAAGATTATACTCTTAGTGATAAATGCTTATTCTATCAACTAAGGATATGCATACTAAAAATTTGAGAGTTAAAAAGTCAAATCCTACATGAAGCTCATGATGCACAATCTGCAAGATATGTGATGATTCAGAATGTTCTACAAAGGAGTTTCTTTTGATGAGATTCGAGAATGATGTAGTTAAGTATGTCACACAATGCCTAACTTGTTAGAAGAGTAAGGTTGAAGGAGTAAAGATGCCAAGTAAGCTGATGTTGAGCGAATTGTTATGCCTTCCCAGAGCACTTCCAAAATTCAACCAGTTAGAATCCTTAGCTCTAAAGAAAGGACTCTCAGAAACAGAGTCATTAGGGAACATCTAGTTTAGTAGAAGGAATTTTGAATAGAATATACCTAGGAAGATGAGTCTAAGTTGTATCAAGATTTTCTGTACCTATTTTCGAGATGAGAACATCTCGATTTCTTTAAGGGGGGGAAGGCTATAAAATACCTAAATTTGTGGCTTTTTGCATGTGAATTCGTGGCTTTCCGCACGTGAATCTCCCATATATATATATATATATAATAAACGAGGTAGCCCCATCACTTTGTCGACTATATATATATATTATATATATATATATATATATATAATAAACGAGGTAGCCCCATCACTTTGTTGACTACCTCCCTTCTATATATATATATATATATATATATATATATATTATATATATATATATATAATAAACGAGGTAGCCCCATCACTTTGTTGACTACCCCCCTTCTTTGTGCTGGCCCATGAATTGGCCCTTGCATGTTCAATGCTGGTTGGAGCCCTCCTTGCAAGTCAGCACCAGTCACAACAATTACTCGTTATCTTCTCCCCCACTGGCCAGCCTCGTCACAATGGACCCTCCTCCCTTGTAGGTCAGCACCAACTGCCATGCTACATCTCGCTCACTCGCTCTGCATCCAATCAGCCACTCCCTTTGTTGGATTCAAGTGAGGTTGACAAAAGTGTTACTTGCCTTGCAAAGTTGATCATCTTAGAAGTGATACATGTTACTGCATTGTAAGAGAGAGAGGTGAGGCCATTGATGAAGAGACCCCATGCCAAAGTCAATGAAAGGCTCCTAGTCTACAAAGCCCATTGGATATTCTATTGTCTTCTATTATGCCAAGTCTCGAGGAAGAGAGCACTTTGATTATAGCAGTGATAGCATGTAGACCATAGACCAAGCATGGAGACGAGTGGTGGGAGATGCTGTTGAAGGGGATGAAGGAAAGTAACATTGGATGTATTGATACCTTCTTAGGTATTGGAGTGGTGATCTTTAATGGGGTTCGAATGGGGCGGATAGGGAATGAGATGGCGACATGAATGATATGAG
This sequence comes from Cibotium barometz, assembly GCF_041138505.1. Taxonomy (NCBI): domain Eukaryota; kingdom Viridiplantae; phylum Streptophyta; class Polypodiopsida; order Cyatheales; family Cibotiaceae; genus Cibotium; species Cibotium barometz. The sequence goes on from NC_141056.1 coordinate 16,272,701, forward strand.
AAAAATCTGAAAATGAGGTGAGAGTGGTTAGTAATGAGGCATCTTGAACACTTGGCTATGATCAACCTTAGAGAGAGAAAATAGCCATGACCATCCTCCGAGGCTATAAGTTTTGGTAAATCTACTCCTCGCCATGCCTAACTCTAAATAGTAGATTTGAAAATGTGGTTGAATAGGTTGTTTGATGCATCCAGTCATATATTAGAGAGGATAAATGAAGGATCTTATGTACGTAATTTTTGGTTACAAGGATTGCTGCAAATGACAATGGAAATAAAAGACTATGATGAGTATGGAGATATGTTTTTAAATTGTTTTCTTTACTAACCAAGAGACATGTTCTTTACTAACCAAGAGACATGTTCTCTTGGGGCAACCATTCCGATGTGATCTGATCGGTTTGGCGCAATTGGGTACTCCCCACCCACTCTAGAAATACTTAGAATAGAGATCGAGGAAACTGCCTTCATTGGGTAACCCACCACAGGGCGGGGTGAGGGTTCTTTCTAGTAGTTACAAGCCTAAGCTAGAAAGGTCTTCCATAGCAAGAAGAGGGTTAGGGGACACTTCTCATTCTACTATGCGAGTGATTTTTCACCACGACGGTTGTAAGCTCTAGATTGTTTTATTGAAAAGGTCTTCTCCATCGCTAACATGGATCTCTCAAACCCTTTCCCAAATTGCAATAGGGCTGTACCAAACCATGTCCTTCCCTATAGTCACAACTTGCATGTAACCTCCAGAAAACTAGAACCTGTCCACATGAATCCAAAGACATGTTTTCCACATGAAACCAAAGACCTGTATCCGATAAACAAAAGACCTGTATCCCATAACCATAGGCCTGTTTCCTCGATACCAAATTCCTGTTTCCTCTTGGAGATGGATGAAACTTGGGATGCCGAGGGTTGAAATTACAATTGTTCTTATGATGAATTTGTTTCTGTGTGTATGCTGGATTGATTGGAAAACAATGTATTCATTAAGGGATAAAGAAACATGTGCACAAAGATAAATAAATGAATCATGTTGTAACTTGCACCAGTGAAATAATGTGCCTAGTAATTTAGGTAAACCTCATAAATGAACATTTCTAGTCATCACTGGGAAGCGGCGGGTGGCTGGGTGGGCTTGATGAGTCGGGTGTTTCCTTATAAGAGACTAGAAATTGAAAAGAGATCCTTGACGTATTTTGATAGGACCCCCAACCCTGTGAAGATTGATTATAAATTGGATCATCCAGGAGAGGCACCGATGAGATAGCTCTCACAATGGGTTGGAATTGATCTTATCGAGTGAGGTGCCTCCTTATCCCTGGTGAGACAGGATGGGCGAGTATCTTACAAATCCACCACAGGAAAAATCCTAAAACAAAGATGAAATTAAGAAGTGATATAAAGAAACATGCAAATCTTGTAATAATTTCTTATAATTTACGTACCCATCCTTGTGACTATCTAGCATAATCCCAACAACATGTTGATAAGGAAGGGGTGTACACCAAAGAGGTGGCTCTGTAAATAAAGTAAGTTATATAATGTCATGCATTAAGAAAACCATGAATAAATAGCAAAAATTTGGATATAAAATTGTTAACCTTCAACCCTCGCCTCCAACATATCCAAAGTGAATATGATGTTGTACATGCTTGTTCCTAAAACAAAACAAAACTTTTTAGAATATATACATATATATATATAAAAGAAAGAACAAAGATCCATGGAAACTCCTTTTGACATGCATGACATATTTCGGTAGGACTCCCAACCCTATGAAGATTGCTTATAAATCGGATCATCTAGAAGAGGCACCGATGAGATAGCTCTCACAATGGGTTGGAATTGATCTTATATCGAGTGAAGTGCCTCATTATCTCTAGTGACAAGATGGGCGGGTATCTTACAAATCCACCACATGAAAAATCCTAAAACAAAGAAGAAATTAAGAAGTTATACAAAGAAACATGCAAATCTTGTAATAATTTCTTGTAATTTACGCAAGCCATAAATTCTTTCCCATAATGGTATAAGAATCTTGAGTAACTTCAATTCATTATGCATCCAATTTCCAAGGGTATAGGGCTGTCCACAGTGAATTTACAGTAATTTTCAACAAATTAATTCACTGTTCATGACCCTCATCGGACTTCCAAAATGTATCCAACAACCCTTCAAATCCTTCTAATGAGGCGGGTTACCAAGAAGCTTCTTCCTTAGGTAGCCCTCGCTGTTATGGACTACCGTACCTCCAAGAGGGAACTCAATGCATTCATCTAAAGGAAGAGCAATAGTACACAACTGTCGTAGGGCACTTACCAATGCTTCAAACTTGAGTCCCTTGAGGCCTCCAAGCTCACTTGCTAAGCTCCAAACCTCTAGGCTCCACCTCCACGTTGTCACCGCCGCCGTAGAGTCGCTCACACCGTCGCATAAGGCAATCACTCTCTCTCACTCTCCCACACAAGCATGAATCATACAAGCATAGAAGAGGCACAAATGCTAGAATGCTCTCTCTCTCAATCTCTCGCAAGACACAAGGAAGAGCTCTCAATAGCATAAAGGGGGATTGTGTCTTTTCATTATGAGAAAATGCCTTATATACGTTTGGTCCTTATTCACACTTGGGCGTCCAAAACTTACTTAACTAGGCCTTGGGTGGCCAAAATCTCATAATGTATAACTTTTATAATGCCTTTTCATGACACTTATTAATGTCCTTAATTGGAGGAGCATACTTGTTAATCTAAAATGGGATTAACATCCCCTCCTACCTTATTTAGGTTTTGTCCTCATCAGAACCTGTTTACCGAGGTCTAAAGACTTGGTCACCAAACTCATGACAATAGAAGTTTCGGCATGACTGAAGCTTTCTGAGGGTTTGTCTGAATGCTGAGTGTGAACGCTAGAACCCTGTGTCCACCATGTCTTCGAACATGACATGCATGTATGTTGGAAGACACCGTAGACGATGGTAATATAGCATCATACCCCTCTTAGATGGGCCTTGATTCATGTCGAATTGTAGTTGTTCAGCTTCATATCTATCATAGGGCTCTTTGGGTTGAAAAATCAAACATTGGCCATGATTGCTGGGTTTGGGATACGACGCCATGCCTGTATCCAAGTGAGCATTTGTTTCCTTTGCTCCCGTATGTCTATAAAGGTTGCTGGCATGAAGACTGGGAAATTGTAAGACATGGGAGTTGCGTTGCTTGGCCTCCTGAAACTCCAGTGGAGTCCATCTTCTCTTTATTGTTGGTATGTATAATGGGTCAACTCATTGAGTTGGTGGCACGCCCATATAGACTTGGCTGTGTTCTGGAATAGTTAAAAATTCTCTTCTCCATTCCGGCTGTATTCCAAAATTCTCTTCTCCATTCCGACTGTATTCCAAAATCTTCTAGTCTGGGATTTGCATCATCTGTGATGATTGTGGCATAGCCCCCTTGTGTGTGTACTGGGTGAGCATAGCCCCCTCGTGTGTGTACTGTGGGTGAGCATTTCTCCACCTATGAAAGCAATAACTAATCATGAAAGTGACAATTCTGATCTGCAGCAGCAGCAGGTCGGCCAATTGGGGATTGGCTAATTTGGTGTGCCGTGCCACACTAGCCCATATTGTACCCTCTCTAGCCAAGGGGAGTAATTCTTCTAAATTTGGGTGAAGCGCTCGTAGAGGGTATGGTACATAAGGTTGTTTTTTGTTGGTGTGACATCGGTTTAGGCTTCTGGTAGAATCCTTTGAGTTGGCTCAAATGGTTTTACTTGCATATTAGTACTTTGAGCATTAGCTTTGGCTTTAATAGTGGATTGCCAGCTCGAATGAAGCCCTCATATTCTGCACCAGACAATGACTCCAAAACTGTATTATCAGTAAAAGCTTCAATATTGTCTTGGTTAACAGTATAGCGTACCTCCTGAGGTTGCCGTTGGGGAGATGGGTGAGGTGCCAGTATCTCCTAAGGGGCAAGAGGGTTAGTGGGAAAATCTATTTGTGCTGCGGAGTGAAAGTAAAGAATATGTAGTTGGCCTGAGATTTGTTAGTAGGTGGGGCATTAGGATAGGGGTTAAATAGTTTACTAGTAGTGACATTAGAATATACAGGGTAAGTGGAGATGGAAGATGAAGATGATGCCTCTTCCTGACCATGACTTTTGCTGGGGGGTGGGTGGCTAGGTTTGTGAGATTTCATAAACTCTTGAAGGTCAGGGATATCCTTAGGATCTATGGTAGGATATTCAATATGGATATCCTACCATAGATCTATGGTAGGATATTCAACTCTTGAAGGTCAGGGATATCCTTAGGATCTATGGTAGGGTATTCAATATGGATCGCATCAAAAGTGTAGAGTACATTGGTTAACATGGATTCTAAGTGTTTGTAGATATTAGAGTATAGTTTTAGAATTTCGAAAGGGTGATATAATGTAGACTCACATAAGTTTAGATGCTGGTGAGTATTGTAGACTTTGAGCCACCCATGGCTTATAATCCATTGATAGCTTTGTGCTACCACCTCGTAGTTGGCCGGTGTCTTGGAAATGTCATATGGAACAAACAGGTCTAATTTTTTGACACTATTGTCCTGAATTTCAGAGTTTTATAGTACCCGACATCAACTACGAAGGTTTAACACAATAGGATGTAATGGATAAAAGTAGATATCCTGTGGATTAGTTAATACTATATCTCCCGGCAAAATTCCCATTATAATAGTGGGGTCAACATCGCATTCAGTATTCTGCTTAATGAGGGTTAGTTCACCTAGGCCTAGGTCCTAAGCCAGATTTATATCGTATTGAAGTAAGGAGAGGGTCAGTGTAGACAAAAACAGAGTGAGAGTTTGAGGAGGGACCCGAGGAGGGGTTACTGGAAACTCACCTATCTTCGAGGCTCGCTCAAGGAGTAGGCGCATTTCATCTGTAGGCTCTTGCAATTGACTGCGGTCCTGTATTGCCAATTGGCATTCCACCTCTTATAGACGAGAATCATTGGTGCTAAGGAGGTTGGATATTGCGGTTTCACATCCATTCTTGCAGCATCCAACTCCTCAAATCTCCGGGTTGCTTCTTCTGGGGCACGTCTGGCTGTAGCCTCTCTTTCTTGAGCTTCTGTGATTTTTTGAAGTCTTTCTGCTGCCTGCTTCCGACTATCTTGGTGAAGTATAACATAAATTGGCTGATGTAGATCGAAAGGTGTGCCAATGATGCCCATGTTGATGAAGATCTCTCGATGAAGCCTATGAAATAGAAGTAGAGGATGACACCCCATCTCTAAAGGAGACCAACTCCACCAAGATCCCAAATCAAGATTGGGAAGTCAACTAGCTTCCAAAAATGAAATGCCTAGATCCCATACAAATGATCTAAGAGTAGGTGGTCTAGATAAATCATAAGATAAAAAAAGTTAACCTGCTAATAAAACTAATGAAGAAACTATTGCCAAATGATAATCATGGTCCTAGATTATTCCAAATCCCAATTGGAATAATCCAAATGAAAGTGGCAAGAGCAAGGCTCGAGTAAAGGTCATAGATGTGTAAGTGCATAAGCCCTAATAAGTGTAAAATTCTTTTATATAAAATACATGGTTTTTATTTTAAATTTTATTATAAATAAAGGAGGTGGTGGACCAGCACCGACCACCACTCCCCCCTCGTCTGGAAACAGAGCAATCCCCACCACCTTCGCTCCCCCGTTGCCCTTGCCACGCACTCGCCACTTTTCGCTAGCGTACTCACCACTCTTTCGCCCAGCCACCCCCTCGCCAACCAACCCCCCCTCACCATTCACTCGCGCCAACCAACCCCCCCGCCCTCACCGCCCTCGCCACCACCACTCACCCCTTCTCTCTTGGCTCTCGCCACCTCCCTTGCTAGCTAACCCTCTCTTACGCTCCCTTGCTAGCGAATCCCTCGCCAACTAACCCCCTCCCTCACCATTCACGCGCCAATAAATCCCCTCACCACCCTCTGCTTCACTCTCTCGTAGCTCCTCACCTCCTATACTCCCCCTCCATCCCTAATTCCCTCACCTACTCGTGTACTTCCCCTCCTAGGACTTTGTGTCTTAGTCTCCTTCTCTCTCTCTCAATCTCTAGTCCCTCTCCGAGTCTCCTCTCCATCCACCTCTCTTGTTTTCCCGTTCCCATATTTCTCTCAACAATCATTCAAGGTCTTTCTCCATTCCTTCCATTTTTCACTACTAGCATAAAGAAAATAACTACAACTTGATATTATGCATATAAAGTCTAGTGGTTAAAGAATAAATTGAGAGATTGGAGATTTTATATCCAAGAGGTTCTCATTATATTCTACCTAAGAGAGGATTTCCCTCGACTCCCAAGCCATGTGAATTACTTCCCACAGCAACTAGAAAAGGTTCAACCATGACAAAGAATAATGGCTCATGGAGGACGTGGGGGCGTTCGAGGGTAGTTGACTGTGACGAGGATACAATCAAACCTCAAATGTCTCCCAAGGAAGTGGAGGACCAACTCACCTTCCGATAACTGCAAATATTGGACCTCCACCTCGTCGTGTAAGTGGGACCAATCCTAGTAGTTTCTGATTAATAAAAGGGATTGTCTACTACATTTAACTAATGAATTTTTGTTCAAATAGAAAAGGTTATTTCTCTCATGTGCGTATGTTTGTTGCATGATTGCTACATGTCATGTGAAAGCAAGATTTCGATAAGACTGGTAATATATTCTAAAGTTGTTGTTGTAAGATTAAATCAAGGGACATGTTCTCTTGGGAATAACCATTCTGAAGTGATCGATTTGGGGAAACTGGGTATCCTCTCACCCAAGGCAACCAACTCTTGAGTATTTACGGAGTTGGAGAAACTACTTATGATGGTTAACCTACCACAAAGCAAGGCGAGGGTTCCTCATTGTAGACCCAAGCTTGATAGGCTTCATGTTAGTGTAGCTGAGTGAGGGGACATTTCATCTTACTAATATGTGCTAATTTATCACCACGACGGTTACAATGCCTAGACTGTATGTAACTCGGTGCGCCGAGGGATGTTTTTTTAAGATTGTGTTGTTGTAATTCAATTTTATAATTATATATGTATTGTTTTAAAAATAATTTGTTTGGCACTAAGGGATAAAGGAACCCGTGAAGGGAATTAAATTAAGGAATTCTATTATGTGATGCATCTGTACCAACAAATGTGCTTAGTAATTAAAAACCTCATAGTTGATTGTATCTCGAATCTAAAAAGTGGGTGATAGGGTGGACCCAATTAGTTGCTTACTTTCCAAAGCAAAAAATATAGATAAACATTAGGTAAGACTCCCAAGACCATGAACGTATTCGTATATCGGGTAGTCATGAATTGGCTCCTGATTAGGCAATCTTCATAAGAAATCTTGGGGTGTTACTTACCAATGAGATCCCTCTCTACCTCGAAGGAAGGCAATCTTCATAAGAAATCTTGGGGTGTTACTTACCAATGAGATCCCTCTCTACCTCGAAGGAAGGATACAGGAGGTATCTTACAAGTCGTATATCAGAGTCATGCTAGAAGAAGAAAATAATAATCATAATCAATTGAGACTATTGAATTACACGTACGATCCCATACAAGAATCGATCGAACAGTAAAAATACTCAAATTGAATTTCGACCACTTAGCAAATCAAAGCAATCGACAAACGTAGACCTTGGGCGAGTCACTTTTTAGACTTCTATCGATAGGAAGCATCAAGGATGAGGTTTCTACAATTTCCCTCTACTCTTGAATGTATATTTACTAGTAGATTGGAACTTACAGATGTCGAGTTGTGCATCCTTCAGATTTTAGAGAATCTTGGAGAACTAAAATACTTTGTATTTTATGGGACTCTTTTCCCAGATCAAATTGTCATTGCAAATGGGGAGCCTTGTTACACATCCCAACATATCTATCAAATCACTCGATTCATCTCTAAGAGAAGAATTTATTGTTGTGGTAGATTTTACCTAGGATTCTCAGGGATCACTGATTCCACAAAAATCTATGCCTTGGATCTTACCAAACAACCTCCCAAGTTTGTTCTAGGGATAAACAATCTTCAATAAAGTATTGTAAATCAACACATAACCTTGTTCACAAAATGTAATAAAAAGTGAATATTATCTTTTTCACCTCTTTGGGATTCCTTACATTGGCATTAAAGCATGTTCTCTCTTTTCACGGCCAACTGGATGACAAAGTTGAAAGGAAAATCTTGCTTAAGCAAATGTAACCCTCTTCCTTCTCAGGAGAAGAAAAATATGTGGCTAAAGATGCAAAATCATGGGATAGAGTCCATGACAGGCTAGGTGGTTGCAGGATCAGGGTGCCTAGTTTTGTCCACTCAAGCACCCTATAAACAGTAAGAAAAGCAGGCATTTGTTTACGTTTAGCGGCTAATCTCTCCTACTTAACGAAGGAATCTCCTTTCAAGTTATTTTGTTGGAACATCACATGCAAGGGAGTTGTCAAGGAAAGGTACTTGCTCTTAGACTTTGAAACCCTAAAGATAAATGAGTTCTATACCTTAACCCAAAAGAATTCATCAATGGATGCCTACTACTCCCAGTTTGTTAAACTCAAGAAGTATGCTCCAACTATGACCTTAGCTCAATCCATTAGCTGATTGTGCAAGGCTTAAACCATTCCCTCAACCATCGGCTAGAATCCATGTGGCCGACCAACCTTCATAATGTAGTTTTTTGAGCTAAACCTCTAGAAGAAGAACTAAAGGATAAAAATAGCAACAACTTTAGGAAGATACCTTACCCCGAATCACCCAATTCAAGGCAACCCTCTGAATTACCCTTTAACTGTCCAATCAAAATTCATGACCACTCTTGCCTCGCCGAAAGACCCTAAAAAATGACCTAGCACGGTGAAGTGGATTATGCTACAATTGCCATCAACCAGGTCATCGCCGTGTTGAATGCCCCTATCCACACAAGGCTCTTAACCTTTTCAAATTGCCTCCCCCCAAACTTTCCTAGGAACCCTCAAGCTAATCCTAGGGGAAGAGCTGCTTCCATTCAACAACCCGATCAAGTAAGAAATGGAGTTCAAAGCCCCAAAGGTAGATATCATGAACGAGGTCATGGAAGAGGAAGAGTTACTATATGATCCAAGATGAAGAAGAAACCCTTGAAGATGAAGAGGAAGTTAGAACCCAAGTTCATGCTGCTGTGCGGCGATAGAGCACCAAAGTGAAAATCGATAATTTTTAGTGATCCAAACACCAGCATCTCATCATGGTAAACATTTTAAATTGCTGATTGATTCATTTCTTTTACCAAAGTGCATTAGACAATTAGGTCTTAATAGAAAACCATCCAAGAAAATGGTCATTGAGCTAGCTAGGCAAGGAAGTAATTTCCCATCACACCATAGGGGATCTAGAGTTTGATCTCGATTGGTAAACCAACCAACTGCTACTTCCATGTAATGGCCATAGGAATTTATGATGGTATTCTTGGAATGGATTGGCTAAAACAAAAAAAAGGCCACTATCCACTGCTAGATTGGGCAAATCTCATTCAAGGATGCCAAAAACGAAGAAGTCGTAGGTTTAGGGAGGACTACTAGTAGACCCAACTTACAGCTAGTAAAGGGTAGTAATGTTATGGAAATGAGAATTGTTGAATTAATTATGGAATTATTTGATATTTTTTGTGATATTTATGGTACGCTCATTTGCCACACGGTCATACTAGCTACGCGCAATTCACCAATTTTCCAACTAAGGCAGCACATTCATTTAGTGTATATTCGCCGATTGAGGTAACACATTTATTTAGTACCGATTCGCCGTGACTGATTAGTGCCAATTCACTGATTGAGGTAGCACATTGATTTAGTGCCGATTCGTCGACTGAGGCAGCACATTGATTTAGTGTCGATTTGCCGACTCCTGAGGCAGCACGTTAGCATGAGGTTGGCCACCCTTGCTTTTCTTTATTTCACACAACTGAGGACAATTTCTTTTTAACCCCATGGTATGTTATGGAAATGAGAATTGTTGAATTAATTATAGAATTATTTGATATTTTATGTGATATTTATGGTATGCTCATTTGCCGCATGATCATGACTGGCTACGTGCGAGAGCATGGTCATGACTGGCTACGTGCGAGAGCATAGTCATGACTGGCTACGTGCGAGAGCATGGTCGTGATTTGCCGCACGGTCGTGATATTGATGGTATGCTCATTTGCCGCAGGTCGTGAGACTGGCTACGTGCGAGAGCATGGTCGTGAGACTGGCTACGTGCGAGAGCATGGTCGTGACTGGCTACGTGCGAGAGCATGGTCATGAGACTGGCTACGTGCGAGAGCATGGTTGTGATTGGCTACGTGCGAGAGCATGGAGGAGTGGGTGGTTACATCGTGTTGGGTGGATAAGCGAGATTTAATGTGTCGTGTTTTTGGTCGTGACTGGCTACGTGCGAGAGCATGGAGCACTGGTCGCATCGTGTTGGGTGGATAAGCGAGATTTAATGTGGCTACGTGCGAGAGCATGGAGCAGTGGGTGGTCGCATCGTGTTGGGCGGATAAGCGAGATTTAATTTGCCGCATGGTCGTGACTGGCTACATGCAAGAGTATGGAGCAGTGGTCGCATCGTGTTGGGCGGATAAGTGAGATTTAATGTGTCGTGTTTTTGGTGAGCATATCAATGCACAAAGTAGCGTGGGTGTGATGGCTTTTGGCCAGTGCGCGGCCATCATATTTTGATGTGCAAGGATGGTTGCCCGCCCATAGTTTCATTTAATTAAATTGCTACAATTTTAATGTAAAGAGACAAGCTTGGAGACCAAGTTAATTTTTGATATTAATGTCCCAAAGTGGAATGTATCAAGCTATATTTGTGAGCACTTGCTTTTTGCTAATACATAAATACATGCATGAGGAAGCGTGCTCACTCATGCATGGGGGGAGATTGAACCCACTCTCTTTCTCGTGCATAGTTGCTATATTTATCTCCTTCTTGTTTATTTACAAAGCCTGAAGCTATGGTTATGGAGGTCTATGTACAGCAAGTAAGTTACTAAAGGGTCTCAGAAAAATCAAAAGTCGCTTTAGCAAAGCCCAACAAGGTAGAGAAAGATGCTATAGGGAGTGAACCTAATTGGCTAGATGATTACAAAGATCATTTTCCATAGGAACTTACCCAGATGCCTCCACAAAGGGAAACCGACCATGAGATTGAGCATATTCATGGAGCTCAACCGGTGGAAAAAAGGGCATATAAAATGTCAATCCCAGAATCGATAGAACTCAAGGAACAACTCCGCCTGATATTAGAACAAAGATTCATCAGGCTGATTGCATCACCTTGGGGAGCCGAGGGGGAGTCCCAGTCCTATTTGAGAAGAAGAAGGATAGAACTTTAGTAATGGTTATGCATTGACTATAGGGGCCTAAATAAACTCACCGCCGTGAAGAATAAGTATCCAATAAAGGCATGGATTTAGGGCTGATATTGGCACTTCAACTTTGGGCAAATCTTTAAGTGGAGTTGCTTATCACATGGGTCCTCCTAGATTCCCAACCGTCTATGGAAGGGGTGGAAGAGGAAATTTGAGATTTGATAACCCTTTTTCTCGACCTCCACATGGTGATGGAAAGCAAGTTGATGCAAAAGCATTTGACAAGAGCAAGGTTATATTAATAACTTGAAGGAAAAGGGTTTATACTTCAAGTGTGGTGACAAATGGAACAAGGATCATTGGAAGGTTTGTAAGGCCAAGAAGATGACCCTAAGTACGATTCTCACACCTTGCCATGAAGACATTAAGGAAGATGTGGATGAGTATGAGGAGTACTTTGATGATGCCAACAATGAAGTTGAGAATGTAGACAAGGATGGTGAATTTCCCTTCTATCCGGGTGGATTAAAGGAGGGAGATGTTGACTATGATGATGGGTTACCAATGTCTATGCGTGCTTATCAATCATGAAAAAGACAATATGGCTACCCTATGCAATATCTCAAGTGATTCCTATGTTGGTTAAAAAAGAGCCAATACATTAAGGTTGAAGGCATGCATTAATGGAAGGGTGGCACATGCTTTGATTGATAGTGGAAGGGTGGCACATGCTTTGATTGATAGTGGAAGCACACATAGCTTTATCAACACCAAATCCTTGTGCAGTCTCAAATTACAACCCATAGATTTTTCTTTATGGCATGAGGTTCAAGTAGTTAATGGATCAAAGATGGATTGCACAATGGTATGCAAGGATATGAGGTTGATTCTCACAAATGATTATACTTGCAAGGCTAATTTACTTGTATTGGATATGGGTCCCATTGACATTGTTTTGGGATGCGATTGGTTGGCAACTCTTGGGTTGTTTCACATGAATTTATAGCAAGGGTATATGACTTTTATGCATAGAAACCATGAGGTTACATTGATTGGAACTCATGTGCCAATCATCAAGATGATCAATGCCACATAACTCAAGAGGAAGCTAAAGAAGATGGGATGCATATATGTTTTATAGCTTTGCCAAAAAAGAAGAAGGCAATGAACAAAAGGGCAAAGCTATGCTTAAAGGTATGAATGAATTGTTGAAGGAGTATGAGGATGTGTTCCAAATGCCAAAGTGCTGGCCGCCAAAAAAAGGAGGTGGATCATGGGATAGAGCTTAAATTGCATACCAAGCCTGTCAGTAGCAAGCCACCTTGTAGATTGTCAAAAGTGGAGAAGGATGAAGTGGCAAAGTAAGTGCACAATCTTATGGACATGGCATGGATTACTCATAGCCAATCACCTTTTGCATCATCCGTACTCTTGGTCAAGAAGAAGGATGGCAGTTTTCACATGTGCATGGATTATAGGGACTCGAATAAATCTACAAGCAAGAATAGATTTCCCATTCCATGAATTGATGACTTGCTTGATGACTTGAAAGGTGCATGTTTCTAAACAAGATTGATTTGAGAACGGGCTATCACCAATTGAGAATCAAGGAAGGTGATGAGTACAAAATGGCATTTTGGATTGAGAGAGGTCTCTATCATTATTTGGTCATGCTATTTGGGTTTTGCAATGTGCCAGCAACATTTCAAGGTTTAATGAACAAGTTTCTTGGACCTTTCCTCTACAAATGGGTGCTTGTATTCTTTGATGATATCTTGATATATAGCAAAGGGGAGAAGGAGCACTTGATGCATGTAAGTGCTATTTTAGATGCTTTAATAGCCAACAACTTATATGCAAATGAGAGCAAATGTACCTTTATGGCACAAAAGGTTGAGTATCTTGGACACATAATGAGCAAAGAAGGCATTATGGTGGACCCTAAGAAGGTTGAGTGTGTTAAGAATTAGCCCACACCTACAAATACCACTCAATTAAGGGGATTCTTGGGCTTTTCATCATTCTATAAGAGGTTCGTTTAAGAGGTATGCTCATATTGCCGCACCTCTCACCGTGACAAGCTTAAGATAGAGGATTTCTTTTGGGATGCTATAGCCGATAAGAGCTCAAGGAGATGCTCATAGCAGCCCCTATACTTGTATGCCCGGACTTCTCGAAGCCATTTGTGGTTCAAGCCAATGTATGTGGAAGAGGCATTGGGGCTATTTTGTTCCAAGAACATGGAGTGATCGCTTTTTTGAGAGTCGAAAGCTTGATGAGAAGGAAATGGTTATGCATGTCTGTGATCAAGAGATGTTGGCAATACTTCATATAATAAAGAAGTGGCATCATTACTTGTATGGGAGTCATTTCTATGTAAAGATTGATCATAGAGTGCTTCAATACTTCTTGTCTCAACCTACACTCTCTCCCAAGCAAACATTAGGGAAAATGTGGACTCATTTTTGGGCCCTCTAAGAAATGTGGACTCATTTTTGGGCCCTCTAAGAAATGCCAAGTCATCATTCTATTATAAAAAGGGGGATCGTGGGATAACTCTATACATAGTACCTCAAAACTATATCATGTAACATATCATTTTTGGAAAGATCTTGAATGAGAGGATTCTAACACGCCAACCTCCGACATATTTTGAGTTTTTATGCTTAAGTTATGGCCTCCCCACCAAAAAGTAACCTCAAAAGTTCCATAACGGAAGCCTCACCCTCATTGGTCCTTATGGAATATTCCCTAGAATCTCAAAGAGCTTAAAAGGCCCAAAAGTGAGTCCAAATTTTCCCTAATGGAAGGTGGGTGGCTACATTGCAAAATTATGACTTCGAGATCTCTTACATGAAATGGAAAGAGAATGTTATGGGCGGATGCATTATCACGCATATGGGCATGTAGATGCATGGCAATATTATCAGAGGTTCATAAAGAATGAATTTTCGATATGTAAGAAGAGTACATATTGGATGAGGAAGTGACACCATTGTGGCAAAAATTACAGCAAGGATCCCATGATAATTTGCTACATTTTGAACTTCGTAATGGACTCATCTACTATAAAGGCAAAGTCTACCTTGTGCTGCCTACATCAAGCTACAAGAAGAGGGTGTTAGAAGAGATGCATTCTTCTCCATTATTGGGGCACATGGGGCTATTTTTAAGACCTTTGAGAAGGTGCAAAATAGTTTTTATTGGTAAGGAATGTGGAAGGATGTGTATACTTTTGTGATAAGTTGCTTGCCTTGTCTCAACAAAAAAAGGATCCCATGCATAAGCCCAGTGGTTTGCTTTAGTCTTTGCCTATTCCCGATGGCAAATAGACACACATCTCCATGGATTTCATCATGGGGATTCCTCATACAAGGAGGGGATGGGATAGTATATATGTGGTGGTAGACCGCTTGACAACAGTGGCACATTTAATTCCTTCCAAGGTCAAATTTTTAGCATCTATGGTTGCAAAATAGTTTGTGGATCATGTGTTCAAGTTGCATGGAGTTCCACAACAAATTGTTAATGACCAAGATGTGAAGTTTATGAATTCATTTTGGAGGACATTGTTTGAGATCATGGGGACTGTTTTAACACCTAGCACCGCCTATCACCCCAAAATCGATGGACAAACCGAGAGGGTGAACAAGTGGGTGGAAACTTACTTAAGGCACTATTGCCATGATACGCATGGTGTTTGGGATGAGTGGTTTCTGCTTGCCAAGTTTGCTCATAATAGCACGCATCATGAAAGCATTGGCATGTCACCTTTTGAGGCACTTTATGGGTACAAAGTGAATATGCCAATGATGGTTCAAAAGCAAAAGGGGTGAATCCTAATGCAAAAGAGGAGATGGAAAAGTTAGATGCACTCTTGTAACAATGCAAAGCTAATATGAAGCAAGCTCAAGAAAGGATGAGACATTATGCTAATGCTCATCGCAGGCCATTGGAGTTTATGGAAGGTGATTGTGTATTCTTGATGATTCCCAAGACAAGATATGGTTCTCTCAAGGACACTACAAATACCAAGCTAGCTCATCGCTCTACTATGGGCCATACAAGATGGTGAGGCATGTTGATGAAGTTGCTTTGGCACTTCCATCAAACTCAAAGATTCATGATGTGTTCCATGTATCACATCTCAAAGCTTACCTTGGGTCGGAGGTATTTGTGCAAGATGAATTTCCTCTAGTGAATGAGAGGAGGGAATGATTGAGTATGTGCCAGAAGCAATTTTGGGTACAAGAGAAAGAGTCCTTCGCAACTGTACACATTAGTGGAGTACTTGGTCACATGGCGAGCGTTAATCCCATTTTGGATTAACAAGTATACTCCTCCAATTGAGGACATTAATAAGTGTCATGAAAAGGCACTATAAAAGTTGTACATTATGAGATATTGGCCATCCAAGGCCTAGTTAAGTAAGTTTTGGGCACCCAAGTGTGAATAAGGGCAAAATGTATATAAGGCATTTTCTCACAATGAAAAGACACAATCCCCCTTTGTGTTATTGAGAGCTCTTCCTTGTGTCTTAAGAGAGATTGAGAGAGAGAGCATTCTAGAATTTGTGCCTCTTCTATGCTTGTATGATTCATTCTAGAATTTGTGCCTAGTTAAGTAAGTTTTGGGCGCCCAAGTGTGAATAAGGGCAAAATGTATATAAGGCATTTTCTCATAATGAAAAGACACAATCCCCCTTTGTGCTATTGAGAGCTCTTCCTTGTGTCTTGAGAGAGATTGAGAGAGAGAGCATTCTAGAATTTGTGCCTCTTCTATGCTTGTATGATTCATGCTTATGTGGGAGAGTGAAAGAGAGGGATTGCCTTATGCGACGGTGTGAGCAACTCTACGGTGACAGTGTGGAGGTGGAGCTTAACAAGTGAGCTTGGAGGCCTCAAGGGACTCAAGTTCGAAGCATTGGTAAGTGACCTATGATAGTTGTGTACTATTGCTCTTCCTTTAGGTGAATGCATTGAGTTCCCTCTTGGAGGTATGGTAGCCCATAACATTTTTGGCGCCGCTGCCGGGGAAACACCTTTGTTTCTTCCTTCCTCTTGGAGTTTCAGCTCCCATTGCATAAGACTCATGATTGCCTTTGCATTCTGGTAGTGCATTGTGTAGGAAATGAATGGATAAGATTTGTGTGGAAGTATAAAATTGTGAGAAATTATTTGTGTTTGTTGTGTATGTGTGTGGTGGAGTGGTCTTAGAATAGAGCTTCACTGTTTTTTCTAGTTAATTTTTATATTTGCAACTGGTATCTTGACGACTTGGGTTTCCCTTATGTGTTTTAGGGATCTTTCTGCCAGAGGTGGTGGAACCTCCTCTGTAGTATCGGTTGGCCTTAGTCTATCTTCTACCCATTCCTTCATGTCTGTCCATAGGGTTGGTGAACTGCATAGCAGTTTCCCTAATGGCATTTGTGTACAGGCATGGACAATACAGCCATGAGACTTCCTATGTCTTTGGGTTCTGTGGAGATTAAGGATTCTCCCCAGGTGTGTGTCTCGTATTCATCCCTAGGGAAGGAATGGATGGACTCACCTATCGCACTTTCCTCAAACATCCTGGACATTATGTTTGCTTGAGATCCCTCTTCTGTTTCTTCTGGAATTGCAGTTGGCACACACTCAAATCCATTTCCCTTGTTGGCTCGTTTCTTGGATACATTATATCCTTGATCTGGTTGGCCCTTGGCTTGACTTCATGAAGTCGTTTGACATTCTTCTACTAAGTCTCTGGCATCCTCAAACTTTCTTATCTCTTCGTCAAAATTTGGGTACTTATCGACTCCTTTAGGGGTTGATGGTCTCCCCTTTGCTCCTCTAGGTCAGGCTCTTTGTGGTTGATCCCTTGATCCCCTTCTTCTCTCAATTGGGTGGATCCAGTGTCGATCGTATCTTCTTTGGATCCATCTTGGATTGTGACCCTGGTGTCACCCTTACCCAGTTTTTTCACTCTTCTCCTACAGCCAGTTCTAGAAATGGTTGCATTTGCTCGGTTCTTCCCCTGGTCTTCTAGTTGGGACACTGGGCTCGTGTCAGGACATTAAGTGGTGTGATATTTCTAGGCTGCACACTAATCATTCGGATGTTGGCCTGATTAGAAGTAGAAGTCAAACCACTTGCGTGGTATAGACAATCCTTGATCAAATGATCAATACCACATTTAGGACAAGTGAGTACTGGCATGTCATTATGCAAAGCAGTCAATTGTTGGGGTTGGTGCATATGAACCACATTCTTGTTTGGGCACTCAACAATTTGATGCGGCGCTCCGTAGCTAAAACATTCTAGCGGTCCTCTCCTCATGTTTGAGTTCATGTCCTTACCCTTCCACTATACCGTGGTTTGAAACACAGGTACTGGCGTATTATTCTATACGACATAGAATTCAGGTGTGATCTTCGCAGCTTCTTCATAGTATTCTCTGCTAAGTTCTACTTCATGTACCATATCAATATCTTCTGATGACTCTTCAATCAATACTTGGTTGATTTTAGCCTGTGGTGGTTGTGGTGGTAGAACCGGTGGTGGTAGAGGTGAAGTGTCCTGTACTCGGAACATCCTCCTAGGCAAATAGGAAGAGTTGGGTTGTCCTGCAGCTGCAGTGATTTGTCTAGGTAAAGCCAATGGAGCTCTAAGTGTGCTGGAAGCTGTGCAACTGTTTGGAACCTTGGATATCTGCACATTGAAGTGTCATGATTTTCTAATTTTACACAGTGTGCACAATAGAGTAATGGCCTTGCTCTTAATTGTGGACATTCGGTGGTAGTGTGATTCAATCTACACATAGAGCACCACACCAATTCCCTATGGGGGTAAAGGTGGTTATGTCCATGCCTAGATGTTTCTCTTCCCTCCTTTACCTTCAATTTCTTTAGTATTGCGTTACTGAGCTCGTCGTCCACAGTCATGTTTCCGACTTACTTGCTCCGAGTTCCAATCTCTTGGTGACTTGAGACACAAGAAGTCATTGCTGAAGATATTTTGACATCTTTTGGTTGTGGCAATTCCAGCATATTATCTTCATATTCAATTGCCAGTTTGCAACATGCATCTAGAGTGGCTGGTCGGGCTAGTACCAGATAATCATGCATCTTATGGTCTCTAACTCCTCTTTGGAAGCAAGGCAATAATACTGAGCGTCAGTTAACCTCCTCTCCGATAGTTAGCACCTTGAATTTAAGTGCTTAAGTCGAGACACATAGTCTCTCATCGACTCCATTTCCTTTTGTTTGATATTGTGCAGCTGTGCCATAGGGCTACATCTATCATCACCACCTTTGGCAAATCTAGGTGCAAACACATTCTTGAGTCGTGTGTGAAGTTAACCTTATCCTTGCATTTGAGGGTTTAGAACCATTGATGTGCTTTCCCTTCCAAGGTCAGTGAGAAAGCATGAATCATTGGCACATCACTGACAGGCCCGCAGGTTTCGCATGTGGATTCAAAAATCTCTACATGTTGGATAGGATCTCCATTCCCACCAGAGAATTTTTGGACAAGTTTGAAAATGATGTGTGGGTTCATCTGGGAGGGTCGAGATTCTAGAGCAGTGCCTAATTCCCTGACCATTCCTCGGCCCATTTTTGTAGCCATATTCAACAAATCCATCCGTGTGGCTGCATTAAGGTCAATGGTTGTGGGATGGTCTTGCCCCACTGCACCTTGGAGTGGCTCATCATTAGTTGCCTCTGTATTTGCAGAATTAAAAGTTCCATATCCTCTGTCTTTTTTGGTGTATAGACGGTCCTCCCCTTCACTCGTTGCTCTTGCTAGATTATCCTCTTCTTCTAGGGTTACAAACCGTTCCTCAGCTCTGGGCTCTTCATTTATGGGTTCTAAGTTTGGAATTTCTCCCTCACTTCTTCCCATGACTATCTCTGTCTCCTTACCCCATGATTGGAGTAGGTTTAAACCTCCCATCTCATTTTGTTTAGCTCTCTCCCTTTGAGTATCGAGCTCTTTTTTCCTTAAGCTCAACTCTCGTACTATCGTTCCACCTTGATCCTTTTTAGATCTAACTCTACTTCCTCTGAGGGAGGAATAATACTTAACCCGTCCTAGCCGCACTTTCCATGTCCCCGGACCCATGCCTGGAGATTGTCCTTCTTCGTCTCATATGACTAGTTTGAAGACCAACAAATCGTCGGCGCAATATCAATGATACCATTGGATCTCATTGGGCAGGGTGGTTTCTCCTCTTTCCTAAACCCAGAGTACCTCAGCCCTTCTTCCATAGACTCTTCACTACTAGTTTCAACGGTGGTCAGATTCCTTAAGACACTCATGTGAGTGCTTACTAAGTGGCTTGAACCCACACTTTTTGTTAGGGAATTAACTATCTACTCGAATCCTAGCGTAATCCTAAGATTTTTCAGTTTAAATATTAAAAACTCCACTGATTCCAGCCTAACCCCATCCGGCCCATGGGTTAGCCACCACCCTACCACTGGTATTGGTGGAACCAAACAAGTACTCACCCACCCATAATTGAAATGCCTTTCTTAACTTTAGCTTTAGAAAACAGATACGCACACACTCCTCTTTAAAACTTTAATAAAAAAGAAACAATCCATTGACAAACAATTTACTGGTTATTCATGTCATACTTCAAAATTTCCATTGAATCTTTGTTTCTCACAAAACAGTATCACTCTGGACTCTCCGTTCAGACCAGCGAGTCAACGACGAGATCCAATGATAGATTACAATATCATTGGTCTGTCATACAATATCTTCCTCGACATACGTATGGGTGTCCTCGGCACCGCGAGCCCGTGCATCGCCTGGTCAGAACCCTCTAGGATCCTCCTTAGGTGTCCAGGCACTTCACTCAGGGACCGCTTCATCGGCCCTTGCCCATCGTACCGGAAGCGCACCATTTTAACCATACCGAGGCTGGTCAAGACCTCGGCAGGCTTTGCCGCGTGAGCTGTCCCTCGAACACTCCCCGCCAGCTGTTGCAAAACCGAACTTCCCTTAGATAAACATAAATGCCAAATGCTCCCTCCAGCATTCTGGTATAAGAAGACAGTCCTTTAAGAAAACATGGTTTCTATGCAAGTTTTCAATTTTGTCACACACTTCAAAACCTACACTCTTGATGAACGAAAAGTGGTCCGACTAATGGCAACAAGGGTTAAGGAGGATGGACTATCCACATCATACGATGTCGACAAAAGTCAAGGAAGTTGATATTGCGAGACTAGGGGAGGAAGCCAAACATGTATACATTGCTAAGGACTTGACTTCGGTTAAAGAAGATGAGCTCGTTGCCCTCCTTAAGGAATTTAAGGACTGTTTCGCCTAGAATTATAAGGAAATCAAGGATGTACCACCTGAGGTAGTGCAGTGCATATGCGATTCCAATCATGCAAGGATTAAGACCAACCAGGTAGAAACCATACCACCTGAGGTAGTGCAGTGCATATACGATTCCAATCATGCAAGGATTAAGACCAACCAGGCAGAAACCATACCAGATGAATCCTAAGTATGCGGCATTTGTAAACGAGAAAATAGATAAGCTCATTGTGGATTTCATCTATGAGATAGAACACGCGGATTGGTTGTCGTAATAGTTCCAAAAAAGAGTGAAAAATTTAGGGTATGTGTCGATCTTAAAAACGTCAATGCACCTACTAGGAAAGACTATTATCCATTACCCTATATGGAACATGTTTTGAGGAGAGTGGCTGGTGAAGAGGCTTACAGCTTCTTGGACAGGTTTTCAGGCTATAATCAGGTGTCAATAGCATGAGAAGACCGGCATAAGACAGTTTTCAATACAATGTGGGGGACATTTGTATACAAAGTCATGCCCTTCGGTCTCACCAATGCCCCAAATACATTCCAACGATTGATATGCACAGCCTTCAAACACTACATGCAGAAGTGGTTGGAGGTATTCATTGATGATCAATTTGCACACTCTCGATGGGCAAACCATCTGGCTTGCTTAAGGAAGGTGTTTGAGTAATGTCGATTATATCGTATATCCCTAAACCCTTTAAAGTGCCAATTTTGGGTCAAACATGGTGCGATATTGGGACACATTGTCTCAAAGAATGGTATATCCACGGATCATAGCAAGGTCAAGTTGATATTGGAGCTACCACTACCCACTGATTACAAAAGTGTGCAAAGATTTATGGGCCACGTTGCGTATTACTACTGCTTTATAATTTTCTATGTTGAAATTGCCAGGCCATTGTACAAACTACTCATTGTCCTTGAATGGACTGAGGAATGCCAGGATGCATATGATCGACTGAAGCAGGCATTGGCTAGCACTCCAATTCTATGACCCCCCAATTGGGAACTCATATTTCATGTGCATATTGATGTATTAAACTTTGCTATAGCCCAGCCCAGTGAGTTCAAATTGGACTATCTAGTCTACTTTGCTCATCAATTAAATGATGTAGAGGTGAACTACATCATAGAGAGAGAAGGATTGGCCATGGTTACACTGTCAAAAAGTATCATTACCTAATTGGCCAATAAATTCGTATTCTTTGTGGACCATCAATCCTTATTATACGTAGTGAATAAGCCTTGCACCATGGGAAGAATCACACAATGGTTGCTAATACTATTGGAATTTGACTTTACAATTTACGATAAGAAAAGGGACACAACATGTGTTAGCCGATCATATGTCAAGAATTCCAAATGGGGAACCAACAACTTGTGTTGAAGATGATCTCCGTAATGTTTGTTTACTGGACATGGTACTTGAATGGAGCAAGGAGATATCTAATTATCTAGCTCATGGTTCTCCGCACCCTTGAACAAAGATAAAATGTGGCAGCTTATCAAGCTTTCTACACCTTATCAATTAATTACGGGAGAACTATATAAGCTAGGTAAAGACAATGTCCTAAGAAGATGTGTGAGAGAAGATGATTTCGTTCTCACGATATTAGATGAAGCTCATTCATCAGGGATAGCTGGAGGGCATTTTGCTGGTGAGATCACGGCTTGCAAGGTACTTCAAGCAAGATTATGGTGGCCTAAGTTGTCCGGAGATGCGTGCTATCCCACAACAAAGGGACAAGATTCCACTCACCCCTATTATTGTAAGACAACCCTTCAAAAAATGGGGAGTACATTTTGTTGGACCTATTAGTCCAGCAGCACATCCATCAACAAGCCCGATATGTGATCGTGGCCATGGACTATTTCACCAAATGGGCAGAAGCTAGAGCCTCGAAGCGAGCTGATGCACGAACAACAGCAAAATTCTTATATGAGCAAATTATCTCAAGATTCGGCTACCCATTAGAATTAGTTAGTGATCGTGGCTCACATTTTATTAAAATGAGGTGATTGATCATTTACTTGCTGGATTCTTAATAGTCCATAAAAAATCATCACCTTATTATCCACAGGCTAATGATCAAGTAGAGAGCACAAACAAAGTTTTGTGTACTATCTTTACGAAAACCTTGGAAGCAAGCCGAACAGACTGGGAACATAAGCTGACAGCGGCCCTATGGGCATACCGAACATCATATAAGGTAGCGACGAGATACACTCCCTTCCATCTAGCTTATGGTGTTGAGGCAGTAATGCTTATGGAATACCTAGTTCCAAGCTCAAGGATTGCAGTGCAAGAACATCTGACAGAGAATGCATTAGCTGAAAGGCTTATCGATTTGGATAAGCTTGATGAGACCAAGCTAATTGCATCGCATGGACTCATCATCAAGAAACTATGCAGAAAGCATTGGTTTGACAAAAATTTGAAATAAAAAGAACTGGAAATGGGGGACCTTGTCCTCATGTATGGTGTAGGAAGAAGCACTAGGAAAAAGAAACTCAAATACAGAGGCCTAGGACCCTTCCGAGTGTCTGAGATCACACGTCACGGATTGGTTAGAATTGAGACAATTGACGGTGTACAGATGGAGGGTTACATCAATGGAATCAAACTCAAAAAATATTTTGGACCACTCACCCAAGAGATGCTCTTGCAAGAACATCTCTTAAAACAACAAAAACAGCTCGCAAAGGAAAAAATCCAGCAAGCTCAAGAAGAGGCTTCGGCAAGGGAGGCCAAAGCTAAACAATTACTCCAAAAGAGAATGTTACACATGAACATGGCTTCCTTGACTCTCCGGGACAAAGAGGAACTAAACATTAAGCCAGCACAACTTAGGGTGGAACTCTCTACGGCTAAATTCCATGCAACGAATAGTGCACTAATAGATAAAGGATCAAGTCATAACTTGATCTCATATGAGACATGGATAGCCTTAGATAGACCACACCTTGAATCCACCAATGCACAAGTACACAGTGTGCACTTGATAACTACGAAAGCTAAGGGATTTTTAAGTGTTAACATTTCTATCAGAAATAATTCCTTGGTTGGAAAGGTGTTTGTCATGCCTACAGGTTCCATGGAAGAGGAAATGATCCTAGGACGATCCTGGATTTACACCAACAAATGTAATATTCAATGGTAGAAGATGATGAACGAGGGTGACAATGTCATGTCCGTACCCTTATGGAGCCTGACAAACACAAGAAACCAGGCCATGATTAAGGAGATAGCAACACCGAGCACGGTGACATCAACTCATAAAATAGAAAAAGCATCAATTCCACAAACCCTACACAAACAATATCCAAAGTAACAGGGTACACAAAAATGGGTGCCCAAGGTTCAACTCAAAAACCAACTCCACAAGAAGGAGAAGAAGGATAATATGGAGACAATAAGAAAGATTCAAAAAGGGGCCAAAAAGTCAGAATTGGCCTTTACAAGCAGGTTGGTAGTACTCTAGACACACCAACATCCCACAAGGCATTTGTAAGCAATGGGTCCGAAAGGATTTACTATGGGTGCAAGGATACTACCAAGGCGAGACGACAATGTGGGTGCCCAAACCTTGCTTAGTGACCACCATCACAAACTGTCTCGATAACAAAGGAAAGGGTAGTAAAAGCATGCAGTGCCAACTCCCAACTAAAACCAATGCTAAAACTACACAAACCTTGGCATGGAAGAAGAAGAAAACTCAACAAGATGGGATGAAGGGTGTCAGTATAACCAATTCAATCAAGGAGATGGACAAAGACCCTAAAGGAAGAAACAAAGACATTCAGCAAAGGGACACGGATATAATCCCCCAACCACAAGACCTAACATTGTTCAATTGGGTTGAAGGAAGAATCAAAAACTCTCACATGGAGCTAAAACGCTTGCAGAGCAACACCTACCCAGAAGTGCCAAGGTGTCACCTTGGTTTTCATGGCAATAAAAGATGAAGGTATCCATTTGTTGCCCAAAGGATACAAGGTAAAGGGCATCATTCACTCATTTAATGCATGTTTGAATGACTGAGCATGAAGGAAAAAATAGAAGGTATCAATCTTGCACACTCATGATCTGGAAAAGTTCACACCGAGCCAATCCTAAACAGTTCACGCCGTGAGCTAATTCAAAACAATTCATGCCATGAACTGGTCCAAAATATTTCATGTCGTGAAAAAGGTCACTTCTCACGGGCCAATCGCAAGGCCAATCGCAAGATGCCACATGGCATTCTTCATTAAGGCAACAGCCCAGTCTGACGGCGGCTGCGCTATAAATTCAAAAAATCCTTCCCTTTTCTTCATTTCACATCGTGTGATCCAACACAAGTCATTGTCCATCTTGAGCTCCCGCATTCAATCGTGCATCGCCTTCCCCGGTTCTTCCAGCTCTAATCGACATTCACCCATTAAGGTGGGAGCTTGGACCTTTTATTGTTTTCTTTTTTTCCTTTTTCTTTTTATGATTAATCAATATCGTGCTCTTTGACAACATCTGCATTATCGTCACACAAATTATTTGTTTTTTCTAAAAATGCCCCTTGTGATATCATCACTCGCACACTCATTGATTCTTTTGATAGACATAATCATAAAAACATAAACATCACAAAAACCGTCAGTTTCATGGAACTGCCACAAAATTGTAATTTCACGAAATAATAAAAACCTGCAACTTCACGCTTCCAAAAAATCTCACGTAACAAATTTTCACGGGACTCCGTCTTACCACGGAACTCCCTTTCACGTCACAAATTCTCACGGGATTTCATCTCACAAAACTCCCTTTCACGTCATAAATTCTTATAGGATTCCATCTCATAGAACTCCCTTTCACATCACAAATTCTCACAAAACTCCTTTTCATGTCACAAATTCTCATGAGATTTTCTCACGGAACTCCCTTTCATGTCATAACTTCTCATGAGATTCCATCTCATAGAACTCCCTTTCACATCATAACTTCTCACGGGATTCTGTCTCACGGAACTCCCTTTCACGTCATAAATTCTCACGGGATTCCATCTCACGGAATTCTGTCTCATGTCATAACTTCTCACAGAAATCCCTTTCACGAGACTAACACTCACGGGATTTTGTCTCACGGAACTCCCTTTCATGTTATAAATTCTCACGAGATTCCATCTCACAGAATTCCCTTTCATGTCATAACTTCTCATAGAAATCCCTTTCACGAGACTAACACTCACGGGATTCCCTCTCACATGAAACTCCCTTTCATGGCTTTAACTTTCACATAACAACCTCTCACGGTTTCACGTAACAACATCTCATGGGATTCCATCTCACAACCTAAAACTTCACGAGACTACAAAACTGCTACACCTTCACGCCACAACATTCACTTTTTTCAATTAACACACCTTGTTTATTTCTCCTACACTAACACACTTCTCATCTCAACTAACCATTTTACCATAACAAAACAAACAAAAAAAGACAAGAAAAGGACTGGTACCTACCCCACCAGTCTCTGGAGACTAATTTTCTTTTCATGTACAGATGTCGGCCTCAGAAACCGAAGCCGTAGAGAGCCTCGCAGTCACCCAAGCAAGCGCTACAGGCTCCCCGGTGAGTCAGAAGAAGAAACCAATGTGGGGACCCAAGATGAACTACTTGGGCCCATATGCCCAAGCCTTTCATGGGGCCATCATCAGCAAGGAGATCCATACGGCCCATGGAAAGGTAGCACTGCAATATCACAAGCCGAAATGCCTCCAAATCATGGAAGAGGAAGAGGTAAAAGAAAAGCTAGAGAAAGTGGGCCTAGGGAGAATGGCACAGATTCTCCAAAAGAACATCAACGCGGAGCTCTGTGTGCGGAGTACATAAAGACTTATGACAAAGCCACAAAGCGAGGCACAGTCACGAAGGCCGATGGCACAATAGAGCAGGTCTTAATCATAGAGGACCTCATCCGTGAAGCTCTGCAGCCCCCACCAGTAGTTAAGGTACATGCCCATGCCTTTGACAAAATGCCTTTGGACGCTATGCTGAAGAAGAGTTCGTATAACTCCAATGGGGCAGAGTATGAGAATATCCAGGATGAAGTCACAGAGAAAGCATGCAGAGCTATGTTGTTGATCATGCAAGTGAAGCCAGTCGACTACTCTACAACAGGGTCCCACTGAACAAGATTGCTAAGGTGCATGAAGAGAAGTAAGAGGACTGGGCGTATTACATACATAGGGAAATGGATAAATATCTCAAGGCCCATTAGTCCAAGATTTGCAACCCTTACCTACTAACCCAAGTCCTCAACCATGTGGCAAAAAGGCCTCTCCCAAAGCCCGAACCAGCAGAGCAAATGTAGTTAGCATTACTGCTAGAGCAACCAGCACACTGACAGCTGAAGGGATGTAAGAGGGCTAAGCTGTCCTAGTAGAAACACAAGCCACAATGAAGGAGATAGAGAAAGAGAGAAAAAAGAAGACAGAAAAGAAAATGAAGGGCATCATCCTGGACGCGGTTACCGAATAAAGGTTGAGCTGGCACAAGAAATAAGATCCTACCATGGAGTACTGACATTGTAAGACGCCACAGTCAATCAAGCCACTCAAGAGCAAATGCATAAGATTACTCCTCCTCTGTAAGATTCCTCCCCAGCCTCTCAAGAAGTCCAGTATCTTCCCCTGTAATCAAATCCCTCTTCAAAAATATAAAAGATCTTGTTTCTCTGTTCTGGCCTAGAGAGAGAAAATCTTCTAGAGAGAGGTGATTCAATTTTTAAATATTTTTGGATGGAAAAATATCTCATCTTATTAAAATAAATTCCCCCGAAACAGAAGTTCAAAAAGAATTTCAGAAGGTGCATTAGAAATAAATTATAATCTGTTTAAAAGGCCTTATTCTAAGGGTCCAAATTTTCTGAAAATTTTAAATTAAGGTTCCTATGGACCAATAAGATTAATCCAAATTTAGGGAGAAGGTAAATTGAAGAAATAAAGAAAATCCCCCTAAAAATGAGTAAATACTCACATAAGATGAAGAGTGTGGACTAAGGACCAAAGGAAATACTAAAAAAAAGAATTTTTGACACCTTAGAGTGGGGATTCCCCCTCATAAAGTAGGCACCTTTTTCCCATCATTGCTTTTGAATTTCAAATCAATAAAATTAGATATTTTCTCTCTCCTCTCTCCTAATTCAAAACTGGATCCAAAAAGTGAACTAAACTGACCCAAAAATGGTCAAAAATTGACCAAACTGATATGGAAAATTCTAGAATCAGTTTGCTTGGTTAGAAGCTCACTTTTTCCTATAAATAGAAGCCTCTCCCTTTGTAGAAGCTTAATAGTGTTTTATGCACTGCTACTCTACTCCTCCCCAAAGCCAAAAACAGTGCATTTATTGATAATTCATTAGTTTTTGACCATTTTCTCTTCAAAAGAATTGGTGGCCACTCTTGTTGCAAACAAGACTAGATCCCCCATCAAGCCAAAGGAAAGCTCACAAAAATTCATGTAAGCTAGAAATCCTACTTTTTCTTTATTCCATTTAATGGTTTTCTAATTTTTGTTTTCTTTAAAATGAAAAATGATGTTATGCCTTGTTGGAAAGGCTTTCCCCCTCTCTTCATTCTTGAATTCAGCCTTTCTTTATCCTAGATATGTAATCAAATTCTTAGAATTAAACTTTTCATATTGTTTCTCTTTAAAAAGTGGAATTTAATTAGTTTAGAATGCCTTAAACCATTTGGGATAATTTCTAAGTAACTTGAGAATGAAAAAAATTGAAAAATGGTCAGCCATACAAAGGAGGTTATGGCAAAATTTTCTTAAATTGTGTGAAATAAGTTTTATCTTTTATTATTCAAAAAGAGTAATCCCCACCGTTTGTGTATTCTAAAAGTGTTATTTTCATTCTATGCATAGAAAAATACATATTAGAAATTTTTTTATTATAAAAGTGTTATTTCCATTAGAATTAATTTCTATGCATAGAAAGATGCATATTGGAGAATTTTTTTAATTCTAAAAGTGTTACTTTCATCAAAATTGATTTCTATGCATAAATAGATGCATAAAAGAATTTTTTAATTATAAAAGTGTTACTTTCATCAAAATTGATTTTTATGCATAAATAGATGCATAAAAGAATTTTATTATTATTATAAAAGTGTTACTTTCATTAAAATTTATTTTTATGCATAAATAGATGCATAAAAGAATTTTTTTAATTATAAAAGTGTTACTTTCATCAAAATTGATTTTTATGCGTAAATAGATGCATAAAAGATTTTTTTTAAATTATAAAAGTGTTACTTTCATCAAAATTGATTTTTATGCATAAATAGATGCATAAAAGAATTTTTTTATTATAAAAGTGTTACTTTCATCAAAATTGATTTTTATGCATAAATAGATGCATAAAAGAATTTTTTTATTATAAAAGTGTTACTTTCACCAAAATTGATTTTTATGCATAAATAGATGCATAAAAGAATTTTTTTATTATAAAAGTGTTACTTTCATCAAAATTGATTTTTATGCATAAATAGATGCATAAAAGATTTTTTAATTATAAAAGTGTTACTTTCATCAAAATTGATTTTTATGCATAAATAGATGCTTAAAAGGATTTTCTTTTATATAAAAGTGTTATTTCCATAGAAGTTGGATTTTATGCATAAATAGATGCATACAAAATTTTTTATCAAAATAAGAGTTCTCTTTAATCTTATGTTTAAATCCCATGAGTATTGGTAAATGAGTAAGTAAATACTATGTGAGAGAAAATTCTACCGTTTCATATTCTCTAGGATGGTAATGAGAAAACTTAGAAAAACTATCGAAGTCGAAATTTTAGATAAATGATTAATTTATTCCTCAGAGGAATTCGTGATTAGTTATAAATAGATGCATACAGAATTTTTATATCAAAATAAGAGTTCTCTTTAATCCTATGTTTAAATCCCATGAATATTGGTAAATGAATAAGTAAATACTCTGTGAGAGAAATCTACCATTTCATATTCTCTAGGATGGTAATGAGAAAACTCAGAAAAACTATCGAAGTCGAAATTTTAGATAAATGATTAATTTATTTCTCATAGGAATTCGTGATTAGTTTTGAATTCAGTTAAGCAAATACTCAATGAATGAAATTCAATAAAGTAGTAATTGAAATATTACCCTTCTAGAAAGATAATTCAGGGAGAACCTTTCTAGACTCAAACCCTGAATCAGACTATGACCAAGACATAACTCCTTCGTCAGTTTCAAGAAAAGACAATGTGACCAGTTCAGGAAAATTCACTCAAATCACCCACCACCGAATCTGAAATCAAGTTAAGACCCTTTGATTTGGATCTGAGGATCAAGGTTACAAAATTCATGAAATTCTGTTGGAATTCAAGCCTACGATCTAGAAGTATCGGGATACGGATTTAAGATATACTCATTATATTCAAAAGAAAATCAAAAATGAAAACTTGCAAAGAAAACCTGTTTTCTTAAAGGACTGTCTTACGCCAGAATGCTGGAGGGAGCATTTGGTATATGTGTTTTTCTAAGGAAAGTTCGGTTGCAAACAGCTGGCAGCAGGGAGTGTTCAAAGGACGGCTCACGTGGAAAAAACCTGCACAGGTCTTGACCAGCCTTGGTATGGTGAAAAATGGTGTGATCCGGTATGATGGGCGAGGGCCGATGAAGCGGTCCCTGAGTGAAGTGCCAGGACACCTAAGGAGGATCCTGGAGGGTTATGACCAGGCGATGCACGGGCTCGCGGTGCTTAGGACACTCATCGTATGTCGTGGAAGATATATATTATATGATGGACCAATGTTTATTGTAATCTGTTACTGGATCTCGTTGCTGACCAGCTGGTCTCAACGGAGAGTCCAAAGTGATACTGTTTTTTTTGTGAGAAACAAGGATTGAATGGAAATTTTGAGTTATGACATCTGTAACCAATAATTGTTTGTTAATGGATTGTTTTATAAGTTAAAGTTTAAAGAGGAGTGTGTGCGTATCTGTACTCTAAAGCAAAAGTTAAGAAAGGCATTCAATTATGGGTGGGTGGGTGAGTATTTTTCTGGTTCTACCAATTCCAGTGGTGGTTGGGCGGTGTGTGCGTATCTGTACTCTAAAGCAAAAGTTAAGAAAGGCATTCAATTATGGGTAGGTGAGTACTTGTCTGGTTCTACCAATTTCAGTGGTGGTTGGGCGGTGGCTAACCCATGGGCCGGATGGGATTAGGCTGGAATCAGTAGAGTTTTAATAATAAAATTGATTAATAGGAATACATTTAGAACTCAAGTAGTTAAATAAAAGCCTGAAGACTTCTCTAATGAATAGATCAATGGCTGTGCCTAATTCAATTAGGAAAAAAGCGTTGATCCCTTCAAGTTAAGTCTGTAGTAATAGTTTCCCTTCTATCTGGTTTATTCAGATGAAGGTTAGTTCAGTATCTTGACTTCGTTAGAAAAATTCGTTAAGAAAGTAAAAATGGTGAAATCGTCCCCGTTTTTCGAGCATGGGAAATTTTCCCGGTTTTGGTTTTCAGAATGACCACCAGCTTAGTCTCGTGCCCAGGCATTCGAGGGCAAGGCCTCGAGTGGGAAACCCTACACCGCACATGAGGGAGTTGCTTCCGCTGCCAGCTACCGAGAATCCGGTGTGCGGAGGGGGCAGTGGGATCTCACATCCTCTAAGCTCGGCACATCTTTTCTTTATTACGAACCTATCCCCGCTCAAGGTGTAAGATTCCTCCCTTCAGCTTTTGAGGCGTAAAGGTGTAAGAACCACCCCTTCTGTTCTTGAAATTATTCCCCTCTCTGAAATAGAAGAAAGATCTTGTTTTACCCTATTTTGGCCTAGAGAGAGATAATCCAAAATTGAGATATCTTTGGATATAAAAATCCTCCTAGTGTCTTAAATGGATTCCCCTGAAATAGAAGTTCAAAATGAACTTTCCAATGTGCATTTGGAATTAATTGAAAATGTTTATATAAGGAACCTTAGCCTAAGAGTCTACATTTTCAGAAATTTTTGGATTATGGTCCAATTAAGGTTCCAATCAGCCAATTGGATTAATCCAAGTGTTGGGATGAGATAAATCTAAAATAAAAAAAGAAAATATCCAAAAATGAGTAAATGCTCACTTAAGATGAAGAGTTGACTGAGTACAAGGTTTATTAGTTAAACATTATGACATATTACTAAAAAAAATGAGATATTTTAGAATAATGATACATTTTTGACACCTTGGTAGGAGAGGGGGACTCTTGAGGTAGGCACATTTTTCACATATGTGGAAGGGTTTTTAATTCAAAAAAATTGTGATATTTTTATCTCTCCTCTCTCCTGGATCACAAACCAAATAAAAAAGGGAGCCAAACTGGTCCAAATCTTGTCCAAATTGAGTCAAACTGAACCTTGAAAATTCTAGAACCTAGTTGGACTTGGTTAGTGGCCTTCCTCACCTATAGATAGACCCTCAGTCTTTTGTAAAAAAATATTAGAGCTATACTATGCCAATATTATACTAAAATAATTATATTTTCTATTATCCCTTAAATTTTCCTCTCTCTTGGGAGCTTGGAGATCTCTCTCTCTACAATAACTCTTGGAGTTGCTCTTCTCATCTTGGTGGACCAATTGATTGGTCAGGGGCTTCACTGCTAATAGAGAATCAAGCCAAACTTGGAGGTAAAATTAAATTTTATGGTTTTTTCCAATTTATCTCAATGACTTTCTTCTTCTCAACCCCTCTCAAGCTTGAGAAGCTTTCTAAATAAATGTTTTAATTCAAATCAAGGTTTTCTTGAAAGTCTTAATGCTTAATTAAGAGAAAGTTAATCTTTATGCTTATTTATAATGCTTTCTTTAAGTAAATCTCTCTCTCTCTAAAAGAATAGCCATCTTTCTGGGTAAATCCCTTGAAAAAGGATGCTCTCAATGATAGTCTCTTAATTCAAAGCTAAACTCTAGGCTTGTTAAGCTAGAGATTAAGAAAATGGTATTTTATGATTTTTTGTTAACAAAATAAGGGTTATTTCTTTTAGATCATTTATAAGTAGTTAAAAACTACTTTGATTGATTCTAAATGAGAAATAGATTATCCTATCAATTTGGGAAAAGAGAAATAATGGAATGAGCTTAATCTAGTGGAATAATCATAAATAAATTTATGATTATGGTTAAAATTATGATTTAAATTCATAGTTTGATTTTAAGCATAAAAGAGGAACTACGATCATATTTTCATTACAAGCTTTCACTCTTTTAAGAAAAATTGAGAATTATCAGTAATAGCATAGCGAGCTATGGTAAAATTTTCAGAAAATAATACACATCTTATTTTTATGCATAATGCTAAAAGAGGACTTCCTACCATATTCTAGGATTGGACATCCTATGCAAAAAGAATGATTTTCATCATATTCATGAGAAATAATTTTTTGTAATTATGCATAATTAATTGATTATGAGAAAAGGGTAAATTTTGGTAAATTTATTTTTATACAAAAAGAGGAATTCCCATGATATTTGAGATCCAAGTAATTAAATGGTAAAAGAGGAATTTTTGGCGTAATTCAAATTATGAGTATTTATCAAAAGTGAAATTTTGAGCATTATTAATTTTATTGGAAAACATGGGTAGAATTTATTTTTGTAAATCCCATGAATCTTTTACTCAAAAAGAAGAATATTGAATATATTTCACTTGAGAAATTTGAAAAAGAATATGAAAATATCCATCGAGAAAAAGTACCTTTAACGAGGCCAAGCAATTGGCAAAAACTTAGAAAAGTTCCATCAGTATCGAAAGTAGAAAACCGTACTAAATGTGAATGAGATGTGATGTGATGTAAATGGATGTGGATGTGATGAGATGTGGATGGGATGTGATGTGATGTAAATGGATGTGGATGTGAATGTGATGAGATGTGATATGATGTAAATAGATGTGGATGCGAATGTGATGTGAATAAGATGTGATGATATGTGAAAGGATGTGATGTGATGTAAATGGATGAGAATGAGATGTGATGTGATAGATATGCATATGAATGAATGGATGGATGTGAATGTGAATGAATGGATGGATGTGGATAGATGTGAATGTGAATGAATGGATGGATGTGGATAGATGTGCAAGTGAATGAATTGATGGATGTGGATAAATGTGAATGTGAATGAATGGATGGATGTGGATGAATGTGATGAGATGTGAATGGATGTGATGAGATATGGATAGATATGGATGTGATGTAATGTGGATGGATTGAATGAGATGTGATGTGGATAGATGTGGACGTCATGTAATGTGGACGGAATGAATGTGATGTGATATGGATGGAATGAATGTGATGTGATAAGGATAAATGTGGATGGAATGTATGTGATGTGATGTGGATGCAATGAATGTGATGGATGTGAATGGGTGTGATGGATGTTAATGGGTGTCATGAGATGTGAATGGATGTGATGAGATGTGAGTGGATGTGATGAGATGTGAATGGATGCAATGAGATGTGAATGTGATGTGATGATATCTGAATGGATGCGATGAGATGTGAATGGATGCGATGAGATGTGAATGTGATGTGATGATATTTAAATGAATGCGATGAGATGTGAATGTGATGTGATGATATCTAAATGGATGCGATGAGATGTGAATGTGATGTGATGATATTTGAATGAATGCGATGAGATGTGAATGGATGTGAATGTGCTGTGATGATATCTAAATGGATGCGATGAGATGTGAATGGATGTGAATGAGATGTGAATGGATGTGAATGTGATGTGATGATATCTGAATGGATGTGGTGAGATGCGGTGAGATGTGAATGTGACGTAATGAGATGGGAATGGATGTGATGTGGATCTGTGTAGATGTGAAGGGATGTGATGTGATGTGAATGGATGTGATGTGGATCGGAGTAGATGTGAATGGATGAGATGTGATGTGAATGGATGTGATGTGATGTGATGTGATGTGGATATGGGTAGATGTGAATGGATGAGATGTGATGAGGATGGAGGTGACGTGGTGTGGTGAGGATTAGAATAGATGTAAATAGATATGATGAGATGTGATGTGGATGAATGTGATGTGATGTGGATAGATGTGATGAGATGTAATATGATATGATTGGATGAGAATAGACGAAGGATGATGGGAATAGATATGACTGGATGTGGAATAAGCAAAGTGAATTGAGTTAGAAGAATGTGGAATAACGAGAAATGATGTGGAACAATGTGGAAAGATGAGAGTTCGTTAGAAACTGTATTTATGAAACCTGTTTTTAAATGACTGTTTTATGTCTAGAATGTTGGGGAAGCATTTTGACCATCTTGTGAATGAGGTCGTGGAGACCTAAGTGATAAAGTTGCAAAACAGCTGACAGAGAGAATGGAGGATGTCTCATGTAGCAAGGTCCACTGAGGTCTTGACTAGCCTCGGTTCGATTTAAATGGTGAGCTTCTGGTACGGTGGATGAGGGACCAAGGAAGCGGCCTATGAGTGAAGCGCTAGGTGACCTGCAAAGGAGCCTAGAGAGTGCTGACCATACGGTACTCGGGCTCTGGGTCTCGGCGAAGATACCCACGCGTGTGTCGAGGAAGAAAATCGAACAAGGTGTTAGAGTTGTTTTCTGAACTCGGGCATGGATCTGGCTTATTGTCCTTGCTGTTCCTCAATGGATGAGACCATGGCTCTTTTATATGGATCTATTGGTTGATCTTGCTGATCTTCAACGGAGAGTCTATCTGGATTTTCCTATGTGATTATATTGCCGGGTATTATGAGCTAGGAACTATTGAAAAGGCCCCTGAGTGAACAGGTGGTGAGCATTCTGGTTGCGAAGGATGCCATAGGTACACCAATTGGAAATTAGAATTCAAGCAGGATATTTTGGAGGATTATGATTAGTGATACTATGGTTTCATCAAAAGATTGTTTTAAAGATAGATGAATCTCTGAAACAGGAAATTTCATATTGGGTGTGTAAGTGGTGTGACTATCTTGAAGTTTGCTTGAAGCACCGGCTAGGGGACCTGGGAAACTCTTTTCCTTGGTACGTGGGGCAAAACATAACCAAATTTCTAAATGGATTCTATCACTACTAACCCATGGGATTGGATGGGGTTAGGCTGGACTGATGGATCCCTAAAATGAGACTCAATTCTGTTAAGTTACGATAGTTGAAGTAAATCCTTGGATAACCCTTGTTCTATGGAAAAGAATCAATGGCTGTGCCTCTTGATGAGGAAAAAGCCTTGGACTTTATGATCCAAGTGCAAGTCTTTTCCTTGATCTGACCATGAGACTTACGGGTTCAATCAGATGTGTTTGGTTAGTGATGACCTTGACTACGTTAGAATAAAATTATCCTGGAGGAATCGCCTATGTTTGGGCGAGGGAATTTTTTTCGGGTTCGGTTTTGGAAGAACTGAGGGATTAGTCTCTTGTCCGGATATCTGTGGGCGAGGCCCCGAGTGAGAGGCTCTGCCCTGCGCAAGAAGTGCTACTTCCGCTCTAGCACCCCTGAATTCGTTGTGCGGAGGGGGCAGGGATCTTTCACAAGGATTCCACCTTGGCAGAAACACCTGCAGAGATAGAACCAGAACTAGCAGCATCAATTCCAGTGCCAGGACGATTGAGGAATCACAAGAAATGGAGACAGCGGCCCCAGTGCAAGATCTAGCAGACCACATGGATTCAGGTAAAAGACCGCAGAGTGTAGAGCCATCAAGACCGAGCAAAAGAAGGCGTCTGGAAGATGAAGAAAGACTACCCCAGCTGTTCTTCATACAAAATGTCGATTATGAACAGTTCATGCAAGATACTATGGAAGGTTTGGATGAACTATTACGCATGCTAGACTAGAAGGGGCCGCAAGCACAAGTGCACCACTATGGGAGCAGGAGCAAAGAGTATGGTGTTGCCACCTCCTCACAACACACATGCTGCATGATCATAATGCTACACTTTGGAAGCAAGTTAATGAGTCAAACACACACGTACAGACTTTAAAGGAACACTTGGCAGTAGAGCAGAGGCCACACATTGAGATATCATCATGAAAAGTTTGAAGGCCGCTGAGGAGAAAGAGACCAGATACAAGGCACTGGAAAGCAACAATTTGGTTCTAAGCCAAACTATTGTTCATAGAATCAAAGAGAATACGGACTTTAAGGAAAAGTTGGAACAGGCTAAGGAGAAACTCCAGAAGGAGGTTACCCACAACCACGAGCTCACATCCCTTCTTCATGCCCAGAAAGTACAAGAATTCCAGCAAAAATCCATGGCAAAAGAAGAGGAGCTACAAAGACAGATCCAATAGTTATCCTCAAGTCTGAAAGAAGCAGAAGGCAGGGCCACTCACTTACAACAAGAAAGAGAACAAGCAAACAAGGCACATGCAGAGAAAGTGAGAGCACTTAACGATGCCATCAGTGCCAGTCAAGTCAAGATGCAAAGGATGGTGTTAGCACACCAAGAGGCAATGGCATAAGTCATCCTTGGCACATTTTTTACCCCCCTTGAACCAATCAGCATCACATCTTTTGGTACATTGTTTACTCCCATTTTACCCAATCAGCATCACATCTTTTCCACATCCGCCGAGGGGCTGGATATGCTGTGGTGGCACATTATTTACCCTCCTTTTACCCAATCGGCATCACATCTTTTCCACATTTGAGGGACTTGATATGCTTTGGAGGTGGGGGAATGTTAACCCTTTTAGGATAACAAATTAGGCCTTTGTATATTAGGTGCCATGTATAGTTGCACCCTTTGAGGGGGATCAACAACTTAAGCTACCATGTTCCTATCGATAAGACCAAGGTTGTGTTAGTGGGACTGTTGGGGTTGGGGGGAGCTTGCCTATACACAAATAGAGACAGACGTAGAGCTTGAACAAAGAAACTTGAGAGAGCTAGATGCTAGAAACGTACTCTCTAATAATAATAATATGAAAGTACAAGTGAGTACATAAAAGGCCTAGGGATAAATGCCCAACACACAGGAGTGTGTTCACATGAGGAAAAAACCCATCTCCAGCCATTGTAAAAAGTTCCTGTGTGTACGCTCTGTTCACACCTGAACTTCCTGGGAATGGCCGAGTGGACATAGCTAACAAACCCCCCTGAAGTGAAAGGCATGAAGTAGACAATGGTGGAAATCTACTACAAATTACAGCTATGAATGAAGCTATGCACCTAAGTTCACAGCTAGAAGATGTGAAGCATTGCCAATGTAATCTTGTAAGTAGGCAGCATAAGAAGATGGGTAACACTAAAATACCCAATGTTAGAGTGTCAATGCTATGGCTAAGGCTAAGGCTGTTGCACCTTGGCTAGCCACCCATCATGGCATATTTTGAGCTCCAAAATGCATCCTTTCTAGTGCCATTTTACCAAGCATCTTGTTTGTTTCTTCACCCTATGAGGGCCTCTACATGATGGTTGCATTTTGATCTAATCATTCAGCTCGATGTGCAACGGCCTCCACACACCTTCCTCTCTAACATTATATAGAGTACATGGGGATATAGATTTAGGGGTACTTCTAGAGCTTGAGCTACTTGAGCTTTCCATTAAAAATGAAGCTCTAAAGTTATGGCTGAGAAATATAAGAAAGGAAAAAGTAGTAGATTATAGGTTCTAAGTGCAAGATCTCTCAAAATAGGGTGAAGAAAATAAGAGAGAGGAAAAGGATGCAGGTTGTAAGCTCTAAGAACAAGAAGGCCTCAAGAAATGGTAAGAAAGAAGAGAGAGAAGATAGATTTACATGTTGGAGACTCCAAGAGCAAGAAGCTCTCAATACTAGGTGAGCAAGATGAGGGAGAAGAGAAAGGTTAAGGTTGGAGGATCAAACAGCATGTAGAAAGCCTAAATGAGGGAAAAAAGTGGAAAAAATGGACGTATACATCAAAAGATATCCTTTTTTTGGAGAGAGATTAGACTTTTTGGGAGGGAAGCTAAAATTTCAAAATTTTAGGTTCCACTACACTACGAAACTTGCAAGCGGGGAGAAGTGGACTAGTTTTTGAGGTAGCCCCTACTTTGAAAGAAGCATAGTAACTTAGGATAACTTTAGAAGTGGCTCCAACCTCTAGCCAATAAGAAAATAGGAGAGGGGTGAATAGAGGGGACCACAAATGTCACATTGGTGTGAAAACATCATTTTTCTATTTGCCCACCTTAGCACTTGATTAGATTAGTACTAATGACTTTGCTTAAAATGTGGCTCATTTTTAGCCCATATTGGGCTAATGTTTTTGCCTTTTTTTTTGGTCTTGCATGTGAATAAGCTCTTGGAAGTTGTCAGGCACACTGAAGAGAGGGGTCACACAAGGTGTCTAACCTTGTATGAACATAACCTTAAGATTGTGTTATTTAAATCATGCTCATAGGTCTTAGTTAAAATTGCACATGAGTTCATGCACTCTAATTGGGCTTTGGGCTCGTCTTAGCTTTTTTACCATCATATTTTAGCATGTGAATGTGAATTAGGAGCAATTGTGTGTGTGCAATGGATCATCATGGATGATATTGTCGGTCGGGTGGTCATGTGGGCCTTTGGACACTCAAAATCAAGTATAAATTGCACCCTATGCTTGCAATTATAATTCATGCTTATTTCTATGTAAGGGGCGCCCTTCTAGTGTATCTGGTATTATATGGAATAGAGGGATACTTAATGAGATCTTTAAAAATAAGGTAATTTAATCTTACCAAACCTTTAAGAATAATATGAACCTTCTCACTTTCTTTCTTGAGAACATGTTTTTAGGGTTCATGAGTACTACATTCTCTTATTGTTACAAAAGTTTGATACATGGTCATAATGACACATTGTTATTGATTGAGAAACCATCCTTGAGCTTAACATAGTAGAAAAACACTCCCATTTAAGTGTTAACAATCCTTGAGAAACCATCCTTGAGCTTGACATACTAGAAAAACACTCCCATTGAACTGTTTAACTTCATTGGATTGCCAAATATGAAGATTCTTTTCATATAAACAATCCTTGTCAAATAATGAAGTAGCTTGTTTTAGTGAGGAGCTTGTGCAAAAAGAGATCCTTAGTATGACAAATCTAGGGGCTTCATGTAAAACATTTATAGCCTTTTACATCTAAGAACTTTACATTTTTACAATAAAATAAATAAAAATCTTGTATATCTTCATTAAGATTAAGAGAAAAAATGGATATTATACACTTATGTATATATTATTTCACCAAAGTTTGTATATAATATGATAGTATTTCTAGCTTATAGCTTCAAGTTTAATCTAAAATAGGCAAGGAAGATTTATAATCATATTACTTTACAAGACATATTTACACACATTTTTCATAAGCTAGAGGATTACTTTCACATGGGACTCAAAACACACATTTTCACAGTACACACTCATTAATATAGATATCATAGTATCCACACATCACAATCACAAAATTAAAGTTTCATGTTCCTTCGCAATAGATTATTTGTTTAGTCTACAAATCTTGTTATTTATTAGCCATTGGAAAGCATTTTTTTAAACTAAAAAAAGTTTCTACTTGATATTTTTACCATATAACTAATGAGTCATTTTTTAATATTTTTTATCCATTGATGTTTATCTTACAAGACTATTTATGAATCTCAATAAAACTATTTAAAAATGATAGCACTTGAGAAAGCATCTCTAATGAGAGGGTTATTGATCCTTATCAATATTTTAATTTCATTTGTAGGATCAAAGAACTTGTGTGGAAAGATATCCTTGGCAGCATGAATCTAGGACCTTCATATGCAATATGTAAGACCCTTGAAGCTAAGCACTTTTTGCCTCTTACTTTTTACAAAAAAGCATATTTTCTTGGGAGTTGTACATGAAGAGAATATTTTAGATTTGGTATGCTCATGTATGAATGGTTTCATCAAAATTCCAGAAAGATATGTATCCTCATGATATGATTTAAAAATCAAGTAGCTTACTCCTGTAGCTCTACATTTTATCTCTCAATAAAAAACTACTTTGTATTACTTTTAGATGTGAAGATACGAATCAATTTAATGCAAAAAAGTATCTAGATTCTTTTTAGACAAACAATACCTATTCTTAGTTTCTAGTGAGGGACTCGAAACTTGCGCTCTCATACCTTTTTAAGCATCATAGCAAGCTAGCTATATGCCCTCACTAAAAATAAAACTATAAAGTTAAGTGACTAATCCAATGGCACTTCTTAATAAGTCTATTTTCAACTCCAAAATTCTTTTGATGATTGTTATAGTAGGAAAAGAAAAGTGTTTAAACAATAATAATACATATACAAACATTTTGATGTTCTTGGCATGTAGGCAATTAAATTATATATTTTTTTGGTTCATGCAATGGTTTCATTGATCTTTATTTTCCTTACAAGAATCATAATCATGAGCTAAAGGAAATGACCTGAAAATATAACACTTAAAATATATTCTCTCTAATGGGAGGCTTTTAACTTAGTCAATACACCCTTTGATTCCAAAAAAAGAAGATATATATTTAGAATCACATATTGTAGTGAATGAACTTGCCTTGATATGTTTTTGTAAAGAAATTATGATTTGAAAGCAAAAGTATAAATTTTCACTTTCCATTGATTTGATTTGATTTTACACAACAAGAGAGGTGCTGCACGATAAACCTACTAGAAAGACGTGAAAGATTGAGCATGTATCATGGAGTAGAACAAAAGAAACAAAAGTTAATAGAAAATCACTTCTTTATAGATATTTGTTCTATGTGCTTTTCATGTCTCTTACGTAATGTACGATAAATGACATGCTCAATATATGATTTGAATTTTGCAAGTCTTATTTACCAAAGAAACAAGGGTTTTTGTCATTAGTGGGGGAAGAGAAAAGAAGGGGACAATGGGAAGAACATGAAAAGGGAGGGAAGGATTTATCTCCCGCACCTCCCCCCCCCCCCCTCGCGCCCCCGCCCCAACCCAATCCCCAAGAAAAGGTTAACCCATTATTTCAAAGGCTTTAAAAATTAGATAAAATTGATTGGTCTAGTTGACCAAAAAAAAAATCGAAGTAAATCAGCCACATGTGAAAAAGTTTTGAAAACTTTAAGATCTTTATAGTTGAGAAGCACACGAATCTTCATAATAGGGATGTGCACACAAACTTAGATATGTTTAGAAAATATGATTTAAAAATAATTTACTACAAAATAAGTGAACATTAACCTACTTGAAACTTTTTAAAAGAGCAATTCAAATAGTTTGAAACATGAGTTTCTCTATTAAGAAAAAAGAGAGAGAGATCTCCATCATGCTAGAAGCCATAGAGGTGCCAAGTGTGAGGTGAAAACCGCGTGGTAGGGAAATGCTAGCATGGCTCTAATAGGTGCCTAGTGCCAAGTGTGTGAAGCAGGTTCAAAATTCTCTCGAGAAAGGGGCAAAAACTGTGGTTATGGAGGGCGTTTTTATAACGAATTTAGTTGAGAGTATAAGAAAAATGGAGGGAAATAAGGGAAGGGCCAAGGGATGTGCACAGAGAAAGGACAAGTCTAGAGAGGAATATGTGAGGGGTAGGGGGGTGACATGGTAGGTGACTCATTTGTCACTAGTAGTGTCTTCTTTTGTAACGTTTTTGAGGAAGGGAGGGTGGTCAAGTACAAGGTAATGAGGGTTGTGGATGATTTGGAAATCAATATATATATGTGAAAGTGGGCGAGGGCATGATGCTTGTTTCCTTTTTGTCTCATCTGATGGCCCCCTCATTTGTTGCGATGCTAATTGAGGGTACCATATTTTGACTTGTTGATTAACTCGAGCTGGTGCATGTGGGAGCAGCTGTTTTTCAATTCCCACACAGTAGCTCAACTTGTCGACACAATCTCTTTCTGTAAAAAGCACAGCCTGGTACACAACCTCTCTGCCCTATAAGAACATGTACTCTTTCGGTGAATGAAAAGCATGCATTCTCCCATGGCCTGCTGCCCTCTCTGCCTCACACCATGGACCGCCATAGCTGCTGCCCTCATCTCATCTTTGACCCTTATCGTGGCTTTGGTGCTCATGAAGTTCAATAGCTGGTTTTATGAGCCCTCCCTCAGAGCTTGGCAGGCCCCTTTGCCACCCGGGGACATGGGCTGGCCTGTCTTCGGCAACATGCCCCAATTCTTGTTTGCTTTCAAGCGTGGTCATCCTCAGTCCTTCATCGGAGACTACATAAAAAGGTAACGCTTCTTGAAAAATATTCATTGAAGAATTTGAAGCATAAATATGTAGATAGATTCAATTTGAAGCATAAACGTGTAGATTCAATGCGCATGGCTCAATTTCCATTTCTTCCTTTTGTGTTTTTGATGGTGAATTCCACATCAGTTCTTAATGCTTGCTAGAGTCATTGGTGGCATTATTATGGCAATAATTCATTCCCTTATGTATAAGTACTTGGTATTGAGCTATAGACTTGGGTAAGCCAATGGGGATAGTGTATTAGAGCCACTAGTTCAAGACAATTTTACTAAGTTTGTTAGGTCCCGTTCCTTGCACTTCCACTCTTCCATCTGGACCATATAATTCTTGCACCACTCAAGTGCTACTCCACATTGTCATATGAATAATATGGTCTTGCATTCCTTGTACCTCCGCATTGTCGAATGAATTATATGGCCTTGCACTCAAGCCTCATTTTTGGCTCGATTAAGAGGAACTTATTACTCAATCTCATCATAGAAGGATACATGGTTGCATGTCTAAGGTGCTTATATCTATGAGGCATTTCTCACTCAGTTATGCATTGAGTCTCTAGTAGAGGATACATGGTTTTTATCTAGGAGGTACTCCTTACTCAAATATTATGTACTATCACGTTATGTGCTCTTTGAGCTCATCATCTATCTCTATCCTCAAAATACTT
The DNA here is from genome assembly GCF_041138505.1 of Cibotium barometz. Classification (NCBI taxonomy): domain Eukaryota; kingdom Viridiplantae; phylum Streptophyta; class Polypodiopsida; order Cyatheales; family Cibotiaceae; genus Cibotium; species Cibotium barometz. The sequence goes on from NC_141056.1 coordinate 16,316,306, forward strand.
AACCATTTGTTTTTTTTTGGTCTTTTATTAGGCTTTGCTACAAAATACCTAGTTTACCAATGTGCATGATAACACACACACACACACACACACTCTCTCTCTCTCTCTCCCCCCCAAAGGTAAAACATGGATTTAGTGTAATTGCAACTTTAAGTTTGGAAAATACCCATAGAAATTAAATTTCGGGGTCTCAAAACTTGCAAATTTGGAGAGGCTTATAGAAGAAAGAATTTTTTCTTCACATATTATTATTTTTGAAGTTTGAAACAAAGGGTTTTTCCTAAAATACTCTCTCTCTCTCTCTCTCTCTCTCTCCTGGGTGTGTGTGCGTAAAAGAGGACACTCTCAGTACCTTTCTGCCACCCATAGGTGGGGTAGAAATGGCTAGTGGGATTGCCCTTGAGATGACATGGACCCACCTGGGTTCAAGTCTCTCCATGGGTTGGTCTCTGTAGATCAATAAAGTGAGCTTTAAGCAGGGCGCGCTCTCAAAATAGAAAGTGGTGATGTTTGGGCGTGAAGGTACAAGAGGACGGGGGTATACAAGGCCTTCATGTTTGGGCAGCCCACGGTGTTGGCGACAACGCCCGAGGCATGCAAGATGGTGCTAATGGGGGAGGATCAGTTTGTGAGTGGGTGGCCGGCGTCGACGCTGGCGCTCATGGGCCGCAAGGCCTTCACCTCGCTAGGCCGGGAGGAGCACAAGCGCCTGCGCAAGCTCACCGCTTCCACAGTCAACGGGCCAGCCGCCCTGCAGAAGTTCATGTCCGCCCTCCATACCTACACCACCCTTGCGCTCGACGACTGGGCATCGCGCCCTCAGCCCATTTGCCTCCTGATGGAGCTCAAAAAGGTCAGCATTTCTCTCATAATTTAGCCCCGTGCTTTAATTAATGTATCATTAGTCTTAATCTCACCCCTCTTTCTCTCATCTCTGTCGCAGCTCACATTCCAGATCATCGCTGATATCTTTATGGGTTGCAAGCCTGGAACAAGATGTGATGCTGTGGAGAGAGAATACAGAAAGCTCAATGTTGGTGTCCGGGCAATGGCAATCAACCTTCCCGGAACGGCCTATAACACTGCTCTCAAGGTAGCTAAAATCTATCAACATAAATTATTTGGCCAATATATCTTAGAGTGTGAGCTTTTTATTACTTACAACATGCCAAATGATCATTTCTCAAGGTAACTAAAAGGCTACAAACAAAAAATCATTGGCCACCAATAGCTCTTTGAGTGTGAGCTTTTTATATTACCTACAACATTGCCACAAAGGAATCATTCCTTTATAAGGGAGAGAGAGAGAGAGAGAGAGAGAGAGAGAGTGTGTGTGTGTGTGTGTGTGAGAGAGAGAGGGGAGAGAGAGGAGCAATGAGGACAAACAAAGCCATAAAATCCCTACAAGCTTTCCTTTGAAAGTTGCCACGCCAGATGGAAGAGAAAAGGAGAGAAATAATTTTACTCTTATTCATAGACAATTAGAGATACTAATTGCCCATGTAAAAACCCTATATAGCATGTGTGTTCAAGGAGTATTTAAAGAACTCTCTATCTTCAAATATTTATAATTTAGATACAATTTGAAGATCGTTTTTTTTTCACTTTTTGAATTTAAAAATCCCTTGTGTATGTATTTTCTTTGTAATCCATATAAAAATAAAATCCTTCATATATTGAACGTACCTACTATCTTACATATGCTTTGGTGGCAAACCCCACCCCCTCCCCCTTCCCTATAATTAAATGTAATGAGGGAATCTTGCATGTCAAATATAAGGAGGGTCTTTATTAGGAAAGAGAGGGACTCCAACCTATAAAGGGAGTAAGAGAAAGAGAATTTAAGAGAATGTAGAGACCCCACCTCTACAAAAATCTTTTAATATAGCTTGACAAAAGTCAAAGGAAAGTTTGGCTAAATATAAATGCTATAGCTTCCTTACAAAAAGTGGAGTGAAACAAGGGTACTAAGATATATATATACTTATTTTAGATGGATTTGTTGGCCGAAGTTTCAATATATCACTATAGCCTTCTTGCTTTTATAAAGGGAATAAATCAAATCTAAATTTTCTTCTTTATTGCTATTCCAACCGAATGGTCTATGGAAACTCTACCTTTTATTTAAAGAAAATTGTGTGTGTGTGTGTGTGTGTGTGTGTGTGTACATGTGCACGCACACACTCATAGCCAACCATGCATGCTCATGTACATGTAATGCCCCCTCCCTTCTCACATATGCACACATGCACACACACATGCATGCACATGTATGCATACACATGCGCACACACGCACACGCGCGCGCGCACACACACACACACACACACACACACAATGGAGGTAACAATTGTATATGATAGTGGAAGCATGCGAAGGTGTAGGATTGTGGACTTAGAGGATCTAGGTAGAGAGGACCATGTTTGCATATCATCTAGAAAATAAATCTTTTCTATTTCAAATAGCTTGCTAAAGGTTGGAAGATGGTTTTTTTCCTAATATATACTTTTTTAACTTAATGTTTTTCTCTCTTAAATGAAAAAGAAAGATTCTATTATTGAAGAGATACTAAGAAAAATGATTATGTGCCATTAAAGCATACAAATAGTAAGCCATTACAAGTTACATCACTATTCTTTTATGAATGCGAACGCATAGTACTCAATTTAATGCATATTGTGCTTGTTGGGTATAACCTTTAAAAGAATTTATCTAGGTGCAATGCTAAAGTGACCATATATAAATATAATCCTTAAATAAAGTAACATACATTACAACAAGTGATGGGATCCTAACTTGCATGCTTGCATTTGTGTGTGTGTGTGTGTGTGTGTGTGTGTGTGTGTGTGTGTGTGTGTGTGTGTGAGAGAGAGAGAGAGAGAGAGAGAGAGAGAGAGAGATCACTTTTTTAAAATCTTTGATTTTAACTTGGGTGACAAGGTCCTTTAGTTTTCATTGTAGAGGCAAGTTAGAAAAAAAGGTTAGTTTGGAAAAATGACTAACTTAAAGTGTTTTCACTAATTAAAAGGGAAAAAAAGTGTTTTCACTAATTAAAAGGGAAAAAAAGTGTTTTCATTAAAAACTTTCAATTTTACTTTTTGTGACGAGCTATGAAATGTTTGGGCCATTTAATTCCCAGGGTATAGTAGTTAAGGTAGATAAAAGGATTACCATAAACAATAAAAAAATGTTTAAAATATTACTTCCACCGTATGAACGTAGCCCAAAAAGGTTGGAAAAAAAAACTATCACAACATCTACCATCTAGATCACCATCTTGTCTTAACACACCTTGTCATAAAGCTTTTATTACATATGTCAATAAATCTTAAGTGCATGCATTGCCATAGGTTCCCACACTAGTACAATTATGTCAAATTGATAAGACAACCCCATTTAACCATTCTTCCTTAACCTCTTATTTCTTTTTTTAGAGTTGATTCATAAATTTAATATTTCTTTTGCATTTAACCATTTAACCATTTAACCATTTAACCATTCATCCTTAACCTCTTGCTTCTTGTTTTAGAATTGATTCTTAAATTTAATATTTCTTTTGCATTTGCATTTTAACTCATGTTTTGTGTTTCCCAAGGGCAGTCTCGTTTGCGTTTGGTAAGATTGCTTCAAGAAGCCATTGACGAAAGAAAAGACTTGATGAGTCATGATAACTTCATTGGGTGTGATGATACATTAGAGGCCCTTCTTTTGACACGAGATGAAGATGGCAAGGCCTTAACTGATGAAGAAGTCATTGATGTGTTACTCATGTACCTCAATGCTGGGCATGAGTCTTCTGCCCACACAATCATGTGGATACTCATCTACTTGGGAAAACATCCACAATATTTTGAGAAAGTTAAGGTGAGTCTATACAAACTACACTATGTACATTTATAGGTGCATATGCACTATGCACATTTATAGGTGCATATGCACTATGCACATCTATACAAACTACACTATGCACATCTATAGGTTCTTTAAATAACTAGTTTACAAATTTGAATCATTCTATAGCATACAAGTTGATATAAAAAAATTTCAAATTATTTTGAGGAAGTTGATGTGATTAGTTCCATGCCTCACTAGTCTAACTCCATCTCTCTCACCTTTTGAGTACATAGGGTTTCCTACATTGTCATTCTACACCATTACCAACTTAAGTGACCTTTCCTTGACAGGTAGAGCAACTTGAGATTCGAAAGAGTAAAAGAGAGAATGCATTGCTCACCTTTGATGACTACCGTAAAATGAGGTACTTGTCTCAGGTAAACTAGCACCTATGACAATATGGCTACTTTGTTGTTTTAGTTACGTAGAAGAAGAATGAAAAAAGCATTTCTCTGTTCGAGTCTCAGAACGAGCTTTCTCGTCTTTGACCCCAGTTGGAAAAACAAAAACAAAAAGAAGAATGAAACATGGGGCAAAGTTTAAGATTGATAACTCAATTACACAAATAAATGTTAGGATGTTAATTTAGTGTAGTTATAATCTCCAAGGTGTGAGCATGCTCCTCAGAGATCGGTTTAGCTTGACACAACCCACCCTATCCAAGAGGCCGAGAATTCAAAAACCTTAAGAAAAAAAAAACCACAAGGTCAATGGACAAGTGGTTGTGATGTTAGTAAGGAACCTTTTTCACCTTGGTTTCAGGTAATAGATGAGACTTTGAGACTTGTCAATATCTCACCAATGGTGTTCCGGAAGTCTCTCCAGGACGTGGAGTTCAATGGTAAGGGCTCCATTTCAAACACACAAATTTGCTGGATTGAAGCACAATAATGTTGATTGTACCACATGCTAAACCACTACTATAATCAACATGAAATGAAATAGGAGCACCATAGACTAACATGAAATCAAAATTGAACCATAGGCTACACAATTCCGAAGGGCTGGCATGTTGAAGCATGGATGAGGCAAGTTCATTTGGATGCTGAAGTGTATAGTGAGCCCTTTAAATTCAACCCTGACCGATGGGAGGTAACATGGCCTTTACATTCGCTATAAATGAAATAACCCTTTGGATAACAAACCACTAAACCTTAGAAGATTACTTTGATTTTTCTGTTTTAGAACAAAGTACCTAAGCCTGGGACATTCATCCCCTTTGGAGCTGGTGTTCATATGTGCCCGGGAAACGATTTTGCCAAGCTCGAAATGGCCGTATTTATGCACCATGCGATCTTGGACTATACGTAAGTTATCAATAAATGGATGAATTATATGCCAGATTCTTAATTAAGGCTCGGTTAAGCGCGATTTGGTTAATGATGATGATGACGACGCAGATTTCAGCCTGTATCTCCCGAGGCACCGGTCGTCTACCTTCCACACCCCCGACCCAAGGACGGCTACCCTGTTCGTGTGCTTAAGAAAGAGTCCCAATGTAGAGTGCCGTGAATCCGTGCTATCTTTGTACATTTTTATATGCATGCAGTATGAAGTTGCTTTGCATCATGTGCTACTGCCTGTCACCCATTAGGAAATGGTATCCATGAGAGCATTATATGTCAGCCCACGGCTTAGCGTATCATGTAAATTTTTATGTTTCACCTCAGTATAAATAGTCCATCTTTCACATCTTGATCATTATCGGTTTGGCGCCCTTACAAGAATAAAATAAGATTTAAAGTGGATTCTTAGTTTCTTTTTCTTTTATAAGGTCTTTTAAGGCCTTATTCCTAGATTCCTAGTTGTCACCACCTTCTTCTCTCGCTTTTTATCCACCAGAAAAGAGTGAGAAACTAAAGCACACTTGTAGAGATGAGTTCTTGCTATTCTTTGTTTTGGCTCTTCCTTTTGTACTGGTGGCTAGACGGTTCTTAAGAAGAGATGATGTATTATTCCAACTTCCGAACAAGCCTATGAATTCAAGGACATATATTTTTTCAAAGTCAAGGCGAAAATTCCTATGGAAGATAAAATTTGATCTCCATCTCCTCTTGTCAAACCTAAAGTATCCATCTCCCATAGTCGTGGCCATCGATCATCCTTGCATCCTAGCCCATGGTGAAGCTCACAAAGAACAAGCCCACACATATGAGAGAGAGACATCATGTGTACTTGAGAGAAAACAAGAGAGACCCTAAGGATCTACAACAACTATCGTTCCTCAAGTGGCTCTATACATGCTACCCTCCTCCTTAGATCTCATTGCTAGATAGAGATCAATCATGCATGTAAAAAATTGCAATAGGGGTGGGAGGCCTTGCTTGGTGAAATATTTGATAGGGTGGAGACCCTCTAGCACGAAAACAAAATCGAAGAAATTAATCTTGCTTGAAGCACCTTGCATACCTTGAGAGAGAGAGAGAGAGAGAGAGAGAGAGAGACAAAGAGAGAGAGAGAGAGAGAGATGTAGGCGACTATGAAAGAAAATGTGTGTGTGAGGATATGTAATTGAGAGAGATATAGGCGACTGTGAAAGAAAATGTTTCAAACCCATGCCCAATTAATGTTGAAAAACTATTCACTTTCTAATAATACCCAACATTTATCCTAACTAATTGATTGATTGTTATTTTTTACAAATGTTAGGCCCCTATTCATAGCAATATATAGAATCCTATGTAACTTTTTTTAGTGAATATTAAAGATAGGATGTATTGTTCCAACTTCCAAGTGTTGGCAACCCTCGCGGGGTGCACCTCAAAAAATGTAAGTCTACCACGTGCGATCATCAGGTGGGGTTTTTTTAATCCAAAATATTGGGTAAATTTACAGAAATACAATTACAAGAGGGGTATTTTAATTGTACTTTGGAAAAAAACCCGTAAGTCTATAAAGAAAAAGGGGTAGTTTTATTAGCTCAAAATTCACAGATAAGGGGTTTTTTAAATACCCCTTGAACGCACGTCGTAGGAGGGGCTTCCATATAGTGCACCCCCCGAGTGGCAACCTCCCCAGCAGTGGATTGCTGCCAAGCATGTCCATTGGGTAATAACTCTGGATCTTTTCTTGTAACATCCTTGTAACTATTCTTGCCAACAGGTAGTACTCGGGCGAATGTAAAAGAAAAGGAGAGTAGAGAGAGAGAGAGGGTGTGTGGCAATATACGGGCTAAGCGCCTTACTCAGTAATACAATGATTGTTGGCATCGTCTTCATCTCCAGTTCTGTGCAAACGTGATTGATTCTCAAGTTGTGTCATTGCTCTCTTTGTTTTGAACATGTCTTTTAACTTGTGTCTTTGTCCACAACCAATCCTGTGTGGAAGTGACTCCCTTCCAAAGACAGGATTAGAAGCCATGCTAAGAATCTCTCTAGATGCAGGAACTAATTGCTGCTGCCCTATTGCAACCAACTTCCTTAACCTAGGCAAATCGATGGTGCAACGTGCTAGCATTGGATTATCTTGTTGGGCATAGTAGCATTAGTCGTATCTTCTCTAGAGCCGACTAGGTGGTCCGGAACCACGCAAGTGCCGGACATCGACACTTTTGGGCAATCATGTGGCATGCCAGGTAGGGAGTAAAGAGATAGAGGATAGTGTAGGTGAAGTCTATTGAGATATCGAGCTCAACTAGTGTTACGGCGGACATTGATGACCCGCCTAGGTGATAGCTTCTGCATCTACACCATTGCCATGTGGTTGGTGAGATTATGGGTGATATGCGGCTAGTGGGATGACAGGCTATGTGATAGGCATTTTGGATTACTAGAGACTGGCATAGTTATAGCGCCAACTCATTTAGCTGGGTTCACATTATGAACCGACCCTTGTATGTTATAGTAGTTGAGTACTAACCCATATAGTGTGTACTCTTATCTTTACGTTATGGTTGGTTCAGTAGAGAAGAAGAAGATAGAAGAAAATTTAGCTATCCATCTCTCTCTTGTGTGTGTGTGTTTGCTTGCTAGGGTTTGAAGCTCTCCCTCTCCCCCACATTCTCTTTATGGTATTAGAGCCTGGTTTGTGTGAGAGATAAGGAGGAAAGCAAGATGCAAGAACAAGCAAGGAAGGAAGCAGTACTACATGGAGCTGTCTTCGCGGGAGCAGAGCTATAGGGCAAGTATACCATCCTATTAGACAACAGTTTTTCAGCCAGATTTGTGATTCGGGTGCATTATGGGCCCCGTTTCATCACTTTAGGTATTTTCGGCAGTTTTGTGAAAGTTCTCGTAGAGAACCATTTTTGCTCGAAATCTGGTTATTACAGTGCAACAATGCATTTTGGAAGTGCAAACAGGGTTTGCACATGTATTGTTGATATTGGGTGTATGTACATGTACTCTGGTCACATTTGGTGACATAGGCTGTGCTGAAGTACCGCTTCTACAGCAATTACAAGAGATATTGATGTATTACAGGTTGCATACAGAAGTTGTCTGTTTGCAGGTTATTTGATTACTGGAGGAAAACATGTCTGATAGAATTAATCAGATTGTTACTGAGAAGCTGGATAAGAATAACTTCCATGCCTGGAAGTTCAGAATGACCAATTTTCTAATGGGTAAAGGATTTTGGGATTATGTACAAGGAAACAATAAGGAGCCTCCAGAGTTATCTGAGGAGAATGCCACTCCTACAGATATAAAGGCATTCAAGGATTAGAATTAGGGTGCAAGCAAAGTCATGTACTGGCTTTCAATTAGTGTCACAAACACTATGATAGGACACGTACAGGATGCAAACACTCCAGCACTTGCATGGCAAAATCTGGTTCAGATGTTCTAGACTAACACAAAGGCAAGGAAATTATAGTTAAAGCAAGAGTTGCATACTGTGGAAAAGAAAAGCATGTCCATTAATGAACATGCCTTAAAGATAAGGGCATTGTTGAATCCCTTGGGTCTATCAATGTATCAGTGGAGGATAATGATTTGGTGAGTGTCTATTTGAATCTTGGCAAAGAGTACAAGCCATTCAAGAACTCCATTGCAGTTAGGGAGAATATTTCCAATTTTGGGACTTGATATCTATGCTGATCATAGAAGAAAAGGCTTTAGGTGAGGATTCTTGTTCACAAAGCAAGAATACATCGGAACATGCCTGAAAAGATGCAGGGGGGAAGAGAGCTTGAGCTCTTGCAAGCACACACACACTCACAAAACCCTAATGGAGAACACACAAGGTGAGAGGCTGAATCTTCTTCTTCTTCACTCAACACACCATATACAAGATAAGAGTACACACAATATGAAAGGTACTCAACCAAATACATACAAGGGTTCTCTATAGTGTGAACCCAACTAAAATGAGCTGGTGCTATAACTATGCCAGTCTCTAGAATGGCTGTCACACAGCCTGTCATCCCACTAGCCGCATATCACCCAAGATCTCACCAACCATGCCAGTGGTGTAAGTGTGGGGCCTATCCCCCAAGCGGGTCATCAGTGTCCGCCTCACTAGACGAGCTCGATATCTCATTACTCCCCCTCGAGCTCAACTCCATCTCATGTACACCAAGCGAAGCCCTGAATCTGCGGAGCTTCTCTGTACCTAATGATTTGGTGAAGATGTCAGCTACCTGATCCTGTGTGCTGACATAAACAAGGTCAAGGTCTCGTGCCAAGACCTTCTCTCTGACAAAATGGTAGTGGACCTCTATATGCTTTGTGCGAGCATGAAAAACTGGGTTCCTGGCCAACTGTATACTGCTAATGTTGTCACAGAAAATGACTAACTTGTCTATCCACTGATAGACCCAAATCTGCAAGTAGCTTTCTCAACCAAGCTATCTCACATGCTGCCATAGCAGCTCCTCTGTACTCGGCCTCTGTACTGGATAGAGCAACCGTAGGTTGCTTCTTGCTGCTCCAAGTCACAGCAGCACTCCCCAAAGAAAACGTGAAGCCACTGGTAGATCTTCTATCTGAGATACTACCAGCCCAATCAGCATCTGTGTACCCATGTACACATATCTCTTTCCCAGTCTCATAGAATAGTCCACAATGCAAAGTAGACCTCACATACCTCAGTATGCGTCTCAATGCATCCAAATGCGGTTTCCGTGGAACCTGCATAAACTGACTCACCAACCCAACAGCATAGCTCAAATCTGGTCTGGTGATCGTCATATAGATCAAGCTTCCTACTATGCGCTTATACATAGTAGGATCCTCCAAAATCTCTCGTGAATCTGCACTCAACTTGCCATTTTGATCCAATGGCACGGAAATAGGCTTACAGCCTGTCATACCATACTTGGACACAACATGTCCAAGCTATACTGTCTCTGTAGTAATCCAATACCATGTGGTGGCCTAATCACCTCAATGCCCAAGAAATATCTGAGCTCCCCCAGATCCTTCTTCTCGAACTTCTGTCTAAGCAAGATCTTTACATCAAAGATCTCTGCATCATGGTCCCTCGTAATGATCCCTCGTAATGATCAAGTCATCTACATAGATGACAACAAGCACAACCCCTCTATCACCATGTCTCTCAAACAGCGAGAAATTTGCATTGGCTATATGAAAGCCAATAGTGACAAGATATTCAGAAATCTTGTCAGACCATGCTCTTGGTGCTTGCTTTAAGCCATACAAGTCTTTCTTCAACCTGCAAACATGCTCGGGATGACTCACATCCTCATAACCAGGTGGCTGCAACATATACACCTCTTCTTGCAAATCCCCATGCAAGAATGCATTCTTTACATCCATCTGATGTAAAGACCATTGCTTTGACGCAACCACTGCTATCACAACTCTCATTGTTGCCATCTTGGCAACTGGGCTGAAAGTTTTCTCATAATCAATGCCATATGTCTGCGCATATCCTTTGGCTACCAATCTAGCCTTGTACCTGTTTATGCTTCCATCACTGTTATGTTTTACTTTGTACACCCACTTGCATCCAATGGCTTTCTTGCCTTTAGGCAATTGCACTAAATCCCAAGTCTCATTTCCATATAGTGCATTCATCTCTTCATCCATAGCTTTCTCCCAACACACGTTTCCAACAGCCTCATCAATGCATGTGGGCTCTACAACCTGCACAACCTTTGCCATATATGCATAGTGATGTGCCACATAACTATCATATGTAAATCTCTGCACAGGGTTTTTCACTCTCCCAGATCTTCGCAGCTTTTCATTCATGGCTTCCATAGCCTTCTTTACACCAAGTGTTCTCATAGCTGGGATCCCAAGCTCCTCATCAAGGCTCATCTCTGAGCCACTAGACTCTCCATCAACATGAGAATGCCCTGCAGAAATGTCAGGCATACCAAGGGGCTCAATCACTTTCTCTTTTCCTTTACGTGATGTACTAATCACATTTGCAGGGCTGGTATTATGATGCAGCCTGCCACTCCATGGTCTATCAACAGACCCACTAGATGAGGACTCTCGTAGTCCACTCAAAGACTGTGATTGCTGACATACATTCTGTGCAACCACACTTCCACTCACATCAGCCCCAACAGCTTCTTTTTCAGCAGCATACCAGCTACTCATCTCATCAAAGACAACATCCCTGCTTACCCTCAACTCATGTGTAGCAGGGTTATAACACCTGTATCCCTTTTGCTCAAGGGAATATCCAATAAACACACATTTTTCAGCTTTTGGATCCAGCTTAGTTCTCAGCTCATCTGGCACATGCACATATGCAATGCATCCAAAAACTTTCAGATGAGACAAAAATCAGGTTTTCTGCCAGTAACCTCTCCTCTGGAGTTACATCATGTATGGCTGCAGTTGGAGTCCTGTTCATGATGTATACTGCTGTAGAAACAGCCTCAGCCCAATAGCTATGCGGCATATTCTTCTCTTACATCAATGCTCGCGCAATCTCAGCAATGTGCCTGTTTTTCCGCTCAGCAACTCCATTTTGCTGCGGAGTGTATCTGCATGTAAACTGTCTCCGAATACCATTATTCTTCAAAAATTCAGAGAACTCATTGGAGAAGTACTCTCCCCCTCCATCTGACATTAGGCACTTTACATATTTCCCTGTTTGCTTTTCAACCAAAACTCTGAAATTCTGAAAGTGAGTGAACACCTCACTCTTCTCCTTCATGAAATATACCCACACTTTCCTTGTGTGGTCATCAATGAATGTCACATAATACCTGCAGCCTCCCATAGACATGGTCTTCGTAGGACCCCATACATCTGAATGCATAACATCTAGTGCATTTCTGCTCACATATCTGTTACGTGGAAATATATGCTTTGTTTGCTTTCCAAATTGGCATGCTTCACATATTCTCTGCATACCTTCCACAAACTTTGGCAGCCCTGTCACAATTCCTTTAGTCTGCATAGACTTCATTCTCTGCACATTCACATGTCCAATTCTTTTATGCCAAATGTCTGTGTCTGCAACAATTCTTGAACCATTTGCAAACATCGCAGCACTCATTTCAGGCATGTCTACATTCAACGTAAATATTCTGCCCACTCTGTTGCCTTTTGCAACCAACCTGAACTTGTCTTTAAAGTCTTCAACATAACAACCATCAGGGTTAAACCGAACCTGCAAACCCTGCTCAATCATCTGGCCAACTGAAACTAGATTCTTTGTTATGTTCGAAACGTGAAGTACATCTGCAAGGTACTTCACTTTGCCATCCTGCATAGACAATGGCACATCTCCAACATGGGCAGTTGGATGAGTAGTGTCATCCCCTGTTTCCACAAAACCTGGTCTTTCAAGGTTTTTCATCTCCTTGAACCACTCCCCATGACTTGTCATGTGGTTCGAAGCACCTGAATCCACATACCATACATCATCTTTTTGTGCTGCTTCAACATTTTCAGACATGGCATTCATGACATGCTGCATAACAAACAACCTTTCATTATCCTCATTGTTTCTGCTTGAGGATGCATAGTTGTTCTGCTGCACTTTCCCATTTTGCATGTCAGCCTGCTTCTTATAACATTCTGCCTGCACTTGTCCAGGCTTACCACAATAAAAGCATTCACGTGCATCATTATATTGCCTTTGCCGATTTCCACGTCCTCTTTGACTCCCCCTGCCTCTGAATTTGCCTCTTCCACATGTGTGTTGTTGATGTTGTTGTTGTGTATTCTGGGACTATTGTTGCTGCTGCTGGCCATAATTCTGATTACCTATTCGGCCACCTCCTTGACCGCGTCCACGGCCTCCTCTACCTCGTCCTCTTCCTGAACTTGTGTAGAAGGCCTGTTGCTTTGAACTGTTTTTGTTTTGTGAAGAATGTTGGTCTTCACCCAAGCTCTTCTCTTTTATAATCAGTCTATAATCAGCATAGACACCAAATTTGTAAAGTTGGGAATGTTTTTCCGAGTCTGAATAGACGTCTTGAACGCCTTGTATTGTGGCCCGAGACCACGTAGAGACAGACTTCCACCTTATCATCATCATCTACTACTGACACACCAATAGATACAAGGGATTCCACAATACCCTTTATCTTCAATGCATAGTTATTCAGAGACATGCTCTTTTTCTCCAGAGTATGAAGTTCGTTCTTCAACTGTATCTTGCGTGCCTTGGTATTTGTTTCATAGAGTTTAACCAAGGTGTCCCACGCCTTCTTGGGAGACTTGGCATCCTGAATGTGCCCAATCATGGTGTCCTGTATACTAATGGAGAGCCAATTCATAACTTTCCTGGCTCCTTGGTTCCAGTCTTTAAACTCTTTCACATCTGCAGTAGTCGGATTTATGTCCTGTATCTCATGCTCACCTTCTATATAGTCCCAATAGCCCTTTCCCATCAGGAAATTCGTCAACCTGAACCTCCAAGCATGGAAGTTATTCTTATCAAGCTTCTCAGCCACAATCTGGGTTATGCCATCATTTGACATCTTGCCAGACACAATTTCACCAGAAATAGCACTCTGGTTTGTCCTGCACAAACTGCTGTATTTTCTGCAGCGGTACTGTAGTACTCTCAAATGTCACAACCAATGACTTCAATGTGCATATATACACCGTCCCTGGTCCTGCATCAAGTGCCAATGAGGACTCTCGGTGGTTCGCTCTCCACACCCAAGTCGTCTGCTCCTCTTCCTGCAGTTCTTAAAATAGATTTCTGCAGAGAATCGTTGACTTACCCGCAGTGCTCGAAATCGCCTGCTTTCTGAAAAACGGAGGTCCAGACGCGCCCGAAATGTGTTTCCCGCCCAGAAAAGTTCGTCCAATAGGATAGTATAGTTGCCCTATAGCTTTACTCCCGCGAAGAAAGCTCCTCAATCACAGATCATTTTGCCGGTGCCTCCCGTAGAGCTCCCGACAAGGGTGTAGTCACCAACACAAATAGGGAAGAGTAGTTGAAGCTCTTACCCTCGTACCGCTTCCTGTGGTTCTCTTGCTTGCAGCTCAGCCCTTAGCACGAACTAGGCTCTGATACCATGAAAAGATGCAGGGGGGAAGAGAGCTTGAGCTCTTGCAAGCACACACACACACTCACAAAACCCTAATGGAGAACACACAAGGTGAGAGGCTGAAAATCTTCTTCTTCTTCACTCAACACTCAACACACCATATACAAGATAAGAGTACACACAATATGAAAGGTACTCAACCAAATACATACAAGGGTTCTCTATAGTGTGAACCCAACTAAAATGAGCTGGCACTATAACTATGCCAGTCTCTAGAATGGCTGTCACACAGCCTGTCATCCCACTGGCCGCATATCACCCAAGATCTCACCAACCATGCCAGTGGTGTAAGTGTGGGACCTATCCCCCAGGCGGATCATCAGTGTCTACCGCCTCACTAGACGAGCTCGATATCTCATCAATGCCTTCTACTCTAAATCAGGTAGAGGCAGAGGTAGAGGCCATGGTCAAGGCCAAGGTGGTTGGCTGACAAGGAAATCAGGTAGAGGCCATGCCTTCTACTTAATTCAGGTAGAGGCCCAGGTAGAGGCCATGCCTTCTACTTAATTCAAGTAGAGGCCCAGGTAGAGGCCATGCCTTCTACTCTAATTCAGGTAGAGGCCATGGTCAAGGCCAAGGTGGTTGGCCGACAAGGAAATTAGAATTCTGGACAACAGTCCAATGATTCACAGCAACAATCATACACAGGTGGAAGAGGCCAGTCTAGAGACAGGGGGAGCCAAAGAGGCCGAGGTGGTTGGCAAAGAAATCAAAATGCAAATAGCATAGAGTTCTATTACTGTGGCAAACTAGGACACATGGCAAAGGACTACTACAAAAAGCATAATGACATTAAAAGTGGGAAGTTTCAGCAAGGTAACTATGCATCATCTAGCAAACATGGAGGTGAGATGACAGAAGTGAGCAGCTGTTTGTGATGTAGTACATGGTTAGTTCCATAACATGCGATATGTCAGGATCTCAAGATATATGGTATGTGGATTATGTCGCCTCTAACCACATGATCAGTCATGCTAAGTGGTTTAGAGATATGAAGAAAATGAAAAAACCAGGTTATGTAGAAATAGGTAATGATACTCTGCATCCCATTGCGCATGTTGGTAAAATTCCATTGTCTATGCAGGATGGCAAAATGAAGTACTCGGTTGATATACTTCATGTTCCAAATATTACAAAGAACCCGGTTTCTGTTGGTGGGCAGATGGTTGAGCAAGGTTCGCAAGTGAGGTTTAATCCTCAAGGATGTTTTGTGGAAGACTTTAAAATAAGTGTCGCTTGGTTGCAAAGGGTAACAGAAATGGCAGGATATTTACTTTGGATGTGAACATGTCTGATATAAAGGCAGCCATGTTTACGCATGGAATAGGTGTCATTACAGATATTGACATATGGCATAATCACATTGGTCATGTGAATGTACAGCGAACGAAGTCTATGTAGGCCCAAAATATTGTTGGAGGTTTGCCAAAGTTTAAGGTTGACGGTATGCATAAGGTATGTGAAGCATGCCAACTTGGTAAGCAGGCCAAACATGCTTTCCCACACATGAAAAGCATGTCAGTGGTGCAAGGCCGTTGGATGTCATACATTCAGATGTATGGGGACCAACCAAGACTGCAACAATTGCAGGTTTTATCTACTATGTTACATTCATTGATGACCACACTAGGAAAGTGTAGGTTTATTTCACAAAGGAGAAAAGTGAGGTGTTTACTCACTTTCAGAGATTTAAAGCCTTGGTCAAGATTTAAAGCCTTGGTCGAGAAGGAAAAAGGCATGCAAATAAAATGCCTAAGATTAGATGGTGGGGAAGAATATTTCTCCAATGAGTTCAGCGATTTCTTGAGAAAGCAGGGAATCAAGAGGCACACTACGCACAGAATGGTGTTGCAAAAAGGAAAAACAGACACATTGCAAAAGTGGCATGTGCCACGATGGCTAAAAAGAATA
Source organism: Cibotium barometz (assembly GCF_041138505.1). Lineage (NCBI taxonomy): Eukaryota > Viridiplantae > Streptophyta > Polypodiopsida > Cyatheales > Cibotiaceae > Cibotium > Cibotium barometz. The sequence goes on from NC_141056.1 coordinate 16,332,546, forward strand.
TGCCACATTACTTTTAGGCAGAACTAATAGCAACTGTTGTGTACATTATGAAAGGGACACTCATTGTTTGCAGCTGTTCATGGTATGACTCCTAAATAGAAGTTTACAAGCATAAGACCAGATGTGTCTCACTTGAAAGTATTTGGGTGTACTGCATATGTACATGTTCTTGATGAAGTGAGAACAAATTTAGATCCAAAGGCAGAGAAATGCATCTTCATTGGTTATGCTATGGAGAAAACAGGTTATAGATGCTATAACCCTACCACTCATGAGATGCGAGTAAGCAAAGATGTTTCAATGAGATGAGTAGCTGGTATGCACCAGTAGTGAAGGCAACAGAAGATGCAGATGTAAGAAGTGTTGATGTTGCACCACATGTAGAGAAAAAATCACAAGTACTAAGTGAACCTAGGGAGTCCTCGAGCAGTGGATCCAATGTTAGGGCAGGTTGAGAAATGATGCAAGTACACATGTATCACGAAAATGGAAGGAAAAGGTAGATCAACTTTTTGTGCCTGATCTGTCACAGCAAGTCACTCATATGTGGATGGTAACTCTAGTGGCTCTGAGCAGAGCCTTGATGAGGAGCTTGCCATTCCGTCTATGGTTACTCCTGGTGTAAGGAGAACCAGGGCTGTTTTGAGGACACCTGGTAATGATCCAGGTGTACACAGGTCTACGAGGGTTAGATAACCTGTTTTGACAGGTTGAGATATGATGGATATACAGCCCATCATTATGCTTACATGGTAAAAGCAATACAAGAGGTTGAGCCCACTTGCTTTGAGCAGGCTATTGGAAATAAGAAATGGGAAGATGCCATGGGGAGATGGCAACATTGGATGAAAATGCAACATGGGAGTTAGTGCCTTTGCCTAAGGAAAAGAAGGCAATTGGATGTAAGTGGGTGTATAAAGTTAAGCACAATGCTGATGGTTCAGTGAGCATGTACAAGGAAAGATTGGTTGCCAAGGACTATGCGCAGACTTATGGCATAGACTATGAGGAGACATTCAGCGCGGTTGTAAGAATGGCAACTTGGAGAGTTGTCATTGCTATGGCTCAGGGAAGGGTTGGTCTTTACATTAAATGGATGTAAAGAATGCTTTCTTGCATATGGTGATTTACAAGAGTAAGTGTACATGATGCAGCCACCAGGTTATGAGAGTGATGCACATCCAGATTTTGTGTTGTGTAGGTTACACAAAGCCTTGTATGGCTTGAAGCAGGCACCTAGAGCATGGTCAAACAAGATCGGGGATTATCTTGTTACCATTGGATTTCAGATATCCAATGCAGATTTCTCACTATATGTGAAAAAGATAGATAGAGGGATCATGCTATTAGTCATCTATGTGGATGACTTTATTATCTCACTGGTGATAGTGATGCAAACATACATGATGTTAGGAGGCTTTTGAAGCAAAAGTTTGAGATGAAGGATTTGGATGAGCTGTGGTATTTCTTGGGCATAGAGGTGGTGAGATCACCTCATGGCATTTTGCTATTGTAGAGGGTAGTATGGCTTGGACATGTTGTCCAAGTATGGTATGATAGACTGTAATCCTATTTCAGTGCCATTGGAGCAGAACAGAAAGCTTTTCGCAAATACAGGTGAGCTTTTGGAGGACCCCACCACTACATACACGCGCATAGTGGGTAGGTTGATCTACATGACCATTACAAGGCCAAAATTGAGCTATGCTGTTGGACTTGTGAGTCAGTTTATGTAGGCCCCTAGGAAACCAAACTTGGATGCAGCTAGACGGATCCTTAGGTACATAAAGTCCACAGTTGATTGACTTTTCTATGAGGCTGGTACAAAGATACAGTTGCATGGGTACACAAATGCTGATTGGGCTGGTAGTATTGTAGACAAGAGATCCACTAGTGGTTTTATGTTCTCATTTAGGAGTGATGCTGTGAGTTGGAGTAGTAAGAAGTAGCCAATAGTTTCCTTGTCGAGTACAGAGGCAGGAGTACAGGGGTGCTGCTATGGCAGCTTATGAGGTGGCTTGGTTTCAAAAGCTACTTGGTGACATGCGAGAGCCCATGGATAGGGCAAGTGTCATATATTGTGACAACATGAGCAGCATACAGTTGGCCAGTAACCCAGTATATCATGCTAGAATGAAGCACATTGAGGTGCATTATCACTTTGTGAGGGAGAAGGTTCTAGCAGGAGATGTAGATCTGGTATATGTCAGCACACAGAGGATTAGGTGGCTGACATCTTCATGAAGGCATTGGGCACAGAGAAGCTCCACAGGTTTAGGAGCTTACTTGGAGTGCAGTGTGTGTAGTTGAGCTCAAGGGGGAGTGTTAAGATATCCAGCTCAACTAGTGCTACGGCGGACATTGATGACCCGCCTGGATGATAGCTTCCACATCTACACCACTGGTATGGTTGGTGAGATTATGGGTGATATGCGGCTAGTGGGATGACAGGCTGTGTGGTGACAGTCGTTTTGGATTACTAGAGACTGGCATAGTTATAGCGCTAACTCATTTAGTCGGGTTCACATTATGGATTGACCCTTGTATGTTGTAGTAGTTGAGTACTAACCCATACAGTGTGTACTCTTATCTTTATGTTATGGTTGGTTGAGTAAAGAAGAAGAAGATAAAAGAAAATTCAGCTATCCATCTCTCTTGTGTGTCTTGCTCTCTCTTGGGTGTGTGTGTTTCCTTGCTAGGGTTTGAAGCTCTCCCTCTCCCCCACATTCTCTTTAAAGTCTTGCACGGTCAGTAGGTTAAACCAGCCAAAAGAAGCCCAGAAAGAAAGCACATACTAACTAGGGTCAGGAATGCTAACCAGAGAGGCATAAGAGCATAATGGAAAAATAACAGAGAATGATGGAAGCTCAAACAAGGAAATGCGGTACTGCCTAGATAAGCTGAAGTCGTAGAGAACAAGAAGCACCATTGCACCATCCTCTACGCTGATCAAGAAGATTGGCAAACAAAATTCCACAACCAGATGGGAAGATTGATTCTAGAATAACAGAGAAATCAGGAAGAAAATCATCAGGAGAACCGGATAGGAATCCACAGCAACAGGAAAGACCGATTCCAGAACCACTAAGGAATCAGGAAGAAGATCGTCCAAACAGGAGCTTGGAAGCTTAGGAAGGGGAAGAATTAGCAACTGGGGGTAGGATGTCTCTCAAATACCCGAAATTCAAAGGTAAGAGTGAGGAGGATCCAGATGCTCACATCTTTGCTTTTGAAACCATGTTCTAGGAAAACAGAGCTCTATTGGGACAAAAGACAGAATATTTTGCCACAACATTGGGTGGCAAAGCCACCAACTAGTATGCCCAGTACAGTCTGGAAATGTCTAGAATACTTCCAGACATTTGAAGAAGGCTTTCTTAAAAAGATTCAGGAAAGATAAGACCATAATGGAGGTACTAGAAAAGTTGCAGAGGATGACATAGAAAAAGAGGCCGATAGACGACTATGCAGGCCGAATTCAGAGCAATGCTAATGCACCTGGAGGACCAGCCCAACCGTCCGCCCCAACCACATTGAGCTAGTGGTTTGTGAGAGGGCTAAGGAAAAAACTCCAGACTACAGTAGCCTCATATCACCTAGAAGCCCTGATCTTTGAACAAGTGGTGGACAGGAGCCACCAGAGCCAAAGGAGTCCTGAAGCAAACTAACAAAAATTCCAAAAATAAAAAGAAGGACAAGTGGAAGAAACCTCAAAATTTGATTCTAGAGAGGAAACCTCAAAGTCAGAATCTAGTTATAGTAGTCGGATGCTGAAGCACGGAAGCCCTGCAAAAAGAAAGGCAGGAAGCAGGCAGAGGAAGTTCAAGAAGAACTAAGGGCCGCCCTAGCCAAGATTGTCGGAGGACACGCATGATCTGGACTCAGACCAGATGTTTGGTGTGCATGAGGTGTAACAATCACGGGCACACAAAATAGGAGTGCCAGTTGAGAGGCAAACAACAAGTGTGCACAATCTGTGGAAGGGACAATAACTCTGCAGAGACATGTTACTATAACATACAGAATAGGAACCCAAGGGTGGTGGAAAGGCAGTAGCAACAAGCCCCTGCTTTTTACCAAGTCACCATATGACCTCAAATCAACAGACCATACGGAAAAGGAGGTGGAAGATTTGGGGGAGGTGGAAGATTCGGTCCTCCCAGAGGGACCTTTTTCTATTGCAATGGCTTGGGACACAGGCAGAATGACTGCCCCATATTTCAACACCATTAGCAGGAACTGTAGGAAACAAGGCCAGCAAGGGAGACAAACATAGCAAGAAATGATGCAGCTATGAATGTGGTAAAAATAGACCCCAAAGAAGGAAGGAAAAAGGCACCAGAGGTGATGGCTGTGACAAGACCACAAGGACTTATTAAGATGTAGATGGGCACGAATGCCAAACTAGAACAGGGATAGAGGCTAGAGTAGTGGGTAGAACAATAGAAAGTGTGTGACTAGATCACCAAATTAGTGTAAAGCACACAAGGAATGATGAGAACAATTTAAGAAAGCTCGTGCATAGAAAACTTTGAAGGAAATTTGGACAAGATAAGCCTGATCAAGAAGGAAGAGGAGATTACAGCAAAAATGAAGCCAGTCTGCAATGAAAGAGCAATCAGAGGAAGGACGCAAAAATGCCAACTCCAGCCAATTACAGCCCAGAGTAGCATAAGTGTTGCAGTAAAGAAGAAAAAGAAAATTTGGAGAACATCTAGAATGGAAAACTGACAAGGGGAAGCCAGGAACGAGAGAAAGAAACAAATCAGGAAGAAGAAAGAACATGTGGAGGTCAAGATGAGCCCACTAGCAACAAGGAGAAAGGCAGCAATTCCAGAAAGGAGTTTGACTTATGGGAGGATCTCAGCAAGATGAAATTGAATATCACTCTGGATTAAAATGTTGAACCTAGTTCCCAACTATAGACAGAAGTTGCAAGCCATAATACCAAATGAAAAACCGGCACAAATGCCTTTGCAGGAACCAGAAAACTCGGCAGTAGAATGCAGGAATGTGGAAACTGTTCAGGACTGTGACACATCTATTCCAGAAGTAACCATCATGATCAGAGGTGAGACAATAACAAGAGTCATTTTGGACCGTGGGTCAGGGGTAAACATAATATCAGATAGCCTGGCTAAAAGGCTAGGGATCACTGACATGCAGCCCGCAACACCATATTAGGGAATTTGGAAAAATCCATATATTTTGAAAATCACGAAATTGTGGAAATGAAATTAATTATGGTAATTTCATTTATTTTGATAATTTCATTAAATTTGGTTATCATATAGGAAACCACTTCTGAATCATGTAGAGACCACATTGCTGGAGGCTTCATGGTGATCGAGTGCCTTTCTAGAATTCAATGCATTCAATAATATGCTATTGGACCTTGGCATTCCATTATATGCAAGGTCTCCATATTCATGCTTTTCATATCTTTCCAAGTTTCTAAAACACAAGGAAAGTGACCCAATTGTGAAATTAGGGTTGGATGGCCATAGGCCAATAGCAAAGTGTCCATAATTTCCCTGTCCATGCCCATGAGTTATCATGATTTTCAATGACACAGGTAATTGTGTTTCCTTATCTGTTTCCTTGGAGCGCACCTTCAATCTTAGGATGGCTATCTTCTTTTGATCCATCTTGTCATGAATTATGCACAAATATTTCTGAGGATTTAATTGTGAGTTTAAGCGCCATGCATAATACAAATTTCTACAACTTAGTTGTTGTAACATGTGGGTTTTTCGTTGTCGCATTAGCCTATTTTGTTCTTCTTGGCACTTAGTGCCAACACCCAATTGATCTTAGTGGCACCCAATTGATCTTTGTGATGCCAGGACATATAGTGCATTTCGAGAACTCACTTGTCTTGGATCGCCTATTTCGTTCTTCTTGGCACTTAGTGGCACCCAATTGATCTTTGATGCCAGTACATATAGTGCATTTCGAGAACTCACTTGTCTTGGATAGGCTTACATGTTTGAACTCTGTATTCCAAATCCTACCAAATGTGGACGTGAACATCTCTTTTTGATTTAGTTGCTTCAATGTCATATTTACTTCATTCAAAATGTCCGCTTGCTTATAAACATCAGGTATCACAAGTTGTGTCTCCCTTGAGCCATCTGTTAATGCCTTGCTCTTGTGGGGCATCTGCTCAGCATTGTTTTGCACAAAATCTTGTAATATTTCCTTGCCTAACTCAGTATGATCCCATGCTTTTCTGATAATTCCTTTGTTTCCATGCATAGATCTACGCATGCCATTCTCAAATTAACCCCTATATAATATGATGTAGTTGGAATTCCGTGCATCTCATACCATGCCCTGCTACATATCTTGACACCATTAAATGTGAACGTGTATTGCCTTGTTCCCATTGCATCCACATGGCATGCCATGTCCATGGAGTCATACACATAGTTTGTGCAAGCCTGTAAGCTACGCCCCCAATAATCTCTTCGCAGGGCCAGCAATGCATCGTGGTTTGCTAATTGGTGGCATTTTTTCCCACAGCAGTCAATGGTAGACACTTGCGCCACTGCCTCTAGCATTGTTCTTTTAGGAGCTCCTGTAGTTGTGTACTCCTTGGCTTGCCTCTTCTCCATACAATACCTTCTCCTTTTAGCTAGGAACTTATCATCTGGGCATGCTTCACGTGATGCTAAAGGGTCTTCAGAGACGCGGTATAAGAAGTTGCCAATGCCCAAGAGAACTTCTGAGGAAAGACAGGCTTTGAGAGATGCTCGGAAATGCCACTAATTGGAGCACTGCTGAATTGTCCTAGCTTGCTTGGTCAACTACAACTCCCACATCATCCTCTCCAAGAATTTCAAAGTTGACTGCCTCATATGGATAGACCAATAAAACAACTCCTTTGCCAAGACATAATGCTTTGTCCTCGGACCATAGCAGTACCATTTTCTCTCACCAACTATCACGAGATGAAATTTCATCTGGTGGCACTAATTTCATCTGGTTATTTTCATCCACGCTTTCTTGAAGTTCATCTTGGGAATCTGGTGCTGCCCCTAAGCTTTCCAAGCAATTCTTATGCCACTTAACAATACTACCAATTGCCTCACCTACGGTGCACGCATCCACTTTTAGTGAAGATCTCCTCTAACCAAAGTTTGGAAATACTAGTAAGATTTGGTCACATGACCAAATCATAGAGAGGATATGGCATCAATCTCATTCCACTAATGCTTGTAAATAACGATAAGTTTTGGTCACAAAACCAAATACCCAAGACCACATTGAAATGGTGACTTCATAAGATGTTTGCACGAGTATTTTTTACTCTCTAAGTAAACACATACACTCTATATCATCCCATATTAACCTCCTCTTTAAAGTATAATCTAACCAAAGTTTGGAAATACTAGTAAGATTTGGTCACATGACCAAATCATAGAGAGGATGTAGCATCAGTATCATTCCACTAATGCTTGTAAATAACGATAAGTTTTGGTCACAAAACCAAATATCCAAGACCACAGTGAAATGGTGACTTCATAAGATGTTTGCACGAGTATTTTTTACTCTCTGTAACACATACACTCTATATCATCCCATATTAACCTCCTCTTTAAAGCAATGTAATCTAACCAAAGTTTGGAAATACTAGTAAGATTTGGTCACATGACCAGGATATGGCATCAGTATCATTCCACAAATGCTTATAAATAACGATAAGTTTTGGTCACAAAACCAAATATCCAAGACCACAATGAAATGGTGACTTCATAAGATGTTTGCACGAGTATTTTTACTCTCTAAGTAAACACATACACTCTATATCATACCATATTAACCTCCTCTTTAAAGTAGTGTAATCTAACCAAAGTTTGGAAATACTAGTAAGATTTGGTCACATGACCAAATCATAGAGAGGATATGGCATCAGTCTCATTATTGAGCCTTGCAGCTAGACGCAATGTAGCCTAATAAGATTTTGTCACAAGAAAAAATGTTGGATACTTTGAACAAATATTTTGGAGATAGCCTCTCAATTATACGGGACTTATAGATTTGGTCACGTGACCAAATCTGCAAGAAATTTGAGCTCAAATATACGAGGGATGAAAATATTTAGAAAATGACCAAATCTTTGGAGCCAAGCAATTAAGACTATGTAGACCTGTGTATATTTATCTATATTATGTGGGTGTTTGTAGGTATACACACACGTGTGTGTGTGTGTGATAGAGGCACATATACATAAACACAAACATACGTATATACTTACATACACATATAATATATGTAGCTAATTGATACAAGATTTGGTCATGTGACCAATTCTTGTCAATCTAATGGAATTTACCACATGTACACATCAGATAGTTACCTGATAACATAAGAATACTCAAGAAATCTTCACGAGGTTGCCACTAACATCTGATGGGACTTATAGATTTGATCATGCAACCAAAACATTGGAGAAGAATGATCCCAAATGTAGGGTATCCACCAAAGATTTGGTCAAGTGACCAATATTTATATATTTATATAACAATTTGGATGAGATAAATATATGATATATATATGTGTGGGATATACACATATATATATATATATATATCGACGAGACCGATATGTGTGTGTGTGTGTGTGTGTGTGTGTGTGTGTAAGATGGATAACAATACTTAAATCATTTAAATTTTGAACGCGTCGAATATAAATTTGAATTGGATAGTCCATCTTGTGTTCGTTATACTGTGCTTAATTAAATAATTAATTAGTGTGATTTTATTATCTCTAGACTATTGGGAGGTGATTTGAGGAAGCAAATCAAGATCCAATTAATCTCTCTCTCTCAAAGAGGCAAAGAAAGTTAGATTTGGGCAAGGTTAGCCACTTTTCTTTCTCTGTATCTCTGTTTAATTAATTTTTAATTAATCTCAAGAGAAAAAATTAATATCTCTCTATCTCCCAAACATAAGCTCTCAATTAATTAATTGATTTAATCATCTAATCTTTCTCAATCACTCCTTTCTTTCTCTCTCACACACAATCTTTCTTTATCTATCTCACACACACTAATTATTAATTACACTAAATAATATCATTAATCAAATAAGAAAGTACTTTACTGAATGAGTTGAGTTGCTTTACACTTCCTTCGAAACTTGATTATAGTTACAAATTGCATGAAACAAGCAACTCAAGGGAGCCAATTTTCAAAATTTGAATTTGAGTGGGAACTTGAAATTTAAATTTGGGCGAGAAATATGAAAATTGATGTGAACTATATTTAGTGAGAAAATTTAATATTTGAAATTGTGTTTACTGTTTATGTCCCAAGATTTGGGCACATGACCAAACCTTGGACAATTCAAACTATATATATATATATATATATATATATATTCATTCATTCATATTTATAGTTAAATATGTATATATTTATATAAAATTATAAATATATTTATAGTTGTGTATATTCATAATTAAAAAAATATTTTTATTCTCATTAAAATGGAATTTATACATAGTAAAATGCATAAAAGGTTTATTTTTAATTTGAAAGTGTTATTTTCCTTAAAATTGAATTCATGCCTAAATAGATGCATAAAAGGATTTTTATAAAAGTGTTATTCCTACTAAAGTTATCTTTATGCCTAATTAGATGCGTAAAGAATCTTTATATCAAAAAATTAGAATTCTCTTACATTCTATAATTAGATGTGATGAGATGTGATAGGAATCAGATAGATGTAAATGGATGGATGGAAGTGATATGAATCAGATAAATAAAAATGGATGAATGGATGTGATGTCCTATGAATTAGGATGTGAATGAATGGTATAGGATGTGAAGGAATGTGATGGCATGTGAATCGTGATATGAATGAATGATAAGGGATGTGAATGAATGACGGCATGTGAATGCAGATGTGGAAGTGGATGTATGAATGTAGATGTGGATGTGTGGATGTATGAATGTAGATGTGGATGTGGATGTATGAATGTGGATGTGGATGTATGGATGTGGATATGGATGTGTATGTATGAATGTGGATGTGAAAGTGGATGTATGAATGTGAATATGGAAATGGATGTGTGGATGTATGAATGTAGATGTGGATGTGGATGTGGATGTATGAATGTGGATGTGGATGTATGGATGTGGATATGGATGTGGATGTATGAATGCGGATGTGGAAGTGGATGTATGAATGCGGATGTGGATATAGATGTGTATGGATGAATGCGGATGTGGAAGTGGATGTGTGAATGTGGATGTGGAAATGGATGTGTGGATGTGGATGTATGAATGTGAATGAGGATGCGGATGTATGAATGAGAATGGGGATGTGGATGTATAAATGTGGATGTGGATATGGATGTGGATGTGAAGGTGGATGTGGATATGGATGTGGATGTGAAAATGGATGTATGGATGTGGATGTGGATGTGGATGTGGAAATGGATGTATGGATGTGGATGTGGATGTACGAATGTGGATGTGTATGTGGAATAATGAATGCGAATGTGTATGTGAAATGATGTGATGTCGATATGAGTGAATGGATGAGATGTGATGACATGTGAATTGGGAGGTGAATAAATGATATGTGATGTGAATGAATCTGATGTGATGAGATGGAAAATGATGTGATTGGATGAGAATGAGTACACATATGAATGGAATGTGGAATAAGTAATGTGGATTGATGAGGGATAATGTGGAAAGATGAGAGTTTATTATAGAAACTGTTTTTGTGACCTGTTTGTAAACCTGTATGTAAATGACTGTTTTATGTCAAGAATGCTGGGGAAGCATTTTGACCGTCTTGTGATTAAGGTCGTGGAGACCTAACTGATAAAGTTGCAACTGCTGGACGGAGTCAATGGAGGACGTCTCTCATAACAAGGTCGGTCGAGGTCTTGACCAACCTCGGTTTGATTAAAATGGTGAGCTTTCGGTACAGTGGATGAGGGACCAAGGAAGCGGCCTATGAGTGAAGCGCTAGGTGACCTGCGAAGGATCCTAGAGGGTGCTGACCATATGGTGCCCGGGCTCTGGGTCGCCGAAGATACCCACAAGTACGTCGGGGAAGATATTGGAACAAGGAATAAGAGTTGTTTTCTAAAATTCGGGTGTGGATCTCGTTGATTGACCTTGCTGGTCCTCAACGGATGAGTCCATGACACTTTTATATGGATTTGTTGGTTGATCTTGCTGATCTTCCACGGAGATTCTATTTTGTTATAAGAATATATTGCTGGTTACTATGAGCTAGGAACTATCAAAAAGGCCCCTGAGTGAACAGGTGGTGAGCGTTCTGGTTACCAATGATGCCATAAGTACACCGATGAAGGAATGATTGGAAATAAGGATTCAACCAAAGATTTTGAGGATTGTGATCAGTGACACAACGGTTTCATTAAAGGATTGTTTTAAAGTTAGCTGATGCTGAGAAAAATGGCAATTTCATATTGGGTGTGTAAGTGGTGTGACTAGTTTTATGTTTGCATAAACTTCCGGCTAGGGGACCTGGGAACTCTTTTCCCTGGTACCCGGGACAAAACCTAACCAAATCCCTAATTGGATCCCATCACTACAGTTGTTGGGCGGTTGGCTAAATCTTTCTATGCATAAAAATTAAATTTAATGAGAATAACACTTTTGTAATAAAACAAAATCCTTTATGCATCCTTCTATGCATAAAAATCAAATTTAATGAGAATAACACTTTTGTAATAAAAAATTTTTCTTTATCCACCTTCTATGCATAAAAAACAAATTTAATGAGAATAACACTTTTGTAATAAAAAAAATTTCTTTATGCATCTTTCTATGCATAAAAATCAAATTCAATGAGAATAACACTTTTATAATAATAAAAATTTCTTTATGCATCTTTCTATGCATAAAAATCAAATTTAATGAGAATAACACTTTTGTAATTTAAAAAAATTCCTTTATGCATCTTTCTATGCATAAAAATCAAATTTAATGAGAATAACACTTTTGTAATAAAATTTTTTTTCTTTATGCATCTTTCTATGCATAAAAATAAAATTTAATGAGAATAACACTTTTGTAATTAGTTTATTCTTTTCCATAGAACAATGACTATCCGGGATTTACTTCATCTATTGTAACATAACAGAATAATTATATTTAAATTTTTAATTATAAATATGAATGCATATATATATATATATATATATATATATTCATATTTATATTTATATGTATATATATATGACCAAACTATTTGTCCATATGACTATGCTATGCCCAAATATTTGGTCATCTGACCTAACCTTGGACAATTCAAAATATATTCATATATATAAATATAAATATAAACCTTGGACAATATATTCATATATTCATATATACAAACCTTGGACAATTATTCTCATTAGCACACTTGTAATAAGATTCAGTCACCTAACCAAATGTTTTAGAGCACATAGAATTGGTTTCATTACTGACCCTAGAAGTCTCAAGACTAATAGTTATGAGATTATTAGGAATTCCTAACCCTTGGAGTCTTGAAATCCTATTTGGACATATACATGCGGCTATTATGTGGAACACCAAGTTTTGGTCACACGACCATATCTATGTGCTCTACAAGATTTGGTCATGTGAACTAAACATATTTGGACATATAGAAGAGCTCTCCTAGTTTTGATCAAATGACCAAATGTTTGAGAGCACTTAAAATAAGACCAAATTAGTAGATGAGGCTATTATGTGAAACACCATGTTCTGGTCACATGACCATAACTTTGAGGGTATTACATGGAACACCAAGTTTGGTCACAAGACCATATCTATGTGCTCTACAATATTTGGTCATGTGACCAAAACATATATGGAAATATACATCAGCTATACTATTATAGAGCACTGATGAGAAGAAGATTTGGTCATGTGACCTAAACAAATTTTGACATATACACGAGCACTCCTATTAGAGAGCATTGAGAAGAAAATTTGATCATTTGATCTAAACAAATTCGGACATATACATGAGCTCTCCCAGTTTTGGTCAAATGACCAAATGTTTGAGAGCACTTATTAATAAGACCAAAATTTAGGAGAGAACTTTTAAATGGCTCTGACCAAATTAGTACAAGATGCTATTACTTGGAACACCAAGTTTTGGTCACATAATCATTTCTATGTGCTCTACAAGATTTGGTCATGTGACCAAACATATATAGACATATACATGAGCTCTCCTATTAGAGTGCACTGAGAAGAAGATTTGATCATGTGACCTAAACAAATTTGGACATATACATGAGCTCTCCTAATAGAGAGCACTGAGAAGAAGATTTGGTCATGTGACCTAAACCAATTTGGACATATACATGAGCTCTCCTATTAGAGAGCACTGAGAAGAAGATTTGGTCATGTGACCTAAACCAATTTGGACATATACATGAGCTCTCCTATTAGAGAGCACTGACAAGAAGATTTGGTCATGTGACCTAAACCAATTTGGACATATACATGAGCTCTCCTATTAGAGAGCACTGAGAAGAAGATTTGGTCACGTGACCTAAACAAATTTGGACATATACATGAGATCTCCTAATAGAGAGCGCCAAAAAGAATATTTGGTCATGTGACCTAAACAAATTTGGATATATAGATGAGCTCTCCTATTAGAGAGCAATGAGAAGAAGATTTGGTCATGTGACCTAAACAAATTTAAACATATACATGAGATCTCCTAATTTTGGTCAAATGACCAGATGTTTGAGAGCACTTATAATAAGCCCAAAATTTATGAGAGGACTTTCAAATGGCTGTGACCAAATTAGTAGATGATGCTATTATGTAGAACACAAAGTTTTGGTCACATGACCATATCTATGTGCTCTACAAGATTTGGTCATGTGACCAAAACATATATGGACATATACATGAGATCTCCTATTAGAGTACACTGAGAAGAAGATTTGGTCATGTGACCTAAACAAATTTGGACATATACATAAGGTCTCTTTATAGAGAGCATCGAGAAGAAGATTTGGTCATGTGACCTACACAAATTTGGACATATACTGAGCTCTCCCTAATAGAGAGCACCAAGAAGAAGATTTGGTCATGTGACCTAAACAAATTTGGACATATACATGAGCTCTCCTATTAGAGAGCACCGAGAAGAAGATTTTGTCATGCGACCTAAACAAATTTGTACATATACATGAGCTCTCCTAGATTTGGTCAAATGACCAAATGTTTGAGAGCACTTATAATAAGCCCAAAATTTATGAGAGGACTTTCAAATGGCTGTGACCAAATTATTAGATGATGCTATTATGTAGAACACAAAATTTTGGTCACATGACCATATCTATGTGTTCTACAAGATTTGATCATGTGACCTAAACATATATGGACATATACACGAGCTCTCCTATTAGAGTACATTGAGAAGAAGATTTGGTCATGTGACCTAAACAAATTTGGACATATACATAAGCTCTCCTAATAGAGAGCACCGAGAAGAAGATTTGGTCATGTGACCTAAACAAATTTGGACATATACTAGCAGCATTGAGAAGAAGATTTGGTCATGTGACCTAAACGAATTTGGACATATACATGAGCTCTCCTAGATTTGGTCAAATGACCAAATGTTTGAGAGCACTTATAATGCAAGAGAAAAGCTTGGAGAACAGACTAGGTCTCATTACCAAAGCCTTGATAATTCAAATAGAATAGCTCACAAGACAAGATATTGGAGATCAATTAGAATTATTGGTCTTATAAGTATTGAATATAAATATGGATGATGTGCATTGTTTTCAAGTACAATCAATTGGTGATTTTAGACTAAATCTCTGTAAAGTAGACTTTAATCCAGATTTTTTATTTTTACTTGGTTTGCAGCAGAAATAAAATGTCAAAAAGAAAGAGTTCAAACACAAAAGGCAGTTTAAGAATTGAGTTCCGTGATGGAGTCAATGGTGACATGGCTTGGACATGGTATATTGACCTACCACAATATGGATGGAAAAAGTACAAAACACCCCAACTTGTTTGTACTCAAGCCCAAAACAGACAAATATAAGAAAGTTGGTGTGGCTGAAGGGATTTTAGAGAGTATTGTAGGAGAACAAGGTATCGCTTGTGTGTGCATAAATATGAAGGATTCAGCCAAGTCATATCTACTAGACACACTCTCTTATGAAGAGGCCAAGATGAAAAATGATGGTGATGATAACATGTTTGTTAGAGGCTGGAATATAAATGAAGAAGATGATGAGCCATTAACACAGCAAATCATTAATGCTTTTGGGAAAGTACAGGAAAATCTCTCACGGGGGGTAGCAGGGAAGAAGCCAAAGAAGAAACAGACAGGAAGAGAACAAGATCAAGATAATACAACAATCTCGAATGCATTGGTGAAGCCAATGGGAGAGACATCAGTGGTGGCGGCGGCATTTGGTGAGATAGCTATCACTGTGGACTATACACAAACAAAAAAGAAATTGATAAAGAAGAGCAATGAAGGGCGATCTGGTTTGGTGGCATATGAGCGCTTCTATCCATTTGGCTTATAGAAAACATTTTCCATACCAGTGAAGAACTGTGTTTCAGCTCCAGCAAAATATGTTTACAGAAGACTAAGCATTGAACATGTAAAGAAGTTGGCACTTGACTTTGGTCTAAATTCTAGACCACCTACTGCGTGTGCTGATTTGATGCCATTTGATGAGAAGTCTATGGAGCCATTGCAATTGGTGGACATGGAACAGCTTCAAAGTTACAAGTACTAGATCCTCTCTAGACAACACTCAATATATGCTGCAAGGGTATTCACAAAGGGTACCACTGATGAATCACTGAATCAACGTAAGAGCTACTATGTGGAAAGAGCTTCCAAGATAGTGGTAGACTGCCCTCCACAGGAGAGTGTGGAGATATCAATGTGGAGATATCAAGGATGGCCAATCTAGAGTCACAAAACATAATGAGACAATCTCCGTAGTATCAAGATAATCTTAAGCAAGTTTGTGATCAATGTGTTGCTTTTAATAGAACACCGAAGCCTCATCAAGGTCAAGCAAAGGGGAGTCAAGTACGATCTCAGTGGATGTAAGTAGATATTTTGGTGATCATATGTATGCTATAATGCTTTCATATATTAACCAATAATTGGTTATTTTTTGAACTCTTTAATTAAATATATGAAACTATAACAAAATTAAAATATTTGGTCATGTGACCAAATATAAGGCTTTGCAAGATTTAGTGATATGACTGGTATGATGGTAGACATTTGGCTAACAACGATAATATTTTTTTGTAACAGCAATTCATTATCCTGGCAAGAGTGGTCTTTGGTGAAACTGTGGCTACAAAGGATGCACATATGATAATATGTGCTGATGAGATGTTTTAGAAATGGATGAAAATCATGGATGGTTACAGTACAGGCAGTCTACCACATCATGCATAATCAAGCACCACTCCCACAAAAGGTGTCCATCAACCCACGGCTCAAATGTTCAAGTGCTTGCAACAAGGACTAGATGAGGATAGTGTTAGAATCATTCAAGATGAGATTTTAGAGTCAAAATTTGTATTAGCAAAGAGCAAATATGACACAGATCAAATGGACATGGCAAGCAAGGCCAAATAAATGAAAGAAGATAAGGTGTTTCAAGAAGAGCTTGTTAAGGTATTCGAAGAGCAATCTATTGACAAGATTCAAAGGACATGGAGAGAATGCCAAGAATACTACAACATCATGACAGAGCTCTATCACAAGGTTGCAAGGTGTTGTGAAATATTGTTGAAGAACAGAATTGCACGTCGAGATCAAAAGGAGGAATTGCCAAAGTCAGCTAAAGGCTATATCCAGTGGATAATAGGTCAAAAGGAAGGAACAAACATCAACAATGATAAATATCCATGGAGTGTGTATCACTTTGGGCCAAACATGGAGGGGATAGAATTCTTAAGTAATATTAACAAGGAACCAATAGCTATTGGCATGGTGGTAGTGGATGCAGCATATGGGCTAGGCAACAAGCTTTGGAGGATGGAGAGTTTTGAAAAAATGCTAATTGGATTGATGTGCAATGCTTGTGAACCAGTTCAATTCATCCTTGTGGCATTTGTTAATCTGGATCAATTGTGGGCTCTAAGAAATGCATTGGAGAAGGTGGTAGGGAAATACCACATGGAAATTGGTAGCATTGACTTCATACATGCCAATGATGAGAAATCACATGTGACAGGTTCAATGGATTCATTCATGGCACATGTAGTTTTGAGTAAAGAGAAGGAATTCACATACTATAGATGCTATCAAAGAATCAAGTCTAGGCCTCATATTTTGGATAATGCAGAGGTTGTGTTGAGTAGTAGTGATGAGGAGGATGATGATGATAGAAGTGATCAACCTACCAAAGAACGTGTACTATTGCAAAAGATGGAACATGCCATAAGTGAAAGTATTGTAGCATTTTGCAGAGAAGATGAATACATAGTTGATGTATTCACAAGAGGCAGAGCTGGAAAAATGGCATTAGCCAATAAAAGAAAAACAATGGCTTTGGTGTCTAATGTGACAGAACTGAGAGAGACAGAAGCAATGCTATCAACATATGTTGAGATCAACCCTGACATTAGTTCGTGGGCTGGGATCACAAGGAAGGCGACAGTACAACCACTCATTGAAGAAAATCTAATGCATGATGTTTGTGGAGCCTAGAATCTACCTACATTAAAAATTGGGAGTAAAGAGAAATGCCAAGCTTTGCGGATCATCTACTAGAGGGTGTTCAATTAGGTGTTTGAAACATCCAATATTATTAGATAGCTTTTTGTTCATCGTTAGTTTATATTTGAGAGCAGTTAGAACTTTGGAAAGAAAGTCTTTTTGAATTTGAAGTAATATTATTTTGTTGTTCAGTTTGTGTATGGGTGTATACTTGTGTTTTTAATACTTTGGAAATAATAATTTTTTGAATTGTTAAGTGTAATCTCTTAACTTTACACTGTGCATGAACTTCATCTCCTCTCACATTAAGACTATTATAAGCAAACAAAACTATGCTCTCAAAAATATTATGAAATATTTGGATTTAAGATTAGGCTAACATGGGTCCTTTGCCTCGATGGCTTTGAGACCATATCTAAAAACCAAGAGCACGTTATTTTGGATAATAAAATAGATGTTGTGTAACATACTCACAAATTTGGTCATGAGACCAAAACTTGGAGAAAACATGATACAATAACTCTATAATCTATTTTAAGGGCAAGCTATGTAAACAATGTTTGGAAAGTAGAGTTTATGTTATGTGCACATACCCATGTTAAGTTTGTGAGTGGATTTCAGCTTCATGCCTTGTGAATTTAATTCCATGGCCAACGATGAGTCTTTGGAACAATTGGGTTAAAAAGGTCTCTTTTTGTGTGAAACAGATGATGTCTTAGCAACACACATACGGGGTGACCTAAAAGAGAAAGAACCAAATGAAACTACACCAAAGATGGATATTATCTCGGATCTGAATGGGCTATTGTTGCAGCGTTGCTTCACCAAATCAAACAAATATACAAGCTTATGTTGTGGCAATCAATGGATTGTTGTTCGTCCACAATGCATGGAATTTTTGGATGCATTAGGTTCCATGTTGGAATATGGTCAACTGCAATGCAAAGGAATGTTCTTACCATGGTGCAAGATTTGCAAAAACATGCAGGAAAAGAGTTGCCATTTTTCATGGTGTGGGGCCAAGAAGAGTGCTATATATATGACCGTGAGAAGATTTATAGGCCTTATAAGATGGGGGTTGAAGCAATGTTTAAACCTCTTCTAAAGGTTTGGAGCCAGCAGAGTGGTCATTGCTTCATTGAGAGAACCGTGCTCAGATGACAGCCCTTATAAGGGTTGCTTAAGTCCATCGAGAAATTGTATATTTCCTTCATTGTTTGATGTTGATAATGGGGATAACATTTTGATAGAAGATCTATTGTAGTATTTGCTACATTTAGATGTTGCCAAAGACATGTAAGATGTCATAAACTTCAACATGTATGGACAAGAACCGGTCCAGTATGGGCATGCACTATTTGAGCATTTTTTATGGCGGGTGATACAAGAATTGGATGAGATGAACAAGTACTATAGTATGGATGGAGGACATGATGTTACTTCAAGCTCATCAAGCAGGAAGACTCCACTAGATCACTCTCAAGAACATGCAACATGTAATCAACTAACAACAATAAGTACAATTCGTGCTCCACCTATTTATCTAAGTAATACAAAGTTAGTGATGTTACAAAGAATCCCTTTAACTAGTACATTTAAAGACATGGAAGCAATGCACTATGCTACAAAACTAGGGTATAATAAAAAGTTTATCACGAGAGATGCAACTAAGAGTTTTATATTACAACTACAACAGTACTACCATCATCACACAAAGAGAAACTAGGTTTATTTTTTCCTTCCCACTATGTATATTAAGGCTTTGAATTAGAATGCTTTGAATTAGTATGCTTGTAACATTAATTTAAACTGACTCTATTGAAGTTTTCCCTTTGTTATTTTTCATAGGTGTGAAGATTTTACAGAAAGTAAAGCCAATATGTGAATATAAAATCAAATGGGATGATTTGTGACCACCACATTTGCTTATCAAAGTGGGAGGGATCGTCTACATAAAAGATATAGCCTACATAGTGAGAACTTCATTAATACCAGGAGCTGGCCTAGGATTGTTCATACACTCAAATGTGGAAGCTGGAAGGACATCATTGCACTATGGTGGCTCAAAATATTTTCATGTTGATTGGTTAGAATTATGTGCTTTGAGTCCTAGATCAAGAAAATACTCAATTCTCGAAGACCCTAGTGTGGATCTTGAGGAGGATAGAGTTTATATCATCGGTGATGTGCAAGATGGAAATGTGGCTGGCTACATAAATAGTTGTAAGGATTGTAAATGGAGGAGGATAGAGTTTATATCGTCGGTGATGTGCAAGATGGAAATGTGGCTGGCTACATAAATAGTTGTAAGGATTGTAAATGGAGGCTTAATGTGTGCACTATTTATTCTTGCCGACATTACCTCCATGGTACAAAAGTGAAAACATGAATATAGATGTAGCTGATTATGGTTATATTTTTGTAGAAGCAATCCGTGATCTCACTGTTGGAGAGGAACTATTTGTCAATTATGATTTCTGAAGCAATGCCATAATTTATTGTATTTTTAAACACCACAAATTCAAAGATATTATCAATGCTCAAATGTTTCATGTTTTTAGTGGTTTAAACATTGATGCAATGCCCTTTATATTTTATCATGTTTTTTAGCAAATTCCACTTCTACAAGTTTTTCAATGTATAAGTAATACATATTTTATAGTGGCATAAATGTTTGATTCTAATATATTGTAGTTGTAATGCAACATGTGAAACAAATTATGTTTTTTTGGACACTAGTGTACATCGATATTTATTTAGCATAACAAATTATTGTGACAAAAAAAGTTAGCATAAAAAACTTTGCTTTTAATGCTTATTGGATACGCTCTATTAGTTATTTAGAGTAATCATGAATCTTTGGGAATTATTTGCAATATCACAAACTTTGTATTACTTTGATAAAAGTAGGTATAATAATTGTTATTGTTAGTGAAGTACATGTTGCATGAGCTAGAGAGTGATCCAATTGAGTCCACGGACACTTGAGACATCTACATCTACATTTGAGTACAATTGTGAAGTGGTTATGATACAAAATATATGTTGAGTATGATTATGTTGCATTAGTATGTTTTATTGTGACTAATTTCGTCCAAATCTAGATGATTTTCACAATTCATTCTAGAATATTTTTGCAAATATAGTCCAAAACGTATCCACTAATTGTGATTTTTCCAAATTTCCTAATATGGTGTTCCGCTCTATTCTAGATTTGCATGGTTGAACTAGAGAAGGGTATGACCTATTGGGATAATCAGGGGTGAGAATAGACAGAGGTGGCAGGATGTAGCTTCATTGTTGCATTCATTTTCCTCAAGATGACTGAGATAGCAGGTGCATATCCCATGCTCCTACGAAGGCCTTGGCTTTGGAGTGGAAGAATAAAGCATAATTGGGAAACAGACAAGATCACTATCAGAAGAGGCAAAAATAAGGTTTGCATCTCGGTTGGCACGAAGAGAAAGGCTAAGCCCAAGAAACTAACCAATGCATGCAGAAGGCTCCGACTACCTAGAAGGGGTAGAAGATGATGCAGAAGAGTAGATCTTGAAGGAGAATCTAGATCTGCTTTCCTTGTTTGAAGTGGACATAGAAAGGATCGTGCAAAGTTATGACCCGGAGGTCCTAATAACTCATCCTGAGGTGATAGTCAATAAGGAAAGCATGTGTAAGGAGGAAGAGGACACTCAGGATGATGTGAGAGCTACACGAAGAATAGGAAAAAGCCATTATGGCACTAAAATAGGAAGAAGCTGAGCTTAGGAAAAGAAATATTAGGGTGTAGGAAGACAAGCTTGAGGAGGTGAATCTGGGGGATGATCTCATGAACCCAAAATAGGCAGGACTAGTGCTACATTGAATTAGGAATTCAGAGGGAGGCTCCTTGAATTGCTAAATTCCAGATGGTTTGTCTCGTAGTGGTTTCTCCATGCCACTCTGGCTGTTTCTACTATCTTCAGCCTTGCAAGAGCCATTTTACTTTTCTTGTTGTACCCGGTGACATCAAAGTATTCTTCCATTGCTTCGATCCACTTCTCCACAGCCGCGCTAAAATTTTTCCCTTCACCCTTGAAAGGTCCAGGCTGCTATGATCCATGAAGAGTTTTACGAACATCCAAGTCAAACTCTTCCTCATCGAGTTGGGGGTTAACATTCCTACCACGACGACCTTGATCCATAATCCTATCAATACGAAAATTCTTGTTAAGTCCCTTTATTTATAATTCAAATCTGACTTTAGATCCAACTTATTCTAGGGTTCTTTAGATTGGTGAGCCCCCCACAAGATCATGGGATAAAGATCCCTTCTAACAAAAGAACATACAAAACTCATTATCAGAGAATAATTCTTTTATATTCTTAACACAGTAATGGTCCATCAGACCGAAAATTCCATCTAATTATTCCTCCACGAGAATTTTAGTTATACAGGTTTTCAATTTGTCATCCCTTAATATGATCCACTGGGTCAAGGGTTAACAGCAGCAATTTGTAAACACAATCCACTAATCTCATAGTGATTTGCTGAAGTCATAATCGTCATTCTAGTTATCAATATCATCACTGGGACTTGTCCCATTTATCCTCATTGTGGCTTTGTTCAACTTATCTTCTTTCAACCAGAATTTCAGGAATCGTTATCTTTCAATCAGAATCCAAATCAACTCATCAATTCTCAACCAGAATTCTAAAATCATATCAACCAGCATTCGAATTCATCATCTGGATAGCATTTTTGCTTATAAATTGAAGGTCTTAGATTTACTCGTATATATTGTCAGTAAAGAGCTACAAATATACCCACAGTATATATACGGGTAGTCACGGTCCTTGGAGTTATAAGGTAAATACCATCATATCTAGGCCACAAGAGCAAGTGAGGGATTCTATACAATTGCGGTACTTCCATCTGAAGACCCAATTACCAATTTATGAATTTTTATTTTGAATATCAATTTGTATGAATTTCATCACACAATTACAATCTTTTACTAGTACTTCATAAATTCTTGACATTTCTTGCTTCTCGGTTGATCCACTTTAGCCAATTCACTCTGATACCAGCTGAAAGATCCGTGCCCCCTCCGTGCAACAAATTCGGGGGTGCTAGCAGCGGAAGTAGCACTTCTTGCGCAGGGCAGAGCCTCTCACTCAGGGCCTCACCCACGGATATCCGGACAAGAGACTAATCCCTCGGTTCTTCCAAAACCGAACCCAAAAAAACTTCCCTCGCCTAGAAAGCACAGGCGATTCCTGTAGGATATTTTTATTCTAACGTAGTCAAGAGCTTTAACTAATCAAACTGATCCGACCGAACCCGAAAGTCACATGGTCAGATCAAGGAAAAGACTTGCACTTGGAACATAGAGTCCAACACTTTTTTCCTTATCATCAAGAGGCACAGCCTTGATTCTTTTCCATAGTACAAGGGTTATCCAGGATTTACTTCAACTATCGTAACTTAACAGAATTCAGTCTCATTTTAGGGATCCATCAGTCCAGCCTAACCCCATCCAATCCCATGGGTTAGCCAATCACCCAACCACTGTAGTGATAGGATCCATTTAGGAATTTGGTTATGTTTTGCTCCGAGTACCAGGGAAAAGAGTTCCCAGGCCCCCTAGCCGGCGCTTCAAGCAAAGTCCAAGATAGTCACACCACTTACACACCCAATATGAAATTGCCTTTTTCACAGATTCAGCTCTCTTTAAAACAATCTTTTAATGAAACCATAGTATCACTCATCATAATCCTCCAAAATATCTAGCTTGAATTCTAATTTCCAATCATTCCTTCATCGGTGTACCTATGGCATCATTGGCAACCAGAACGGTCCATCTGGATTTTCTTATGTGATTACATTGCCAAGTACTATGAGCTAGGAACTATCAAAAAGGCCCCTGAGTGAACAGGTGATCAACAAGATCAACCAACAGATCCATATAAAAGAGCCATGGACTCATCCGTTGAGGACCAGTAAGGACAATCAACCAGATCCATGCCCGAGTTCAGAAAACAACTCCAACACCTTGTTCCATTTTCTTCCTCGACGCACGTGTGGGTATCTTCGGCGACCCAGAGCCCAAGCACCGTATGGTTAACACCCTCTAGGCTCCTTCGCAGGTCACCTAGCGCTTCGCTTATAGGCCACTTCCCTTGTCCCTCATCCACCATACCGGAAGCTCACCATTTAAATCGAACCAAGGCTGGTCAAGACCTCGGTCGACCTTGCTACGCGAGACATCCTCCGTTGACTCTCTGTCAGCTATTGCAACTTTATCACTTAGGTCTCCACACGACCTCATTCACAAGATGGTCAAAATGCTTCCCCAGAATTCTTGACATAAAACAATCATTTAAAAACAGGTCGTCATAAATACAGTTTCTAACGAACTCTCATCTTTCCACATTGTTCCACATCATTCCTCGTTATTCCACATTCTTCTACATCAATTCACATTGCTTAATCCACATCCAATCATATGTATTCCCATCGTCCTTCATCCATTATTATCTAGTCACATCATATTGCATCTCATCACATCTATCCTCATCACATCTCATCCATTCACATCTACCCATATCCATATCACTAGAGGAAAATCCCATTACATTTGGAATTCCATCATTGGATGGGAAAAGAGAATTTCCTATCATATTAGAATTATGGGATAATTCATTTAATTTTAAAAATGAATTTTTAGATAAATTTATTTATCTATGAGAAGTAATTAAATGTTAAAAGAGGAATTCCCATTACATTTGGAATTCCATCATTGGATGGAAAAAAGAGAATTTCCTATCATATTGGAATTATGGGATAATTCATTTAATTTCAAAGATGAATTTTCAGATAAATTTATTTATCTATGAGAAACATTTAAATGTCAAAAGAGGAATCCTTACGACATTTGGAATTCCATCATTTAGATGGACAAAGAGAAATTTCTAGCATATTGAAATAATGGATATTTTAAATGAATTTATTTTATAAGAAATATTTGATGGGAAAAGAGGAATTCCCATGGTAATTGGGATCCTAGAAATTAAATGGGAAGAAGAGAAATTTTTAGTATAAATTCGATTTATGCCATAAGAGGAAATATGGGTAGAATTGATTTCTATAAATCCCATGAATTTTACTCAAAAGAAGAATATTGAATATAATTAAATTGAGGAATTGAGAAGCAATATAGAAATAGTCCTTAGAAAAGAATCTTTAATTTAGGCCAAGAAATTGGCAGAAATTTAGAAAAAATTCCTATTATCGATATCAATCTGGAAAAAGCTATTAAATGGTAATCGCATGAAAATGGGATGTGATAAAATGTGTATGTTATGTGATAGGATGTGATAAGATGTGTAGGGGATGTGATTAGATAAGAATGGATGTGATAAGATGAGTATGTGATGTGATAGGATGTGATAAGATGAGTATGAGATGTAAAAGGATGTGATAAGATGAGTATGAGATGTAAAAGGATGTGATAAGATGTGATAAGATGTGTATGGGCTGTGAGATAAGATGAGAATGGATGTGTGAATGTGAATAAGAATACGAATGTTAATGTGAATGTGGATGTGGATGTGCGAATGAGGATGTGGATGTGGATGTATGAATATGGATGTGGATATGGATGTATAGATGTGGATGTAGATGTGGATGGGGATGTGGATGTATGAATGTGGATATGGATATAGATGTATGGATGTGGATGTGGATGTATGAATGTGGATGTGGAAATGGATGTATGGATGTGGATGTGGATGTATGAATGTGGATGTGAAAATGGATGTATGGATGTGGATGTGGATGTGGATGTGGATGTGGATGTGGATGTGGATGTGGATGTGGATGTGGATGTGGATGTGGATGTATGAATGCGGATGTGAAAATGGATGTATGGATGTGAATGCGGATGCGGATGTGGATGTGAATGCGGATGTGGATGTATGGATGTGGATGTGGATGTATGAATGCGGATGTGAAAATGGATGTATGGATGTAGATGTGGATGTGGATGTGGATATGGATGTATGAATGTGGATGTGAAAATGGATGTATGGATGTGGATGTGGATGTATGGATGTGGATGTGAAAATGGATGTATGGATGTGGATGTGGATGTGGATGTGGATGTGGATGTGGATGTGGATGTGGATGTGGATGTCGATGTGGATGTATGGATGTGGATGTGGATGTATGAATGTGGATGTGAAAATGGATGTATGGATGTAGATGTGAATGTGGATGTGGATGTATGAATGTGGATGTGAAAATGGATGTATGGATGTAGATGTAAATGTGGATGTATGAATGTGGATGTGGATGTGAAAATGGATGTATGGATGTGGATGTGGATGTGGATGTATGAATGTGGATGTGGATGTATGAATGTGGATGTGGATGCGGATGTATGAATGTGGATGTGAAAAAGGATGTATGGATGTAGATGTGGATGTGGATGTATGGATGTGGATGTGGATGTGGATGTATGAATGTGGATACGGATGTGGATGTATGAATGTGGATGTGAAAATGGATGTATGGATGTAGATGTGGATGTGGATGTGGAATAATGAATGCGAATATGTATGTGAATGGATATGACGTCGATATGACCGAATGGATGAGATGAGATTTCATGTGAATCAGAATGTGAATGAATGATATATGATGTGAATGAATGAGATGTAATGAGAAATGGATGTGATGAGACGTAATGTAATTTAAGAAAGATAGGAATGGATGTTTTGTGAAGTGAATGAATCTGATGTGGTGGGATGGAAAATGATGTATCTGGTTAAGAATGGATACGCATATGATTTGGATTTGGGTTAAGTAATATGGATTGATGTGGAACAATCTGGAAAGACGAGAGTTCATTATAGAAATTGTATTTGTGAACTGTTTGTAAATGAGTGTTTTATGTCAAGAATGTTGGGAAAGAATTTTGACTGTCTTGAGAATGTGGTCGTGGAGACCTACCTGATAAAGTTGCAACAGCTGATGGAGAGTCAACTGAGGACGTCTCGCGTAGCAAGGTCGGCCGAGGTCTTAACCAGCCTCGGTTCGATTTAAATGGTAAGCTTCCGGTACGGTGGATGAGGGACCAAGGAAGCGGCCTATGAGTGAAGCGCTAGGTGACCTGCGAAGGATCCTAGAGGGTGCTGACCATACGGTGCTCGGGCTCTGGGTCGCCGAAGATACCCACATGTGCGTTGTGGAAGATATTGGAACAAGGAGTAAGAGTTGTTTTCTGAAATCGAGTATGGATCTGGTTGATTGACCTTGCTGGTCCTCAACAACTGATAAGTCCATAGCTCTCTTATATGGATCTGTTGGTTGATCTTGCTGGTCTTCAATGAGGATTCCATCTTGATTTTTATAAGTGAATATTTACCGGGTACTATGAGCTACGAACTATCGAAAAGGCCCCTAAGTGAACAGGTGGGAGCGTTCTGGTTGCCAATGATGCCATAGATACTCCGATGAAGGAATGATTGGAAATTAAGATTCAACCGGATACTTGGAAGTTTATGATCAGTAACACTATGATTTCATTGAATGACTGATTTAAATACAGTTGAAACTGGGAAAAAGGCAATTTCATATTGGGTGTATAAGTGGTGTGACTGGAGTTAAATTTGCTTGAAAATCCGGCTAGGGGGCCTGGGAACTCTTTTCCCTGGTACCCAGGACAAAACCTAACCAAATTCTAAATTGGATCCCATCACTACAGTGGTTGGTGGGCAGTTGGCTAACCCATGGGACTTGATGGGGTTAGGCTGGACTGATGGATCCGTAAAATGAGACTCAATTTCTATTGTAGTATGCTAGATGAAGTAAATCCCGGATAGTAATTGTTCTATGGAAAAAGGAATCAACGGCTGTGCCTCTCGATGGGGAAAAAAGCGTTGATCTCTATGATCCAAGTGCAAGTTTCTTCCTTGATCTGACCAAGTGACTTTAGGTTCGGTCGGATCAGTTTGGTCAGTAATGACTTTGACTACGTTAGAGTAAAATTTATCCTGGAGGAATCGCCTGTGCTTTTCGGGAAAGGGAAGTTTTTCCACGTTCGATTTTGGAAGAACCGAGGAATTAGTCACCTATCCGGATATCCATGGGCGAGGCCCCGAGTGTGGGACCCTGCCCCACGCAAGATGTGCTACTTCCGCTGCTAGCACCCCGAATCTGTTGTGTGATGGGTACGGGGATCTTACAATTGTACAAGCTTCTCATTGAGTTTATTTGGACCGAAGATTGTGACCGTGCATATGAGTTATTAAAAAAGGCCCTGGCGAGTGCTCCAATCTTGCGAATGCCTAACTGGGATTTAATCTTCCATGTGCATATTGATGCATCAAACTTTGATATTGGGTGTGTACTAACTCAACCTGGAGAACATAAACTAGACTACCCCATTAGCTTTGCCAGTCGCCAGTTGAACAATGCTGAAATGAACTACACCACTATGGAGTGAGAAGGGTTGGCAATGACATATGTAGTAAAGAAATTTCGTTATTACCTTCTTGCCACCAAGTTTGTTTTCTATGTGGATCATCAAGCATTGTTGTATCTGGTGAACAAAGCATGCTCCACAACAGGAAGAATCACACGATGGTTGTTGATTCTTCTTGAATTTGATTTCACTGTTGTTGTGAGACCTCGCAAAAAACATGTCATGGTTGATCATTTGTCTCGCATACCTAATGGTGAAGCTCCTACGGGAGTTGATGATGACTTACCTGAAACTTCCTTGTTCATGGTGGAGACAATGCCTGAATGGAGTGAGAAGATTGTTAACTTCTTGGTTAATGGTTTTCCACCCAAAGAGCTTCGTAAAGATCTAGCTCGAAAGCTGATCAAGGAATGCGAACCCTATTGCCTAATGGCCGAGACTCTTTATAAAAGAGGAAAGGATGACGTTCTTAGGCGTTGTGCCGCCGAGAGAATGAGTATCTATATATTTTGCAAGAGGCATATATGGGCGTAGCCAGTGGTCAATTTTCAGGAGACTTAACTTGCAAAAGATATTGCAATCAGGGTATTGGTGGCCCACTATGTTCCAAGATGCATCACTTTTTGTGAAGAGTTGTGATGAATGCCAACGCTACAAGAAACCCCAGCGGAAAGATCAGATGCCCCTACATCCAATTAAAGTAAACCAACCGTTTGAAAAGTAGGGTTTAGACTTTGTAGGTCCAATTAGCCCAGCGGCCCGTAACGCACAATCTCTCTATATTATTGTGGCCCCACTGACTATGTGACCAAATGGGCTGAAGCAAAAGCGACACGTAAGGCAGATGCAGCGAGGACAACAGCCAAGTTTCTCTTTGAAAATATAATCACATGCTTCGGTTGTCCTTTTGAACTTGTGAGCGACAATGGTACGCATTTTATAAATGAAGTGATTAAGGAGCTCACAACAAATTTCATGATATCCCATTATAAATCTACTACGACAAATTCCAATGACAAAGGTCTTACAGGATGACCCACTTCAAGAAGTCTATAAGGAATCTTTAGAGGGATATTATGCCACAACTAGATTGCCAGAGCTAGATCTTCCTCTAGCACTTGTGGTGGTAGTCGAGAAGCTTGCAAGACACATGAACCGAATAGTTGATAAATGGGCCAATGAATACCGAACCTTAGATTGGAAGGAGATTCGGGAGCTCACGTGGAAAGGACAACCATTATTCATGGAAGTGTTCTCAACAAATACAACTAAACCAGGAGAGACAGCCTTTCATGGAGAAACTGTTGCTCCTCCCCAAAGAGAGTTCACTAGAGAGGGACCCTCCCCAAAGAGAGTTCACTAGAGAGGGACCCTCAACATCAAAGTGGACCACTGCAAGTATCCCAACTCTAGCACCAAGATATTATCCTACACCAAAAGTGCGACCACTGGTCACACCACAACAACATTTTTCTTAGTATGACAATCGGAGGGTAGGGGAGCCAACTCGGCCTCCCATAAAAGCACCTCCTGAAATGCGGGTAACAAGAACATTGGAGGGGGTTGGTGAGGCAGGTAATAGGGGACCCACACCAATTTGGGATGCATGTGGACCATCTTACCAAAGAGAGGAACAATTCCCACTGAGAGTGAGAGGCCGTAGACCCTATGATGAGTATTCAAGACAAGTAAGGCCACCAACTCTTCAGAAACTGGTAAAGAAGTACGAAGGGTCGGGAGATCCATATGACCATGTAGCAGCATTTAGGCAAGCGGTTCGAGCTGAGCAAGTGGCTGACAAGCATACACAAATTGAAGGATTTTGGCTCACTCTTGAGGGAAAGGCCCTTGCTTGGTTTCAGGCACTAGAGGCTTCAGACAAATCTTCTTTACGAGTTTTGGAAGAGAGATTCATTGCTGCTTTTTCCTTGATGGGGATTCAACATGACACAGTAGCAAGGCGAGAATGAGAGTGTTAGAGATTGTGTAAATAGGATAAAGCAGTACATTAATCGTTGCCCAGAAGATGAGAAGCCCACCCAAAGTCGATTAATTTCTCTCTTCTTAAAAGGACTCAAAAATTCAACACTGCATACACATCTACTCTTTCAAGCAAGGCGAGAATGAGAGTGTTAGAGATTGTGTAAATAGGATAAAGCAGTACATTAATCGTTGCCCAGAAGATGAGAAGCCCACCCAGAGTCGATTAATTTCTCTCTTCTTAAAAGGACTCAAAAATTCAACACTGCATACACATCTCTATGCAAAGAAGCATACAAATTTCAATGAGTGTTGCCATGATGCTATGGATTTCACAGATAACTTCAAATTCCAAGATGGTACTGGCCCTAAGGTGAAACCTAGAGATCAGTGGGGTGATGACCAAAGTTCAGGGTCTAGCGCGCTAATAAATCCAGACCAGATAGCTAACCTAGTACTAAGGAGATTGGGACAAACCTATCGCCCACCCATGCAGCCACAACAACAGTAGCAGCGAATGAGGAGTGTACTACCTACAGGTCCTCATCTTTGTGGAGCATGTGGCGGTAACCATAAAAGCGAAGAATGTAATACCTTTTCTCCTCTAGTCACAAACCAACCCACAAAGAAGTGGTGCCAGGCCTGTGCTTGGAACTTTACCCACAGCACACAGGAATGTACTCGCATTGCAAGAATGAGACAAGAGCGTGAGCAGCAAAGGGGTGGAGTGGCTCCACAAATGTATCAACAGTATACTAATTTTGAACGTAAGCCACCGATGGCACAAGAGCAAGCACGACCTGTTCTTGGAGCTCAACCTCCTGCTCCTGGGACTGCTCCTGTGAGGGTTGTTGACTACGACAATTCAAATATGTGTAGAGACTTGGTAAACCTAGGCTATGTGGAGGAGGAATATGCATCATATTCATCCAAGGAAAATCTCTTTGAAATTCCCGCATATCAAAGCCAAGCGCTGGAGGCTCCAGGGGAACAAAATTCTTTGATGTCGCTAGGTGGCTACCAACCTAGGACTCCAGGCCCCTCAGGTCAATGGCAGCAAAGGAAAGTAGAAGCCAAACTAATGGGCCCCTGTTATGAGTGTAGAGAACCCCATTGGGCTCGTGATTGTCCACATCGCTCAAGGCAAGCAGCTCGATCCAATACAACAGTACCACAGTTTTCACCAATTGAAAGATATTGTCTAGGGTGTTGTGTAGAACACTTTCCAAAGGATTGTTTGCTGAAACCACATGAGGAAGGCACCTCTCAACCAAAGGTCTCACTCAACCTTCTAGGGGTTCCATCGCCACCTTCATCTGAGAATGAGGATGTTGTGCCACTTAGAGTCATGACTAGATCACAGACACGAAATGCCGAAATGCAGACTGATGAGACACCTCGAACTAGGGATGCAAAGGCAAATCTAGTGGACAAGACCCTACATTCCAATAGAAAAAGGACCACTAGGAGGAAAAAGAACCGCAACAAGCGAACAAAAAGTGCATCCACTGGTTCTCAAGAAGCCTCTAAACAAAACATGAGGGATCAAGCTTTTACATCCCAAGAAGTGCATGGGGAGCATCAACCTCAACCTGGGCCTAGTGCTAAACAAGATGAGGCTAGTACGACCGAGGATAGTTCTGGGGGTTCTGTTTTTGTGGATAAGGTGAATGAGACTCTAGATGCCATCATTGATGCTCATAGAAGTTGCATTGCAGCTTTATCTGAGCTACCCAAGAAGCTTCAAGAATACCCAAACCCTCGTGAGGAGAAGATCAACCTCGCTGTACATCAGCAACTCATTAGGGAAGCTCAATCAATACTTGAGGGACCACCTCCACCTATTCCTCGGGGCCCAACCTCTCTTAAGCCAACATTAGAAACCATACCAGAAGTATCATCAAGTCGGGAAATGAAAAGTGAGCTCATCTCACAAGCTCATAGCGAGAAGTCTGCAACAATTGCCACCCCATTGAAAGAAGGTATTCTGCCACCACCTAGCCTTGCCTTCCCATGCAATGATGAAGTTACTGATGCTAACGAGGACATGGCAAATGAGATGTGGGCAGCAGTTCATGAGAAAGTTAATGAGAATATGTCCTCTATTATCTCACCTCCATTCTCTGAGGTAGATTTTACCTGGGGCACAAAAAACAACTTTAGACGCCCAAGCATCCAGGAGGAAGTTCAAACAATTGTTTCTCCTAGAAGTAAGCATACAATGAAAACCTTACCATCATATTTGGGAGAATATGAGAACTGTTCTCAAACCTTGAGGATACCCTCTATGCATAAAAGGTTGACAAAGGAGATAGATATGGGTATCGTGCAAGCTATTTTGTCAGCACCAGTGGCGTGTACCTTACCTTTGCTGGATTTGATAAAGCTTCGACTTGAGTTGTGGAATGATATTGCCACATGTTTGTCAGAGCAGGTATTGCTACAAAAGGGTCACCATCATTGTACTATACACCCTGAGACAAAGCATGTTATGCCAGTTCCTATCAACAAAGTAGGAAAATTTTGTGAGGACGATCAGGGAAATGCTACCCTCCCATTAGAAGTGCGAAAAGTAGCTTCAACTGCAATACTTGATAGTGGTGTAGGAGTGGGCATTGTGACAAGGTCCATTTGGGAAAAGTGGGGCAAACCAGCTATTAGGAGTACCAGGATGCGCTTGCAGCTAGCAGATGGAAGCTTAGAACATCCCCTTGGGCTGCTTGAGAACATATTGGTCACCACATGTGGGATTGAATATGAGCACACCTTTGCAGTAGTGGATTTTGGAAAACATCCAAACTATGAAGTGATATTAGGTAGACCATTCATGCAACAATTTCGAATGATTCAAGATTGGGAATACAATTATTTGTACCTCCGACATGATTCTGTCATCACAAGGGTCAACCTAAAGAATCACTCATATCGTGATGTAACAAGGTCTCCAATAGATGAGTTTGATTCTGCTTCATCTGAGGGCTCAAGAGTTACATTGTCAGATGGGCGAGAAGATCTATGGATGTGTGGAGCCTCATGTAGGGATTTCAACACTGAGAGACTTAAGGGTAATCGAAGTGTATCAGATGAGGCATACATTCCACAACCCTTCCCTGGGCATTTAATTGATCCACTAGAATAGAGTCATGTCCTTGCAACATTATCGACATGTGCTTTACCTAAGCCAATTCAATTTTGTGACTCAGATGGATATAACATTATTCCTATATGAATGGTACAACCACGAGACCTTCTAGATGATTTGTACTATAGGGATGCGTCCACAATAGCTCTGCATGTAGAGGAAGTCTCAGTGGAGGATTTAACACTCGAATCTGCTAATGATGCTGATAAGGAAGATGGATGGGACTCTGATTTTGATAATGATGTGATAATCCCTGAGGAAGAGTTAGGAAAGGCACGCCTACTCTTGAGAGGAAGGGAGGTTCAAGTAGAGATCCCTCGAAGCCCCGACCCAAACGTAAATGCTGTAAGAGCCATAAGAGAATCCGTAAACAAGATGAGAGGGAACGACGTGAGAGACTACAAAAAGAAAAGGAGGAGTCTAAGAATGAACACTCTAGACCACCACCTCACTTCTCAGGAAAGAACGGATATCTATACTATGTCCAAGCACAAGATAGTATCAAAGACCAAGTAAAACGATCAAATGGATTCCAGGCATGAGAAAAGCTAAAAGCTGTTAGCAAAAATCGTAAAAAAACAAAGAAACAAAAACCAAAACTCAAGTCTAAAATCGAGTCAAAAGAGAGTGTCGAAAGTGCAAAGATAACGGTTGAACAAAAAAATCCGATGCAAGATGGCAAAGGAGAGCTCAAAACCACATGGTCTTCAATAAGTGACGACTCAAGTGGACAAGAACAAGGTCTCAATGTTCCCCCCAACTTCACACAGTACACTCTTCAAGATCGGAAGATTGTTCTTCAACAGCCCATGCGACAAAAGCCAAGCATGCCAGGGGTTTCATATGATGGTCCAGAAGATGCAAAAAAGATTGATTACGCTAAGCCAGGAGAAGAGCCTCGCTATGTGTGGATTGCCACAGACTTGTCCTTAGATGAGGAGAAGTTATTAATTCAAACAATAACGGAGTATCACGATGTTTTTGCTTGGAGTTATAAAGATCTCAAAGGAGTTGATCCAAGCATATGTCAGCATACAATTCCATTGCGAGAGGATGCAAAGCCTTCCAAGCAACGTCCTTATACCTACAATGAGAATTTTGCACGAAAGATAAAAGAAGAAATAGACAAGCTCTTAGAGGCAGAATTTATCTATGAGATTGAACACACTGAATGGGTCTCCCCTATTGTAGTGGTGCCCAAGAAAAATGGAAAACTTCGAGTATGTGTAAACCTCAAGAAGGTAAATGCAGCTACTGTACGTGATCATTACCCACTTCTAATCACAGATCATGTTCTGGAACGAGTTGCAGGGAAAAAGGCATATAGTTTCTCCGATGGATTCTCCGGTTACAATCAAGTGTCAATTGATCCAAAGGATCAACACAAGACAGCCTTTGCTACTGAAGATGGCATCTTTGCCTATCGTGTTATGCCATTTGGTCTAACAAATGCACCAGCAACCTTTCAGCGGTTAATGAGTCATGTATTCAAGGAGTACCTTAGGCAATTTCTTGAGATCTTCATGGATGATTTATGTGTTCACTCACAAGAGCGTGATGATCACATAGAACACCTCAGACTAGTGTTTCAAAAGTGTCAACTTTATCGTATATGCTTGAATCTTGACAAGTGCAAATTCATGGTAAGACAAGCAAAAATCTTGGGCCATATTGTTTCTCGCAATGGGATTTCAACAGATATGGATAAAATTGATGTCATTGTCTCATTACCTTGGCCTATCAGCCCTAAAGGGGTACAAACATTCATGGGACATTGTGGCTATTATCGTCGATTCATCTACATGTATGCTGTCCTAGCCAGACCATTATATGCTCTTCTTGTAAAGTTTAATTGGATTGATGAGTGTGAGGAATCCTTTGAAAAGTTGAAGCAAGCATTAGTGACTGCACCCATCTTAAGGGCACCAGATTGGAACCAAATCTTTCATGTCCATATTGATGCTTCAAACTTTGCAATTGGATGTATTTTGGCTCAATCGGGAGAACATAATAAGGATTTCCCAATCTCATATGCTAGTCGACAGTTGAACAATGCTGAGAAGAATTATACCACAACAGAAAGAGAAGGTTTGTCCATGATATATGCAGTGAAAAAGTTTCGCCATTACGGCAAACAAATTCATATTTTTTGTGGACCATCAAGCACTGCTATATTTGGTGAATAAGCCTTGTGCAACCGGAAGGATTGTGAGGTGGTTTATCATCCTTCTTGAGTTTGATTTTGAAGTGGCAGTCCGAAAAGGAACAACTCATCTTAGGGCATATCATTTGTCTCAAATCACCTCTGGCGAAGCTCCTGTGGGTGTGGATGATGATATGTTAGATTCAACACTTTTCCTTGTAGAGACAGCTCCTAAATGGTCTGAATCCATCTTGGAAATTTTGACAAGTGGGCAGATACAACTAGCGGGTCCTAATGTGGACCTATGGCAACCATTCAAGTTAATCTCAGGGAGATTATATCGTCAGGGTAATGATGGAGTGTTGCGGCTTATACCTAACCCTGACCAATATGAGGAGATCTTGGAATGGGCACATGCGGGTATCTGGGGAATCCATGTATCAGCTACTACTTGTGTGCGACGTATATCACAAGATGGGCAATGGTGGCCTACCATGCATGCGGATGCTGAAAATTTTGTTCGTAACTGTGCTTCATGTCAAATTCAATAGCCAATTCATAATGTCACATTATTCCAAATTTCAACTACACCAAGTTGGAGTAAGTATATTGTGGACTACCTTCAGCATGGTCATACTGATCAAAAAATTCCTAAACATCGAAAGCGTGCTATTAAAGTTGAAGCGGCAAACTATATGCTGATAGAGGGCCAACTCTACAAGAGGGGCAAGGATGGCAACTTACGCATGTGTGTATGTAAAGCTGACTACTTGAAAATCTTGACTCATGCACATGCAGGTGTTGGGGGTGGACACTTTTCGGGCAATACCACAGCTAAGTTGATTAGGTGGTCTGGGCTTTGGTGGCCAACCTTACAAATGGATGCCGAAGAATATGTAAAACGTTGTGATGATTGTCAAAGGACCAAACCTCCCATCACAAAGGACAATATGCCATTGCGGCCTATGTTAAGCACACGTGCTTTTGCAAAATGGGGTATTGATTTTGTCAGTCCCATTAAACCTCCAGCTCATCACACGCATGCCAAATATATTATAGTCACAACTGACTATTTGACCAAATGGGTAGAGGCAAAGGCTACAGTCAAAAATGATGCCAGAACCACAGCCAAGTTCTTGTATGAGTACATGTTTACACACTATGGCTTACCTATTGAAATCGTTAGTGATCAAGGTGTGCACTTTGTGAATGAGGTCATAGAGTTTTTGCTTCAAGAATTTATGGTAATTCACAAGCGTTCTGCACCCTATCATCCCCAGACCAATGGACAAGCTGAGAGTACTAACAAGATTCTCTGCACAGCACTCACAAAGATTGTTGAGAGACATAGGACTGATTGGGAGCAAAAGTTGCATTCAGTTCTTTGGACATATAGGACAGCCTATAAAACATCTGTGGGCACAACCCCATTTGAGCTTGCTTTTGGGCTAGATGCAATTCTTCCCATTGAATTTCTTGTACCAACTCTACGAGTTACTAAACAATTGGACTGGACTGGTCATGAGCTTTCACAACGCATTGATGAATTGGAAAAGCTTGATGAGACCCACTTATTGGCGATAATGGGGATGTCTGCAGAAAAAAGGAGACAAAAGCAATGGTATGATAGAAATGTAACAACTAGCCGATTCAAAAAAGGGGATCTTGTGCTCTTGTACACACTTAAGAAACATAAGCGAAAGCTCAAGAAACGTGGCCTAGGACCATTTGTGATTAATAAGCTTACTCCAAGTGGTGCAGTGCGTTTAGAGACACTAGAAGGTGAGCAAATGCCTAACTTCATTAATGAAAGTCGTCTCAAGAAATACAATGAACCATTAACTGAAGCCATGCTCCAACAAATGCATGCTGCACAAACACGGAAAGAAGCACATGACTTACTTAAACGTCAGGCTTAAGAAGAGGCTAAAGCTAGAGTTGCAAAAGCAAAGGAGCGTCGCAAAGCTTCTATGTTGGCCTTACAGTTGGCTACTGATGAACCATACGTCGATCCTTTCAATATTCAAGTGTGTCTTCATCTTCATGAGACTACCTACTTTGTCTCTGCCTTAATTGACTCTGGTGCAGATTATAATGTTCTCTCGTTTGACACATGGATAGCCTTGGGACAGCCAACACTTGTGCACATTCCTATTGACTTACGAAGCTTCTCAGGTGAAGATAACCCTATAGAGCGAAAATGTGTCATTATGATGTCCATTCAGGATCACCAGATGTCTGTTCCCTTTTATGTGGCAAGTAAGTCCAAGGCAGTGGTAGAGGCTGTTCTCGGTCGATCATGGTTAAGTGCTACCAATTGTTCATTAGATTGGAAGAATAGATAATACAAGTTGCAAATTGATTCTGATTGCATCTTGGGATCTGCTACTCCACGAGCTTTATCATGTCAAAAGGGTGGTGTTTCTACCTTACACAACCCACTTTCAAAATCTGCTCTTGAAGCTCCAACACAAATGATGTGGATATGAGTCCTCAAGTGAGAGCCATGGCTGGCATGTTCCAACTACTTTAGTCACTGCTCAAAGAAGACCAGGCAAGAAGGAATTATCAATTTGGCTACCCAAAGATGCGTACAAACTGGTACCATCTACCCTAGTTGCTAAGCCTACTAAAAAACACATCTTTTCCAAGCATAAACCTCAGATTGTTACTCATTGGGTCCCAAAGCATGTTCTTAAAGCACAAGGCTATTATGAGGGTGCAACAGCACTTTGGCTTCCCAAATGCCATGGTTTGCTAGGGGTAAAAGAGTGTATCAGTAAGATTCCAAAAGGCACCCTCGGTTTTCCATATCAGTGGGTGCAAAAGAAATCAACACAACCTCTTCAAGATAGGATAGGTGGTTGTGATAGCACCTACAAATCTTCTTGTGTTGATCTTCCCAAAACATGTATTGAATCACCAGTTGTCCCAATTTCTCCTTGTTACACAATTCCACCATCAACTTGTGTACCTAACTTCACATGAGTCTCCTTTGAGCATAGATTCTAGCACTTCAATGCCTAAATCCTCTTATCTTGCTCAAATTCCTCGACAATTGCTAAAATTCCCACCTCTTAAGAAGGACATACCTAAAACCAAAGATAAGGCATTAACACTACAATTGAAGCTCTTTGGTAGATCAATGTTTAAATAATGCGGTTCCTTATGCCTTGAGAGGATTGTGTTCTTTTTTGAGATGATCTTATCTAAAATGTTTTTGATTGGGATTGTAATGATGGATATGAGTGTTTCTAAATTTCATTGTTCTACGTCCAGATAACTCCTGATGGATACTTGGCAAGATACATGTCCACCATGCATTGACCCCGATAGTACTCGACCTGAACATCGCGGGGGTTATAGTGCTCCTCCTTTTCAAACTCATTCTAGGTACTTCTATGCTCCCTTCGGTGAAAATTAATGTGGGCATCACTTTGTCACGTTATTCTATCAACAGCATCACCCATTTCCACATTGTCAAGAGTGTGCACGACTCGTATTAGGAGAAGCTTCACACATTTGTTGGATATGCCGCTCTTACTTTAGACAATATGGCACGGGCTTAATGAAACAAATTGTGGGAATTACACCCCAACGCCATAATCTTCTTAATGTGAGAATACTAGAGAGAGGACCAAATCAACGTAGATTACTTGAGGAGGTTCAAGCACAACAATGGAGGGATACATGCTTAAATGACTTGCAACCACCTATCTTGCAAGCCCTCCTTCCCCAAGTCTCAACATGTCAATTTTGGATCAATATGAATTTTAATACATCTAACAAAATGGGAGTATATGTAGCCCATAGGCTTTCTACTCAACAACTTATAACAAGATTCATTTAGCTTTCTACTCAACAACTTATAACAAGATTCATTTAGCTTCTTATAAAAGAGTCCCTTCAAAATGTAGGACCTTGCTTCAATTTCATTACCCCAATTGTCCTCCTCATCTACTCTAAGTTGCTCCTTTGTACTTGTGCACTTGATCAAGTAGAAGCCCATACCTTCTTCATTTCCCTCCTCAGCATTGACAGCAAATTTATCTCCTACTTGGAGTGCTTCGCTTAGTGCTTCATAGTTCCCTTCATATGTAGACTCATCAAATTCTTCATCACTATTTCCACCATAAGTTGGAGTTATCCTATGGTAGCTCTAGCTTGTCACATGTATCTGCATCTTCTCCATTGATT
This sequence comes from Cibotium barometz, assembly GCF_041138505.1. Lineage (NCBI taxonomy): Eukaryota > Viridiplantae > Streptophyta > Polypodiopsida > Cyatheales > Cibotiaceae > Cibotium > Cibotium barometz. The sequence continues at coordinate 16,372,200 of NC_141056.1, forward strand.
GTGCATGCATGCAATACAGTAACAAGACAGTTGTCTAGATGAAAGTGCAGAGCCATCTTGTTTTGAGCAGCCACGAATACAATGCAATGAGCGTGCCTAGGGAAAGCTTGACAGTCCCATCAAATCTCTCGATTCACATCTCCCACCTTGACCTCCCAAAATATATGATCTACGTGCCTATGCTCGGAAGGGTAGTGTGCAATGGATCCATTGGATAAGTTTTGACTTCAATTGCTTGTGTGTTAAAGCCCTCTTCACAACTGCACCTACCCCATCATGTTATCCCTTTTTACCATGACCACTACCAAAAAAGTTCCATGCCATTATTTTTCCTGTTAACCCAGCATATCTCCCAACAAAATAGAAGGGCCTCTTTGCCTTAAATTGAGATGCAGCCCTATCAAACCAAACCCAATGTTGGTTGACATCCAAGTCTTTGTCCTTCAACCATTGCCAATGAAGCATGAAGCAATGTTACAAAAGTGTATAGTCTTTATCACCTCACCTCCAGCATGATAGTAGGTAATTTGCACAAGAATGGTGAATTGATTGGAGTACCAATGCATGGATTGGATTTTATTTTATTCCTTGAAAGAGTAATTTTCAACAACGAATTTCACGACTGAAACAACTACATCATCTGGAAAATGCACAATGTACTCCTTCAACTATTCAGGCTGCCATATCGATACACATGAAGTCATGTTTGATGAGCTTTTAAAGGTAGCTCTTAAACAACTGTAATAGATCAGTGCAACTCATCTCCTTGCATACAAGGTCCTTCCTTTTTTTCTTCTTTCCACCTTCAGAAGTGCTTATTTCCACATCCTCAAATACTCTCACTTCTGCGATGGTTTTTGCATCTTCAAACAAGCTCTCATGGGTAAAATTTTAGTTTCTCTGCTCCACACTTTGTACATTCACCCCATGAGACATTTTATTGCATGGTAAGGAGAAAAATCTTGCCTAGGGCACAAGACAGAATCTATAACCTTTGAAATGCTCTTCAAAGTGTGTTTAGATGCAGAACATTGACATGGTAGTGATGAATCCATGCACACCGTGCATGTACACTTGCACAATCCACCATGGCTTTTGAAGGCCTAACTATGCATATGATTGACAGCATCCTTCAAAAATGAAATTTTCACATGGTAGATACAACAACATGATAACCTGTCCTTGAGTTTTTGTGGACAAAGTATGGCTTCGCTCACTCAAAAGCACAAAGCTAGTTGCGGCATTGGGGAAAGCATCCTTGAAACATTGGAAGAGCTCAATTTGCAATCCAGAACATAGAAAGCATGTAAGCCACCTATAAACATTAATAACTATTAAGCCACCTATACACCGCTATTAACAGCTAACGCGCTATCAAAGTTATTATACAGCTATTAAATTGCTACTAGAATCTTGTCTAATTGTTAGTTATCAATAAGCTAGTAGACAGCTATTGGGTGCAAGAAAATCATTAGACAACTATCAGTAAGCGATTAGGAGGCTATCTCTACTAGCTTTTAGGTAGCTAATAGAGCTGTCTACAACTATTAGCAGGAGTGACCAGCTAGTAGTCAGATATAAGATAGATAGCTATTAGATATAATTCTATTAGGTAGCTATCCAACAACTACTATTAGGTAGCTATCCAACAGCTACTATTAGGTAGCTATCCAACAACTACTATTAGGTAGCTATCCAACAGCTACTATTAGGTAGCTATCAAATAGCTAATAAACAACTATAGGGTAGCTATTACATAGTAATTAGACAGTAATTAAATTGATATTATAATGTTGTTTAACAGTTAGCTATCAAAATGAGCTAGCAGACAGCTATTGGGTGGCTATTAGACAACTATAAGTAAGGAGGCTGTGTCTACTAGCTTTTAGGTACCTAATATCTGTCTACAATTATTAGCAATGACCAACTAGTAGTCAGATATAAGATAGATAGCCATTAGATATAATTCTATTAGGTAGCTATCAACAACTACTATTAGTTAGCTATCAATAGCTATTAGGTAGCAACAATATTAGAAGATAAGCAGCTATTCGATATCATTCTATGAGACATAGAGCTATTAGTAAGCTATTGCACTACTATTACACAGCTATTAGATATATAGAGCTATTAGCTATTAGAGACACATCTATTAATTAGTTACACAACATCTAATATATAGCTACTAGCTATATACAGATATTGGATAGCTATTAGGTATAAATTAAGTGCACAACTATAATTGAACTAAGGTTGCTATTAGATTCATATCTAATAGCAATATACAGATATCTGTATATAGCTACTAGCTATATACAGATATTGGATAGCTATTAGGTATAAATTAAGTGCACAACTATAATTGAACTAAGGTTTCTATTAGATTCATATCTACTAATAATAGCTACTAGTTGAAATAGCTAGTTATTTATTAGATATCTAAAAGATATACAACTATTATGTATACGTTAGGTGAGCATGTATTAATCAAGTCTTAGTTAGCTACACACTCTAACTGTTAAGTATCTATTGTCTATCTATTAACTAGCATAGCTAGTTACCTATTGGATAGGCTTGAGATATATACAACTATGAGAAAGCTATTAGGTAAATATTAGATGCACAGTTATTAAACAACTATTGGGCATACCTTTGATACATCTAGTAGATAAATTGGGTGCTCGATGTAGTTCTTTTGACCAATTATTTTTTGACATGTGTCCTTTTTGTTAGGGGACACAACACGAGTCTTAGTTGTCCAAAAATTGACCACCAATTCCTTTACCTCATCAGGTATGTGGCTTCTTGGTTGTTTCCTATGACATGTGGAGAAAGACATCATGGAGTTGTCATTTTCAAGTTCTAGTTGAGATTTTGCCACATAAAAGTTCCTTCTATCAACGGATAGTAGCTTAGAGACATCAGTGAGTTTGAGGCCAGCTGACTCCTCTGATTCTTATTAGTTTAAGAGCATCATCATGGTAGACCTTTTGAGGAATAATTCATCCCCATACTGTGGCTTCTTCAAACTTTGGAGCGTGTTGCGAATATTTACTATGAGTGACATTTGAACATCGTTTTGGTGCCTTGGAGCTGTGTCTTGCAAATCTTTTAATGACGGATGAAGGATTAGCTGATTGAAGATGTCTTTCTTAGTGGTCATGTCCATTCCATTTGTTCACTGATGAAAATACCGCACAATCTCTTTGGAAATTTATGCTCTTTTTTGCCATCAATGGTCTCTACATGGTCCCAGTTTCTTGCTTCCTCTTCTTTTCTTTTGTTTCTGGCTCTTTGTTTTCTTTTGCATTGTGCTTCATATTCCCTAATGAACTTACATTCCTAGGATGGGAGTGCATTGACCTATAACATATAAACTTATGTTAAATCCCCACTTTTGCATTACGTAGAAAGAGAGAGAGAGAGAGAGAGAGAAATCAATGTTCAGACCTGCAAAGTTTCAACCTCTTCCAACTCGTGTAGTTCCACCATGTTTCTTTTTTGTGTATTCAGTTGGATAGAGAAAGAGAGTATTTAGCCATCTGTGTGTGTGTGTGGGAGGGGGAGAGAGATAGAGAAGGGGACAGAGAGAGAGAGAGAGAGAGAGTATTCAGTCGTCTGTGTGTGTGTGTGGGAGGGGGAGAGAGAGAGAGATAAAGAGAGGGAGATGGAGAGAAAGAGAGAGAAATGCAAGCTTTGTTTGTGTGTGGGCACACGAGCGTGAGAGAGAGAGAGGGAGAGAGAGAAGAGAGAGAGAGAGAGAGAGAGAGAGAGAGAGAGAGAGAGAGAGAGAGAGAGAGAGAAACAGAAAGAAACTCCAGCCCGTGACGTGGGAGAAGGGAATCGTGAATTGTAAAATGTAAAAGTTTCAATAAACTCCAACCTGCGACGTGGGAGAAGGGAATCATGAAGGTTTGAATTGTAAAACCTAAAAGTTAGAATTGTGAGGTTTTTTTCGTAGAGAAAAATGGATTTCTTGAAATCTAGGTTTAAACCTTTCAAAGATCTAGTTCACTGCCCAAATAGCATTGTCCGGGACACAGTTTTTTTGTACACATTTTCATGCTTCAACCCAGAACACATTTTTGCAGAATTTTGAGCTTTTTCTCTTTTCATTTCGTGCATCAGCTGCCTCGTGCAGTACAAGTTCTCCGTGGCTCATTTTTGCCTTTACAGATTTCTTCTTTTTATCCTTTCTTTTCTTCACTTCCACTAGGGTTTCCTATGAAGTCTCGCTTGAATCATCCTCCTTAGTTGTGTGACACTTTTCTTGTGCTTCCCCTTTTGCCTTCTTTCTTAGCTTCTTTTTTTTGCCATTTTGGCTAGCTCAACCAGTTCCTCAAATTGCTCTCTTCAGTTTCGGCCTGCTGCTACATGGATGTCCCGACTTAAGCCCTTGGACAAACCAATCTACAACAATTTGCATCGAGGGGGGTCGAGTTTCTTCCGCCACTATCTGCCCCAAGCTTAGCAGTTTTGTTGCATAGGCTTCCACATTCATGTCTTCTTTTATCAGAGTTCTCTCATTTGATCATAGAGTTGAGTTGCACACTTTATCTTGAGGACTCTGCCCAAAAAAGTAGTCATGACCTCTTCATAAGTCTGGAAATGGTTGTCTTGGTATCTTGATACCCACTCCGTGGCTCTGTCTTTGAAGGTGTTCATGAAAGCGTCTCTGTGGGATTTCACTTAGCTTTGGCTCTTCCACATCCCGAGGTATGGCTACTTTCTAGTATTGCTCAAACCTCCTTACATGCAAGCCTGAATCTTCCCCTTTTTCTCCTAAGAACACCGAGAAAGTTTTGGCCAATGATGTCATGGCTCCCTTAAACCTTTTTTGGGGGTTTTGTTGTTGTGGTTGTTCTTTCGGAATTTTTTGGGGGTTTTGTTGTTGTGGTTGTTCTTTCAAAATTTTTCGCTCCACCCTTTTTGGGCTTCTTGGACCTGGATCGTGTATAGCTTCTAGCTCTTGGCACTCCTTTTCTTGGTCCAAATTATTCTTGAACCCCGAGACTCCGTCTTGCTCGTGTGGTGTTGTGGAAGTTTTCACACTATCTTCCCAAGCAAGGCACTGCCAGCTATACGAGATTTCTAGAGAGCTTCTTGGAAGGCATTACTTTTCTCCATTCTTAGGTTCACCATCATGAAAGAAGGCATGCCTGAATCCATTCTTACTGGTTGGGTAGTGTGGCGAAAGGTTCTCCGCGAGATGACCTTCCCAGAAAATTCCCTCCATGTTATGGCATTTTCGTAGGCTTGATATAGAGTTAATTGTGCAGAACCAGAGTTTTCCTTTTTCTGAAGGTGAAAAGTGCTACTCAGAGGAGATTTTTTTGCTTCACCGCAGTATCCCATGAGGAAGAATGGATATCTTTCAACAAGACATTTATCAGTGGTTTTGCAGTAGTAAATTCCTAATAGGATTGCCAGGTTTTTCTCGCTGCTTTCACTCTCAATGCAATGGCAAGACAATAGTCCAGAGTAACGCACCAGTCAGGCAATGTCGTGGGAGACATGTAGCCACCCATAGCTTCTGGATTTGAAAACCAACTCTAGTGTGGTCATGGGGACACATAGAACACTGCTCAGCTTGGAACTTCTCACACTCATGCTCTGCCCTCACACTACCACATAACTCTCTCACTCTCTCTCTCTCTCTCTCTCAAGTACACAACATATTTCTTAGGATAGAGTTACATCATTCCTATTCAACACATTGCAGCAATTACACAGAGACGAAGAGAAAAGCAACATTGCTCTTGTATTACTTCAAGAAATAGTACAAACTCACAACTGAGCAACTACTTGACATAAGACTAAGGACATGCTCTTCTACAATCTTCAGCTCACACCTTTTTTTCTCTCTCTCCCCCCCACACACTTTCCTTGCACCATCCTTTTAAGCTCGGTCTTCTTGATTGGCAACGGCTACTCCGATGGTTAAAACCCGCCATCTTCACACGTGTAGTAACAAGGTGGTGCTCATGATGTGGAAGGTGATCAAACTCACACTCTACCGCCATTGAGCTGTTGGGCATAACAGTCTATGAGTTGGACATAGAGTTGGGAGCTTTGCACTTGTTATAGCAGCTCCCTGTTGATGCATCTTTCGAGGAGGTGGCGATGGTGACAATGAGCTCTTGCATGAGGGAGAGGAAGACTCAGACTACACTCTCTTACATCGATTCCCCCTTTGTGACCCCTCACCTCCCTCTACAGGATAGTCCCACTAGCATGCCTCACCTTCTTCATCATGACCTCACTACATTCTGTGTGCCAGTGGCCCACACCAGGCTTCAGTTTTGAACTTCACTCTGCATATGTAACTACCACACTCGAGGACGGATAATTTTTTTTACCAAGACCTTGTTACTCATTACTAAAACACTCAAGGAATTTTCATACATGCACAATGTATTTTCAAGCATACTTATGTGAGAAGGAGGAGAATAAAATCATTTGGAAAAACTTTCAATTTTGAAAGACATATGTAATTCTTTCATTTGTAATGCTATAAAAACAATATGCTTGTATATGCTTATAGCACAAAAATCACAACACATTAACGTGCTTTCACCCTTAAGCTAGATAATGCTACAAACACTTCAAGAACCAAAAGTGAGCCAAGAAGCTCCCATGCTCACAAGGTTGGAAAGGAGAAAAAGAAACAAGCATTGGCTAAAGTTGAATAGGAAGTTAAAAAAGCATTGGCAAGAAAGGAAGAGTCAGACGAAAGGTTCCTAATCATTTTAAACCTTTGACATCAATGAAAGGAAGGTAGTTCACCTAAGGGTGCAATGATCAAAGGGTGAACAAACAAGGGTCTCCTAGTCAAGTTATGTCCTTACTAAATGAATCCAAAATAATTAGTAATTATAAAGGAAGAAATTGTTAAACTCATTCTTGCACGAATTACTTGTTGGTTGTTTCTATTGATGGAATTTGACTTTACTAATAGAAAAGGTTCACAACATGTACTAGAAAATCACATGTCAAGAATACCTAATGGATAATTTGTACTAGCAGATCACATGTCAAGAATACCTAATGGAGAATCTGCCATGATGAACTTCTAGATGCTGCACTGTTCAAATTAGATTTAGTACTAGAATGGAGTGAAGAGATCTGTGAATATCTTGCACGTAGATTTCCACAGGATAAGCTATTGAACAAGAATAAGACGTGAGACAACTTATTAAGTTGGCTGCACCTTACCAATTGATAGCAGGACAACTGTATAAGCTACGCAAAGATAATGTGCTTAGATGGTGTGTCAAGGAGGATGAGTTTATGACCATTTTGGAAGAAGCTCATAGTGGGATCACTGGCGGACATTTTGCAAGTGAAGTAACTACTCGAAAGATCTTACAAGTCAGGTTATGGTGGGGCCAACTATGTTTGGTGATGCCATGGAATTCATTAAACATTGTGATGAATGCCAATGCTTTATGTAACAACCTTTTGAAAAATTAGGAATAGACTTTGTTGGATCCATTAGCCAATCTGCGTGTCAAATGCAAGCCCGATATATAATTGTTACCATAAACTATTTTACTAAGTGGGTCAAAGCAAAAGCCACAAGGAAGGTAGATGCTCGTACAACTGTCAAATTCTTATACAAGCATGTCATATCAAGATTTGGGTGTACCTTGGAGTTGGTAAGACAAGGACTCCCATTTCATTAATGAGGTCATTGATTGACTGTATTTTTAATGGTGCACCAAAAATCATCATTGTACTATCCCTAGGCAAAGGGATAGATAGAAAGTACTAATAAAGTTCTTTGTGGCATCCTGACCAAAACTGTAGAAGCTAGTCGTAATAATTGGGAGCATAAGTTGATAGTGGAAATGTGGGCTTATAGGATTTCCTATAAGATAGCTATATGACAAACTCCTTTTTCGCTCACCCACAGGATTGAGGTAGTGATTCCTATGGAATATTTAGTGCCCAACTTGAGGATAGCATTGCACAGAAAGAACATATCAGGGAGAACGCTCTAGCTGAGAGGTTGATTGAGTTGGAAAAGCTCGATGAGACTAGAGTTGTTGCTCTCCATGGGATGACAATAGAGAAGCATAGGCTTAAATTATGCTTTGATCAAAACCTAAAAACGAAAGAGCTACAAAAAGGAGACTTGGCACTTATATATAGAGTCAACTCTTTTGAAGGAAAGAAATTAAAATATCAAGGGCTAGGTCCATTTAGGGTGGCAGAGCTCACCTCCTAACGTGTGACTTGCACCGAAACCATTAATGGAGTTGAGATGCAAGGCTTCATAAATGGTAGCAAGCTAAAAAAGTATTATGGACCCTTTACCCAAGATATTCTAGAACAATCGCACAAAAAGAAACAAGAGAAGATGAAACAAGAGAGGCTCAGGAAAGAGGCACAAGAGGAGACTAAGGCAAAAGCAGTCAAAGCCAAAGCAAAACAAAACGAGCTAACATTAATAGTAAACATGGCTACTTAAACCCTGATCAAAGAAGATGATCATGAGATAGATCCTACTTGCCTCAAAGGTTGGCTCTCCTATTGAAGGAAAGACCACAAATCTTCTTGCTATACGATTGACTCGGGAGTAAGTCACAACTTACTCTCATATGAGATGTGGGTGAAACTAAACAAACCAGAGTTAGAATTGACAATGGACAAAGTTAAGGAGGTGCATGAAAAACCAATAGAGGCCTTTGGAAGTCTAAAAGTTAATATTTCCACTAGAAATAAACCTTGGCCATGTAAGGTTTTTATAATGCCTATAGGTGCCTTGGAAGACGAGATGTTGCCTAGATGGAGTTGGATTTCAGCTATGGGTTGTGAAGTAGATTGGGAGCAAAGGCTAGCCCACGTGTCATCCGAAGGATCCAAATATATATTGCCATTATGGAGTTCTCTAGACTCAAGTAGCAATCTAAAGTCTTAACAGCTAAAGCCACCGACATTATTATGTCTCCCCGCTCTAGAAACACCGCAAGTGCCTCAAAGAAAGGAAGTCCGTGTGGTGTCAGAGGAAAAAGGCAAGAGTCCCACCTCATAGCAAACCTTTTAAATCCAAAAGCCTCATGTTCACAAATATTGGGTTCCCAAAAGACTACTAAAGGCATAACGATACTATAAAGGGAACTTGAAGATTTGGGTAGCTAAACAATAAAGCAATTAAGAAAAGTCATATATGTAAGAACCTTGCCATCGACCACCACAACTCAAACTACTACACCAAAGTCAAGTAGAAAAACTTGGAAAGAACAAGGATGGCAAAAATGGATCCCTATTAAGAAATTAGCCCTTCAAAGCCAAGTAACAAAGAAGGTGCGGGTGCCCAAAAATAAACCTAGTCAAAAATCAAGCCTCCTTTTACTAATCTTGGCTAGGAGGTCAAGATCAAGTGGGAATGGCGATGCAAACCGGTGCCTACAAATGTGATTGGAAAGCCACAAGAACCTTCCCAACCCATATGATTACTAATCTTGGCTAGGAGGTCAAGATCAAGTGGGAATGGCGATGCAAACCGGTGCCTACAAATATGATTGGAAAGCCACAAGAACCTTCCCAACCCATACGATTGCTAACCTAAATAATGAAGCAATGAAGTAAAGTATCTATGCAAGAACCTTGCCGTCAACCACCATCAAATCAAACTACTACACCAAAGCCAACTAGAAAAACTTGAAAAGAACAAGGAAGGTAAAATATGGTCCCTATTAAGAAATGAGCCCTTCAAAGCCAAGTAACAAAGGTGTGGATGCTAAAAAAGACCTAGTTGAAAATCAAACCTCCTCAGTAATCTTGGCTAGGAGATCAAGATCAAGTGGGAATGGTGATGCAAACTAGTGCCTACTGCAAATGTTACTTGGAAGCCATAACAACCTAAACAAAATCCACAAGAACATCGCAACCCAATGTCACATAGAATGGCCAACAATCAAACTGGGGTAAAATAGAAGAATCACATGATTCCCTACCCCAAGGGCAAAGCTGTTGTAGCAGACACATAAGACAACTTATCCAAACAAGATATGTTTACACACAAGAGCATGCTATCAATTCTATGGATTGGCTAATTCAATGGGATGGAGCAAGCGTTACTATGTTCTGCGAAAGGACTACAAGGTTTATATCAATAGACCCCTTCCACATCAAGAGCTTCATCTAGATATACTTGTAACTGATGGAGGGCTAGGCCAATAAAGATGTCATGAAGAACCTACAGAACCTACAGTAAAAAAATCGAGAGGACTAACTTGCAAACCCAACACCATAAGAACCCTTTGGATCCTCTCCACACATAATCAAGACAGATTCATCACCATGATTTTGCAGAATCACATCCGAGATTCCTAACCCCCAGAATCACCTCACACCACATTTGACCAAATACATCTTAGTAGCCATAAATGATCCTTGTAATGTCTCATCAACTCCTCTAAGACCTCACATGTCCATAAACATTAATCTCTATAGTCGTGATTCTACATGAATCATGGCCATGATTCTAAACCTAACAAAATTGTGTCAAGTAAAATGAACCAAAACTATAAAAGCCTAAGCCCCCAGGTTGTGTTGTGATTACATGTGCTTAATTTCACTAGTTTGATGCATCTCACTTGACGTGATTCTCCACCAGGATTCATTGCCCCATGATCACAACCGTAGTTGACATGATCACGACGACAACGGTAGAGGCGTGACCATGGCATGCATTCCAAAAACAATGAGGTCTTATCACATGTCACATGCAGTAACACCCAATGCTGTGATCCCACCAACTATAAATAGGTGGTTTGTCCTTCCTCTTTCTTCTTACTTTTAAGTTTTTTTCCTTCAAGCATTGGTCGAGTGATTATGCTTGCACCTGCTGCATTACAACCACTCATCACCCCCACAACCCATAACTCTGTCTAGGTAGTAGGAGCATCTTATTCCCCCTACATCTTTCTTTCATGTTCATAATGTCAGCTTCCACCACATTAAAGTTTCCCAATTGAGCAAAGAAATAAAATATACTACTTAACATTATCACACCAAGCACCGAGCGTGGTAGTGCTTGGTGTATATTTGGACTGGAGAAGCTTTTTGGTCAAAAGACCATTTTATATATGCACTATCATAGGGAAACTTTTAGCAATTGGACATGGTGCACATTTTGATGCCTTATCATAAATTATGAAAGGAAAGCCCGTGGTTTTTGTTTTTGTTTTTGTTGAGATTTGGACATGGTGCACATTTAGATGCCTTATCATAAATTATGAAAGGAAAGAGTGGTTTTTGTTTTTGTTTTTATTGAGATCTGAACTTTTCGTGTGGCATATGTAAAAGGTGGACTGTTGTATATGTGGTTGGATAGCATACTAATATAAATATATATATATTTCCAAAAAAAAGGAGGAAAGGACAGTAGCCTAGTATGAAAAGGTGTATGATAGGTAGCCTAGTATGAAAAGGTGATACGATAAGTACGAGGGAGGGGTATAATTGTTCTTTGTCTAGTATTGATAGGACTAGTGTCGCGACCTTTCTCCAATAGGCAAGAAGCATTTTGCGTTTAGGTACATGCAAAAGATATATGTGTAAACTCACTCTTCCTTTCCTTTTAGAAGCTAGGCACATTAAGTTACACACAAACACGCATAAGGATGTACATATGTATGTACATGTACGTATGAGTATGTGTACGTGAAATCCATTGAAACCATACATGCCACAACTGGAAGATATGTGTAAGTGTGTGCGCGCCTATGAATGCATGTGTGCATGTCACATACACACATGTAAATATGTGTTTGTGTATGCGCACGCACCCATAATATCCATAGATACTAGTCACACTCATAAATATATGTATACATTGCCCTCAACTTGCCAAACTAATATATAAAGACATCATGGCTGCCATATATATCCATATAGAAGCTTCTAGCATTACAAACCCATAAAATGATGAGTATCTTAACACACATGAACACAACCTCAAAACAATCTTCGGACAATAGGATTATCTCTCCTTGGTAGCCTATATCCCGCGCCTCCATCTGGCAAAATGTATGTCATAAAAAATATTAGCATTAAAAATATAACCCTCGTAGAAAAAAGTTGGATAAGGATAAAAGCTCACAAAACTCATTGGGTGGATCAATATTTGAGTCGAACGGCATTTAAACAGGCTTGTAAATAGCAAATCAAAAAATTATGTATTGTCCAGTGCCTATGCACCGAAAATCTAACTTATCAGGCTTTTCATAATCCACAAATATTACACGTACATAAAGCTGATCTGCAACCTTCCACAATCGTAGATTGTAAATTCCTAGGAGCCCAAGGCTCTCGTCGCGTAACTGTCTCGACCATACAAACCCAACAATAATCTTGGTTCTAAAAAGTGAAGATATTCCCTATTGCAAATGAATGTTTCAATAAAAATATAAATTAATCAAACAAAACACAAAAGCTACATAAAAAGAAAGTTTGTATATATACCGTAAAACACCAGTGCTCTCTAACAGTTTGATAATTAGAGAAGCTATTGCTTGGACTTCCCACAATGGAGGGTCTACAATTCAGCCATGAATATTAAATAAATCTTGGAAAACAATAATACCTAAATTATAGCAACAAACGTCTAAAACATTTACCTTCAATATCTTGTCCATCACCATAAACGAATGAAAATGATCTCCTTGCCACATCCATCCTAAGAAATATATCCTTCATATCAAATATAACACTCTCTCTCTCTCTCTCTCTCTCTCTCTCTCTCTCTCTCTCTCTCTCTCTCTCTCTCTCTCTCTCTCTCTATATATATATATATATATATATATATATATATATATATATATATATATATATATATACACACACACACACACACACAATATAAGGACACTGTATATAAAAGCAATCCAAAAGCAAACAAAGACTGCACTTGCACATCTTCAGAAACATTCTCCAATCAAATGCTTCCTTCATTGCACAAAGAGAGGTATAAATGTAGTCTCTTACATTTGCAAAGATAGGTATAAATGTAGTCTCTTACATTTGCAAACTGCCATTTACATTTAAATTCTTTGACATGCCATTTGCAAAACCTCCTTGTAGAAAACATTGGTTGTGAAGAGTTCATTTGAACCTGTTGTGCCACTTTCATATTCGATAATATACTTTACACACACTTTCACTTCATTGGATGATCTAACACCACGTGACATAGCGACGTACGGTTGTCCATGTGTGAATACTTGCGTGGCCAAATAAAGTCCCAATACACTCAATGTTTGTCCTTGGGACTTATTTATTGACATACCAAAAGCTAACTTGATAAGAAATTGTCTCCTTCTCTCATGTCGAATGGAAATTGAAGCATAGTATAGGCACAAATGTTATCTTGGGAATAAAGACTTTGTCTCCAATGTTTGTACCTGTAATGATTTATGCTTCTATCACCTTTGAGTTAAATTGCTTGCATATCAATCTGGTACCATTACAAAGTCCCCGTCGAGGGTCCAAATTGCGGAGCAAAATGATGGGCGCATTAATCTTTAGAAGTAAGCGGTGAGGAGGGTAACCACCACCTAAGTTCAAACTGTTCAAGTACTCCATTGGATATAGTATTGCGTCATTCTCGCAAGAAACAATAGAATCTGCACTAAGGTATTCTCTTTCAAGAAGCAATGAACTCAAGGCTAGTTCATTGATCTCATCAACCTCGAAATTTTGTGGTGCAAGAATAGCACAGTCTTTGAAGAAGCATGCATAATCCTCAACTCTATGAAGACCTTTGTATACCCATTCTACCAAACTCAAAACAAAGTTGCCATGGATCAACATTTGCGATGGAATTACTACTCTACCTTCATTGTTTGGCTGACCCATAGTGCCATCCCCAATTTGTAATATCCATTTGACAAATTTATGTTCTATACCACAGTAAGCACTTTGTCTAACCCGCATGTTTTGGGTGAGCTTTAAAACACTCACATATCTCCAAATATGTGACCGGCATAATGTTGCATCAACAATGTCTTCGCGCAATCCCTTTAGCAGCACAACTGATATGATAAAATTGAATTTCACCAAAAAAGAGGGAAAATAAAAAAGTAGACAAATGGAAAAGGAGGGAGAGTAGAAAGTTGAACATAAAGAAAGGTAAAAAATGAAATAAGTTTTTTAGAATTCCATGTGCTAACCACAATGTACATTTGACATGAAAGAATAGTTGATGGGGTGAAAACCACAAGGACATCTGACATTTCTCTATTTTTTAAAGTTATGGGCTCTATTTTTTTATTGTACTAAGAGATTTGGGCAAAGATATACCAAAAAGATCCATGTTACATGGATATGGAATCCCAACTCTCTCATTGGTTAGGCAATTATTGTTTTATTGTACTAAGAGATTTGGGCAAAGATATACCAAAAAGATCCATGTTACATGGATATGGAATCCCAACTCTCTCATTGGTTAGGCAATTATTGTTTTATTCACTCCTTAAAGGGTAAAATGGAGAGTCCATATTTCTCCTAATGTAAATCTCTCATATTTTCATTTCGTGATTCTCTTTCTATACATGCCTTTTTTCTTTTGGTATAAACACACATGTTATTATTCCAAAAAGCCATAACAACATCAACTACCTCCCTCTCCATCCTTCCACCTAAAGTCCATTTGAAACTAGAATCTTATGCAACAACATGTGGGAGATATGTCCCTTTGTTGAAATCAAACACCAATTTGAAGTTTGCTTTTATGTGTGTGCATGTGCAAGTGTGTCTCAGTGTGGACACTACCTTAAGTAGATGTCGAGCTTGAAGAAATGGATGGTTACTTGGATAGTTACATTTGGCACTAACTTGTTTCCCTTGATGAACTTAATCATCCTTCTCACCATAAGTGTTGTTCAGTTTCTTGTGGATTGTGGAAGTATGGAAGTTAAATACCACACTTGGATTTTTCTCCCTTACCTCTTCAAATTCCTTCTGACCCTAACTTCTTGTTGAGATGTCAAGCTCAACGTGATCTTACACTCACGAGGTGCCTGCATGTCTGTTCGACATTTACATCACTGGCAAGTTTGATAGAGCTGGCACTAACGTATCTTCGCTAGAGATTCTACAGCTGGACTACACCGACTAGTCCACATCTACCCACTCCTCTTAGCATATTCAAATTATGGACAGCGTGTACATACTCTATTATGTGTTTTAGTCACTTTGTCTTCTTTGTAGACCTCTTTTGTTGTGTGAAGAAGAAGAAGAATTTTCAGCGTCTCACCTTGCATGTTCTCTTCTAGGATTTTTGTGAGTGTATATATGCTTGCAAGAGCTCAAGCTCTCTACTCCTCTACATCTTTTCATGGTATCAGAGCTTGGTTCATGCTAAGGGCTGAGTGACAAGCAAGAGAAGCATAGGAAGCAGTACGGGGGTAAGAGCTTCATCTACTCTTCCCCGTTTGTGTTGGCTACTACTACACCCTTGTAGGAAGCTCTTCGGGAGAGGCACCAGCAAATGAACTCCAATTGAGGAGCTTTCTTCATGGAATTAGAGCTACAGGGGAACTATATTGTATGTTGGACGATATTTTTCGGGCCGAAAATGCGTTTTGGGCGCGTTTGGACCTTTGTTTTTCAGTTCGCAAAAGCATTCACAGACACTGCAGTTAAGTTTTGATTCTTTGCATAACTCTATTTTTTAAAATGTAGGAAGGGCGATTGGTTGTGCTGCAGACACTGTGTGTGCTACAAAGAGGTCTTAAAGTTGCCAGTGGGTGTATGTATGCAAATTGAGGTCACTGGTTGTGATAGTTTGGGTGCAGTATAGTACCGTTTTGCAGAGAATACAACACTTTGTGTAGGTCAAACAAGAGTGCTATTTTTGGTAAATTTGTGTTATAGACAAGATGTCGAATGATGGAATAAACCAGATTGCTACAGAGAAGCTTGGCAAGAATAACTTCCATGCCTGGAGGTTTAGATTGACCAATTTCTTGATGGAAAAAAGGTTACTGCTGGAACTACATTGAAGGTGAACATAAGGAGACACTAAAGATACCAAAGATTAATCCAACTGCTCTGCAGATTTCAAGGATTGGAATCAAGGAGCAAGGAAAGTCATGTATTGGCTTTCTATCAGCATACAGGGCACTATGATTGGGTATATACAGGATGCCAAGTCACCTAAGGAGGCATAGGATACCTTGGTGAAGCTGTATGAAACTAACACCAAGGCTCGAAAGATTCAGTTGAAGAATGAGCTGCATACTCTGGAGAAGAAAAATACGGATCAAGGGCATTGTGGTGTTTTTGTTGATGATGATGTTAAGATGGAAGTGTGTCTACGTGGTCTCGGGCCACAATATAAGGCATTCAAGACGTCTATTCAGACTCGAGAGAACATTCCCAACTTCACAGTTTTGGTGTTAAGGCTGATTATTGAAGAGAAGAATTTGGGTGAAGATCAACAGTCTTCACAAAACAAAAACAATTCATAGCAGCAGGCCTTCTACACAAGTTCAGGTAGAAGAAGAGGATGTGGCCAAGGTGGTGGCTGAATAGGTAATCAGAATTATGGTCAGTAGTAGCAACGGTCCCAAGATTTGCAACAACAACACACAGGTGGAAGAGGCTAGTTTAGAGGCAGGGAGAGTCAAAGAGGTCGTGGCAATTGGCAAAGACAGCATAATGATACATGAGGTTATTTTTACTGTGGTAAGTCTGGACATGTGTAGGCAGATTGCTATAAGAAGCAGAGTGATATGCAAAATGGAAAAGTGCACCAAAACAACTATGCATCCTCTAGCAGAAATAATGAGGATAATGAGAGGTTTTTTGTTATGCAACATGTGGTTAATGCTGTGTTTGGAAATGATGTAGCAGCATGTAAGGATGATGTATGGTATGTTAATTCAAGTGCTTTGAACCACATGACAAGTCATAGTGAGTGGTTCAAGGAAATGAAGATTGTTGAAAGACTCGGTTTTGTTAAAACAGGGGATTGCCTATGTTGGAGATGTGCCATTGTCTAGGTGAAGTACCTTGCAGATGTACTTCATGTTCTGAACATTACAAAGAATTTGGTTTCTGTTGGCCAGATGATTGAGCAGGGTTTGCACATCTGGTTTAACCCTGATGGTTGTTATGTAGAAGACTTTAAAGATAAGTGCAGGTTGGTTGCAAAAAGCAACATAGTGGGCAGAATGTTTATATTGAATGTAAGTATGTCTGAAGTGAGTGTTATAATGTTTGCAAATGGTTTAGGAGTTGTTGCAGATACATACATTTGGCATAAGAGAATTGGGCATGTAAATTTACAAAGAATGAAGTCTATGCAGACTAAAGAAATTGTGGCAGTGCTATCTAAGTTTAAGGTTGAAGGTATGTAGAAAGTATGTGAAGCATGTCAATTTGGAAAGAAAACAAAGCATGTATTTCCACATGAGAAAAATGTGAGTAAGAATGTACAAGATGTTGTGAATTCAGATGTATGGGATCCTACGAAGACTATGTCTATGGGTGGTTACAGGTACTACGTAACATTCATTCATGACCACACGAGGAAAGTGTGGGTGTATTTCATGAAGGAGAAGAGTGAAGTGTTCACTCGTTTTCAGAATTTCAGAGTGATGGCTAAAAAACAGATAGGAAAGCATGTGAAGTGCCTAAGGTCAGATGGAGGGGGAGATTACTCCTCCAGTGAGTTCTCTGAATTCTTGTGAAAGAATGGCATTCAGAGATAATTTACATGTAGATACACTTCGCAACAAAATGGAGTTACTGAGTAGAAAAACAGGCACATTGCAGAGATAGCACGTGCATTGATGGTGGCAGAGAGAAGAATATACCGCGTAGCTATTGGGGGCTGAGGCTGTGTCTACAGCAGTTTATATCATGAACATGACTCCTGCTGTAGCCATACATGATGTAACGCTAGAGGAGAAGTTTACTGGCAAGAAACCTGATTTGTCTCACTTGAAAGCTTTTGGATGTATTGCATATGTGTATGTGTTAGATGAGTTGCATACCAAGCTAGATCCAAAGGTTAAAAAATGTATGTTTATTGGATATTCCCTTGAGCAAAAGGGATATAGATGCTATAATCATGCTACATGTGAATTGAGGATAAAAAGGGATATTGTATTTGATGAGATGAGTAGCTGGTATGCTACTAAAAAAGATGTTGTTGGGGCTGATGTAAGTGGAATCGTGTTTGCACAGAATGCAAGTCAGCAACAATCACAATCATTGAGTGGACTAAAAAATTCCTCATTCAGCGGTTCTGTTGATAGACCATCGAGTGGCAAGCTGCATCATAATACTAGTCTTGGAAATGTTGTTAGTACATCACATAAAGGCAAAGAGAAAGTGGTCGGGGCTGTCTTCTGTTCTCTTACGCTTGTCTGCTTCTTGTTCCTTCCTAAGCATCCTCTAGATGGGCTGAAGTGTTGAGTCCCTTGGTATGCCTGATATTTTTGTAAAGCATTCTCTTGTTGATGGAGAGTCTAGTGGGTCGGAGATGAGCCTTGATGGGGAGCTTGGGATTCTAGCAATGAGAACACCTGGTCTAAAGAAGGCTATGGAATCCATGAATACAAAGTTACGAAGATCTAGAAGAGTCAAAATCCTGTGCACAGGTTGACTTATGATGGTTATGTGGCACATCGCTATGCTTATATGGCAAAAGTTGTGCAGGTTGTAGAACCCATATGTTTTGATGAGGCTACTAGAAATGTGTGTTGGGAGAAGGCTATGGATGAGGAGATGGATGCATTGTATGGAAATGAGACTTGGAATTTGGTGCCATTGCCTGAAGACAACAAGAAAGCTATTGGGTGTATAAGGTGAAACATAACAGTGATGGTAGCATAAGCAGGTACAAGGCTAGATTGGTAGCCAAAGGATATGCGTAGACACATGGGATTGATTATGAGAAGATATTTGCCCCAGTTGTTGCAAAGATGGCAACTGTGAGAGTTGTGATTGCGGTCGCCGGTGACTGTAGCTAAGGCTGGTTTTTACATCAGATGGGGATGTGAAAATGTGTTCTTGCATGGCGACTTACAAGAAGAAGTGTATATGGATCAACCACCTGGTTTTGAGGATACATGTCATCCAGAGTATGTATGTAAGCTTCGTAAGGCTTTGTATGGGCTGAAGCAAGCTCCATGAGCATGGCATGACAAGATTGCTGAGTATCTTGTCACTATTGGTTTTCATATGGTAGATGCAGATCACTCTTTGTATGTGTGCAAGAGTGATAAGGGTATTGTGATTATCACCATATATGTAGATGATCTTTTTGTTGGGGGTGACAACTTAGATGAGATTGAGCATGTGAAAAGTCTTCATAAAAGGAAGTTTGAGATAAAAGACTTAGGAGATCTGTGCTACTTTTTGGGAATTGAGGTCATTCGCACACCTAAGTGTATTTGGTTGTCACACAGAGACAGTATGTAGTATTGGACATGTTGGCCAAGTATGGGAAGGCTGATTGTAAGTCAATCTCAGTTCCATTAGATCAAAATGGCAAGCTTAGTGCAGATGCAGGTTATGTGTTGGAGGATCCCACTATGTACAGGAAGATTGTGGGGAGTTTGATCTATGTCACGATTAACATGCCATGTTTGAGTTACATTATTGGCTTAGAGAGCCAGTTTATGCAGGTTCCGCGCAAACCACATCTTGACAGTGTGCGACGCACACTTCGATATTTGAGGGCCACTGTTGATTATGCATTGTTTTATGCAATAGGTGTATCATTGGAGTTATATGGGTACACAAATGCAGATTACGCAGGTAGCATCTCAGACAGGAGATCTAGCAGTGGATTTATGTTTTCATTGGGGAGTGCTATTGTGACATGGAGTAGCAAGAAGCAGCCCCACGGTTGCCTTGTCGAGTACAAAGGAAGAGTATAGAGGAGTTGCGGTGGCAGCGTGTGAGGTAGCTTGGTTATACAAGCTCCTTTGCTGATATGGGATTACATGTGGAGAGAAAAGTTATCATATATTATGACAATCTTAGCAGTATACAGTTGGCCAGGGGCCCAGTGTTTCATGCGCAGACGAAACACATTGAGGTACATTATCAGTTTATCAGGGAGAGAAGTCTTGGCAGGCGACATCGACTTAGCCTATGTCAGCTCACAGGATCAGGTTGCTGACATCTTCATGAAGGCCTTGGGAGTTGAGATGCTCCACAGATTTTGAGATATGCTTGGAGTTCATGAGCTGGAGTTGAGCTTTAAGGGGAGTGTTGAGAGGTCAAACTCAACATGACCCGACACTCACAAGCCGCCTGCATGACTGTTCTACATTTATATCACTGGCAGGTTTGGTAGGCAGCTTTGGTAGTGGGGATAGAAGCCACTCGTTATATAGGCGTACTTGACCTTCTGGCCGACATACTTCTGGTTGATAGTGCCGAACTCTAAGTTGCCGGAGCATATCTTCCTGCAAGACACTCACTAGTGTTGAACCGAATTTCGGACAGGTGCAGGAAGTATTTACGACCGGAAGCTCCAGAACTCTTTCTGGCGGTGAGAGCACGGGAGTGACCACGACTATCTCATCAAGGCCCTCTTCCCAGGCGTTGATGTAGTGGAGACAATTGCAACCGAGAGCTTCAAACCAGCGAGCTTTTTGAGCTGCTTCCTCCGGCAGAGCGTACCACGGCCGCAGGCAGAACCTCGCCGTTTTCCCGGCATCGCAGACCACCGGCATCTCGCCCTTGAGAAACTCCGTCGGTCTCACCACAAGCTGGTTGTCGGGAAAAATGACGAACCTCCTTGTGATGGCGAAGTCGTGCACCAATGGAATGTCTAGCAGCGGCACGGGGACGTCTGGTGATTTCACTCCGTCGGCGGAGACCCTGAAAAAGGAGAACGGCGGCACAAACGGTGGGTTGAAGCTGAAGGCGAACATCTCCCCCGGCGCACACATGTTCATCTTGAAGGGTGTGAGGTGAAAAGAAGAAGAAAGAACCTGCCTCTATAGCTCTTCCACCTCCCAAACTTGGAAAAACTACCACGAACGGGGCACCACCAGCCACCGGCTGGAACACTCTCTCAACATTCGCCACCCACCCACACCATAAGACAGCTCAGAACCATGAAGGACAGATGATATATTCAACAAACACACATATACAGCATCAACCATGTACAAACACAGCAAAATACACCAAAGACCAGGACTCTGGCCAGGATTTACTGCCAAGGGAATACACCCTTGCGTCTGACAACCGAGCCTCTGTCTCCCGGTCCCTGTAATCTCCAGAGGGCGCCCACACCAGCAACCCTTCTTCACTTTCTCTGTAGCCTGGCTACTCTCTGTCTGCTGCTATCTGCCAATTGTCGTAGGCGAGCCCCACTGTCTCCAGCCCACACATCAGCACCACTTCTGCATCCAACACACACAAAAACCCAAGGCTCCCTCTCTGGTCAGCATCCATGCACTGCCTGCAATCACCGCCCACACAAGACCAGCTACTCTCTCCAGAAGGCGCCCACACCAGCTAACCTTCACTCAGCAGCTCCCACTCTCTGTATGTCGTGACCAGCAGCTTCACCAACCCCAAAGCCTTGCACAATCCTCAGCACCACGAACCCACTGCTCACCGCAGCATCCTCAGATATCTAGCCCAAGCCACATCTCACAATCCCTTCCTCACAGCAGCCCTCCCTGCTGCTTCAATCATCAACCCATACTAGACCATCACACAAGAGACCTGCAGCCTCTTTCTCTTGTTCACCCGGCTGTACTCCAGCCAACACACAAGCGCCCCCAGCTTTCAGTTACCAGGCGGCCATTTCCTTCTCTTCGATCACCTCCAATCCCTCACAATTCCCAGCAACAGTCGGCTCTGCCCAAAGCGGCTTTCTTTACACCTTCCGCAGCTGCTTCTCAGACTCACGTCGGCTCTCTCTTCACACCTTTCTCTGCACCTGTCACTTCTCACGGGAGACCCACTGTCTCCTCTGCTTCTTTGCTGCGCTCCCTCCAGACTTCCTCGCCAGCCAGCCACACAACACCTTCAGTGCCCACGCCTGCAGCCAGCCTCTTGCTTGCGCACCCAGAGGCCCCCTAGCTTTCCTTCACACACATTGTCGCCAACCGTCTTCACCTCCGTAGAGCGGCTGCGCCCAACCTTCACAGGCGGCCTCCTCTTCCTGCAGAACTGCAGCTCCTTAGCAAGGGCCAGCCACCTCTTGCACCCGCGGCTCCCTCTCTTCACAGTTCCACACTCATCTCCAAGCACTTGTCTGGCACACGGCGGCCCCTCAGCTCTCTCTCTGCAACTGGCCCGAGCAAAAGCGACTACTCCCCTTCCTGTCCTTTGAAAAGGCGGCTTCCTCTTCCAGCATTTCCGCCACCTTCCAGACCTTCGAGTCTTCGAGAGATTGCGCTGGTGGCAGCCTACACACTCTCCATGTGGCTATTTGTTATTGGCCATATTATATTATATTCTTATTTTCTTTTCCAAAAAGCCTTAAACCCACAAGGTAATGGCCACTAATGTTTAAAGACTCTCCTTCTCCTAGCTTTTCCAGGAAATACGGTGCCCATACAGCTTCCAAATAAATGCGAGAGTACTTGCCTGCATTCTCGTCAGCTGCATCATTATCATACTGAATCCGTCAATTCTCAGTCTCAATGCTCTGCTTTTAGCAACCACCGGCACACTGCACAATTGCCATAAAAACTCCAGATCTCCAGCATTTTCTCCGGAAAAAACACGTGCATGTACCCACTCACGACCAAACCGCTCGGCCTGTACACTTGCCAGGGCATTCAGGGCAAATTTTATTCACACACCACACGCACCATATGTACACTGACCAAAAAACCCTCTCAGATTTTAGCCTGACATACTTTGCCCAACCCTAGCCTGCTGAATCATTTATGATCAGCAGAAAGCATATGACCACGTTTCCCTCCGTCAATTCTCTGAGCATCATACAGTGTAACTAGCACATCTCTGTTCCAGGTGATCCAAGAAACTCTGTCATCCTCCCCAGGCATAATCTTCCATCCCGCATCCCACAACATAGCACTAGAACCTCTGGAGACAAAGCTCCTGACATACACACCATCCCGTCTTATCTCAATCCCAAAATCCCTGATACGATCAACACCAATATCGGAGAACCAGTGCAGCAACTCCTGCTGAGGGTAAAAATTGATGAAAGCTTCATAAAAAAAAACATGTTGTACCATAACATTTTCCTGTCCATCAGCATAAGAAATCTCACTATCAAAACCAGCTACCACAGGCAAAACAAACTCCTCTTCAACAGGCATCATTGCCAAAGCATCCATCTCCGTTCCTGTATCCTCATCTTCATCAAGGTCACCAAGAGATTCATCCATAACAGCATCCATTGACTCATCTATAACAGCAGCCTCATTCAAAGTCTTCTGTTGCTTCTCTTTCTTCATAGCCTCAATTCTGATCATGGCTTTTTTAACATTTATGCACATCTCATCATCCAGCTCCAACTCAGGCTCATCATCCTGTAGACTGTCTATTTCCCACTCATCCCACACAAGTTCATTATCCAAAGACTTAAAAGCAAGCTCTTTCACATCACATGCATACCTTTGCTCAGGATTCATTTGTACCTCCTCGCATTCCTCATGTATGGCTTCTTCCTGTTCAGCAACCTCATCACTAAGCACTTCTTCATCAATAACCACAGCATCCATCTCTGCATCCTCCTCACTCGATGAAGTATCATCTGTTCCTTCACTAGTAGTGGTGCTAGTCGTGTCATCACTCGAATCAGCTTCACTTTTCTCTTCATCATTGACAGGTTTCTGGTTATCCATGTTAAACTTCTTTTTATCCCCTCTCCTGTCATACAAAGTAATAACCCCTTTCCTCCAATCCTGAACAGCCTTCACTGCTCTCAGCCATGGTCTTCCCAAAATAATGGGGAATGCACCCATTCCTGCAGGCATAACATGACAATCCACAAGCACCTTCACATCAAAAGCTTCCAATTCTAATTCCTTAACCATACCTAAACATTTGACTTTCTGATGATTAGCCAGCCGAATTCGAAATCCAGACGCTTCAGTGAAATCAAGACCAAGCCTCTCCACAGCTGCTAATGTGATCACACAAATCTGTGCTCCACCATCTATGTATGCCTCTCCGAGATTCTTCCCTTTATACCACACATTCACCACAGGACATATGTCAGGTAACTCCTGGACAGATAGAACAGTCACTATCCCTTTAGCCGGCTCCTTCTCTCTCGGATTCACAAGTCTCTTCCACTGACGCTTCAAATTGGGAGCTAACTCTATCAATTGCCCAAAAGTAATGTTTGCCTTCCTTCCAGCCATGTCCTCCTGCAAACTGTAACTGTCCTGCCCACCCCCTATGTGGAAAATCAGTTACCTGAAACTTCCTACGAGGCTTCCTCTTCTGCTTAACCTTCACATCCCCTCCTTCTTTCACTTTTCCTTTCTTCTTGCTGGGTCCTGCAGCATCCTTGCTTTCTCTTTCCTGTGGCATCCGCTTCCCCAAAGGCATCAAATCAGCTTCTGCTTCCTTCGTCTTCTCAAGGGTGACTACATCTATCACCTTAGTTTTTCCTTTCTCCTCAGCTGTAATTCCACTCGGACCTGCTTGATCCCTGATATCAATACCATAATCATTCGACCTGTCAGGTAACTGTGAAGGTAGTGGGTACATATCACCACCCATACGTTGAGGCTTATCACAATCTGTACTCAGATGACCAAGTTCACCACAGTTCCAGCATGTAGGAATGAAATGACGGCCCCTACCGCGACCACGTCCATATCCTGCTTGTCCATCTCCCCCTTCATGATTGTGGCCACGGCCTCTACCACGTCCACCACCTATACTCCCCATTAAATTTAAGCTCAAATTCTTCATAAGATCAACCATTTGCTTCATATCCTGCCGCAATCCCTCATCAGAACCTGCAGGAACCATAGGTACTCCCTGACTAGCTTGAGGCACCATCTGCATAGCTTGGGCTTCAGTAGGCTTCATCCTCTCCATCACTGCACCCATGGGTGTAGCCTCCACTCTCCGAATCTCCGGCTGTGCTACAACTGGAATCATCCCCAGCTGATTCATCCGCTGCAGTTTCCAATCTTTTGACTTAGCAATTTCCACCGCATCCTCAAAAGACCTGGGCTTCTTCAGTTCCACTTTCCAGCGAATACTCCTCTTAAGTCCAGCTACAAACTTGTTCTTCTTCATCATATCAGGCGGTACCTGGTCTTCTCCCAAAGCCCTGCATAGAGTCTCCCATAGCAAAGAAAATTTCTTCATATAATCATCTATTGATTCAAACTCACCTTGTGTCAGAGCTTGCACCTCATGCCAAACCTTGTCGGGGTCTTCTATCTTCTTGAACCTGTTACTAAGTGCTGTCTTTAATCCATCCTCAGTCATCTCAATGCATGGAACAGCATCCCTCAACGACTCCTCATAAGCCCTGTACCAGGTCCTTGCATCCCCTTTCAAACAGATGCTCAATAGCCGCAACACCTGTACCTGCTCATTAATATGGTTGCTTATACATGCAACCTCCATCCTTTCCAAGAAGTCTGCCACATCCTCATTCGGACCACCATAAAACTCTGGGTAAGACATCATCTTGACCCCCAAACTTCACTTCCAATCCCAAGCAAAAACCCAAAAACACCTTCCTTCAATCTCTCACTCTGGGGCATACACCCTCGTAAGAGAAATCCCTGAGCAATCTTCAGTCAAACAATACCAGAAAGAGCCACTCCTCAGTCACACAAATCCTGAGCAACTCCTCAGTGGCACAATCCTTGAGAAATCCTCAGTGGGGGCACCAAAAGGATGCGAGGTGAAAAAAAGAAAGAAAAGCCTGCCTCTATAGCTCTTCCACCTCCCAAACTTGGAAAAACTACCACGAACGGGGCACCACCAGCCACCGGCTGGAACACTCTCTCAACATTCGCCACCCACCCACACCATAAGACAGCTCAGAACCATGAAGGACAGATGATATATTCAGCAAACACACATATACAGCATCAACCATGTACAAACACAGCAAAATACACCAAAGACCAGGACTCTGGCCAGGATTTACTGCCAAGGGAATACACCCTTGCGTCTGACAACCGAGCCTCTGTCTCCCGGTCCCTGTAATCTCCAGAGGGCGCCCACACCAGCAACCCTTTTTCACTTTCTCTGTAGCCTGGCTACTCTCTGTCTGCTGCTATCTGCCAATTGTCGTAGGCGAGCCCCACTGTCTCCAGCCCACACATCAGCACCACTTCTGCATCCAACACACACAAAAACCCAAGGCTCCCTCTCTGGTCAGCATCCATGCACTGCCTGCAATCACCGCCCACACAAGACCAGCTACTCTCTCCAGAAGGCGCCCACACCAGCTAACCTTCACTCAGCAGCTCCCACTCTCTGTATGTCGTGACCAGCAGCTTCACCAACCCCAAAGCCTTGCACAATCCTCAGCACCACGAACCCACTGCTCACCGCAGCATCCTCAGATATCTAGCCCAAGCCACATCTCACAATCCCTTCCTCACAGCAGCCCTCCCTGCTGCTTCAATCATCAACCCATACTAGACCATCACACAAGAGACCTGCAGCCTCTTTCTCTTGTTCACCCGGCTGTACTCCAGCCAACACACAAGCGCCCCCAGCTTTCAGTTACCAGGCGGCCATTTCCTTCTCTTCGATCACCTCCAATCCCTCACAATTCCCAGCAACAGTCGGCTCTGCCCAAAGCGGCTTTCTTTACACCTTCCGCAGCTGCTTCTCAGACTCACGTCGGCTCTCTCTTCACACCTTTCTCTGCACCTGTCACTTCTCACGGGAGACCCACTGTCTCCTCTGCTTCTTTGCTGCGCTCCCTCCAGACTTCCTCGCCAGCCAGCCACACAACACCTTCAGTGCCCACGCCTGCAGCCAGCCTCTTGCTTGCGCACCCAGAGGCCCCCTAGCTTTCCTTCACACACATTGTCGCCAACCGTCTTCACCTCCGTAGAGCGGCTGCGCCCAACCTTCACAGGCGGCCTCCTCTTCCTGCAGAACTGCAGCTCCTTAGCAAGGGCCAGCCACCTCTTGCACCCGCGGCTCCCTCTCTTCACAGTTCCACACTCATCTCCAAGCACTTGTCTGGCACACGGCGGCCCCTCAGCTCTCTCTCTGCAGCTGGCCCGAGCAAAAGCAACTACTCCCCGTCCTGTCCTTTGAAAAGGCGGCTTCCTCTTCCAGCATTTCCGCCACCTTCCAGACCTTCGAGTCTTCGAGAGATTGCGCTGGTGGCAGCCTACACACTCTCCATGTGGCTATTTGTTATTGGCCATATTATATTATATTCTTATTTTCTTTTCCAAAAAGCCTTAAACCCACAAGGTAATGGCCACTAATGTTTAAAGACTCTCCTTCTCCTAGCTTTTCCAGGAAATACGGTGCCCATACAGCTTCCAAATAAATGCGAGAGTACTTGCCTGCATTCTCGTCAGCTGCATCATTATCATACTGAATCCGTCAATTCTCAGTCTCAATGCTCTGCTTTTAGCAACCACCGGCACACTGCACAATTGCCATAAAAACTCCAGATCTCCAGCATTTTCTCCGGAAAAAACACGTGCATGTACCCACTCACGACCAAACCGCTCGGCCTGTACACTTGCCAGGGCATTCAGGGCAAATTTTATTCACACACCACACGCACCATATGTACACTGACCAAAAAACCCTCTCAGATTTTAGCCTGACAAAGGGCAGCTTGAATTGTCCGGTGGTGATCAGATCCCCGTCGTCCGTCACCTTCACGACATACGGCATGTCGTCCTCCGACAGAGAGCACTTGTCCATTGAAGAATCCGACAGTTGTGTTGGACAAGCCCCAGCCCTCCGTCACGTTAAGCAAGCCCAAACGGCCCTCAAGACAGTGACAGCGGTGCGGGAAACGCCAGATACGCCGTAAAAGCCACCAAAGAACTTGGGAAACAGCGGAAGTCCTGCGGCTTCCTCCTCCCGGAACCTGGACGTTTTGACGTAGCGAGCGCAGAAGGTGGCTTTTCCGTCCTTGAAACGGACGGAGTGAAGCATTCCGTCGCCGTCGAACAATGGTAGCCTTCACGCTGATGGAGGCACGTAGCATTGGGGCCGTTGCGGAGGTAGACGCCATTGAGGTCGGAGGGGAGGTTTCCACGGACGATATTGCACGGCGTGGGGGGAGTCTCCGCTACGGGAGAGCAGTTGCCGGCAAGCTGCAGGTGGAGATCGACGGTGGGTTTCAGCTGAGAAGGGCTGAGGAGAGAGGTGATGAGAGTGTTGGCGATATTGCAAGCCGCGGCTGGGAAGCTGGATCCGGCGTTGAGGCTGATCAACTCAGCAAGGTTGAGATCGGAGGGCTGAGGGGCATGGAGGATCGCAGGCAAAACATTGGCAACCTTAGTCTGCGAATTAGTAGAACTGTGATTAATATTAGGGTTAGGGACCTTACTCATATTATCTTCTGTCACATTGTCGATAGATTCCTGATCGATTGAGAGAGTGGCAAAGATACGAGGTGGATTAGAGCACTTAATCTTACCTACTAATGGTGAAGCAGCATTATTAAGGAGACTTAATCTTGAATGGTTGAGGAAGTGATGAACAGAGTCTATAATTGTTGGCCTTAAACACGAGCAAGAGAGGGGAGACTCGAGGGTTCTCATGATTGCCTGCAAGGCTATGTGGTGGTGGTGGTGGTGGTGGTGGTGGTGGTGGTGGTGGGTGGTGGTTCTTGGCGGACGTTATTGAAGCTTGCAGATATCTATCTGCCAAAAGCTATCCTATTTTTATTACCCTTTTAAAGCATAGGAAATGACATACATACTCCTAAAAAGTATGTTTATGTGCCTATTTTTTATTACCCTTTTAACGCATACTCTTTAAAAAACATGCATACATACCTATTTTTTATGACCCTTTAAATGCATACTCTTAAAAGCATGTTCACATGCCTATTTTTTATTACCCTTTAAATGCATACTCTTAAAAACCATGTATACATACTCTTAAAGCATGTTTACATGCCTATTTTTTATTACCCTTTTAATGCATACTCTTAAAAAACCATGCATACATACCTATTTTTTATTACCCTTTAAATGCATACTCTTAAAAACCATGTATAAATACCTATTTTTTACTACCCTTTGAATGCGAATGATATGGAGGTTTTCTTAAGAGAAAGGTGGCCGCGTTCAATATCAACATTAGCTTCTTTCATTTTCAAACACAGTAGCTCTCCTGAAATCTTCAAGTCAAACTTCAACAGTTGGAGAGGAAAAAGGTTTCCATCAAATAAACTTGCATTCCTATTGTGCCATATGAGCCACATGGCAACACCCTTCCAAATGTTCCAAAGGGGAATGTCAAGATGCTTGCAGTTACCCAGCAGAAACTCCTGGCTACCCAATCTCAGCTTCAGAAAAATACCAGATGGCATTGTTCTACTCAAGAACTAGGTTCATGATGTATCTCAATATGCTTATGTTGTAATCTCTTTTGTCTGTTGAGGCTGTCCCTCCCTCTTCTTGAGGGACCATTGTAGCTGGTTCAGTTTTCTCTTTAATTCAATTACACTTTCTCAAAAAAAAAATCAACATTAGCATTAAGCATAAGACTATATCATATCTCTTAAGAGAGAGGTTTTCTTAAGAGAGAGAGAGGTGCAAGAGTTTGATACCAACGTTAGCACTAAGCACAAGACTATATCATATTTCTTCAAGCCATGTCCATGCCTTTGGGGTATGCATTGACTAGTTCATTGATTAAGGAAAAACACAAGATCATGTCTCTTGTTAAGTTTACAAGGGAAAAGGGAATTCACTACCTTTGAGTCATACATACATGTAGCTTTAAACTTGTTATACTATATTATGTTTGAAATCTCTCTCTCTCTCTCTCTCTCTCTCTCTCTCTCTCTCTCTCTCTCTCTCTCTCCATATGGCTCATTAGGGCCAAAAATGAAAAAAAAGGGCCCTTTATGGTTTTGATTAAAACACTAATTAGCTGAGGTTTTAGTAGAATGAGACCTCCAAATTTGGCCGTTTAGAGGTACTTTTGGAGCATTTAAGAGACGGGCCACAATAAATGCTAACATTCCTTAAATCATGTCAGAGGTACTTTTCAGTCATTATTCTCAGTGTTATTTAAACTTTTGAAACGTCTATTGTAAAAATATTCTCACCAAAACACGTTCATTTTTCCTCTCGTCATCATTTGAGTGCTCTCTCTCTCTCTCTCTCTCTCTCTCTCTCTCTCTCTCTCTCTCTCTCTCTCTCTCTCTCTCTCTCTCTCTCTCTCTCTCTCTCTCTCTCTCTCTCTCTCTTCTCTTCTCTTCTATTCTTTTCTGTTATACCCTTGCACATTGGATTATACTCTAATGTCTATCGCTAACTCTTTACTCAATGCAAGAGAACACAGATACAAACTTGCTATTAACATAGATCAGGTCTACTCATCTTGGAGAAGTATTCATCACTGAGCATTGTTGGACAAAGATGAGGCAAACATACTATGACTAGAGGGAAGAAAGCACACTGATTTGTGGGTGGATGGAAGTATTTATCCCAATGATCCTTCAACTGGTAGACTCCTCCATTTGTAAATGTTTATGACTTGATTAGATTTGTTGGAGATGGTTTTGATGGTCTGCTTGGTTACTGTATGAAGTTATATTCTGCATCTTCTGTGTGCTCAGTCCAAATGCATCAACTGAAAGAAACTTTATCAACATCTTAGAAAACTATTTCAGAGCTTTATGATAAGATTAAAGAGCTAGAAGCTGTAAACCACTTCTTGAAAGAGAAACTAGTAAACTTTAAAAAAACCCCAGGAGGATTCAGAGAGAGGAAGAGAACTTTAAAGAATATAAGTGAGTTGTCTAAAAGTAGTGGGGCTAAAAAGAGGAGACTCAACCTTGCAAAGAAATGTGTCTCTCACATTTTAGGTATTAATATCCGTCGAAATGAGGAGAGAATCAAGCTTCTCATTGAAACCATGAACAAGGCAGACCTGGTCGGAATTCTTCGATCTCCAGAGAATACAAATTTGAGAGATCTTACTCTCAAAGAGTTGGTAAGAGACTTCAGGACCATTGTGAAACCAGATGAAATACTAGAGACTTGTGACACTGTGGGTATCAGTCGCAAAGTTTACCAAGCTCTTTCTGGATTATGGTTTCAAAATTTTAGATGCAAGAGAATAAGGACTTTTGGTTTGCCAAGATCCCTTTTAGTTTCTACTGCTAGGACTGCTATGAATCTGAAAATTTTGAGTATTTTTCGAGAGTACATACATATTGAAGGGATAATGCCTTATGAGAAGCAGAAGAAAAAGAGTACATTTGTCTATAATGCATTCAACAATATATGGGTGGATCTTAGAAAAGTACAAATTGCAATGGTGCATATGTATAAAATTACTGTAGAAGAATGTGGTGGTGTGCTAAAGTTTGTGTTGAAGCTGGAAAGGCACAGATCTAAAAAGGAAAAAAGATGGAAAGAGTAAGCATATCTATCATGAATAGAGCAATTGAGTACAACAATGGTAGAGGAGAGGAACCAGAACATAAAATCCAGTCGGAGATGGAGCTTTGGTGGGTTAGTGCAACTTAGATACCAACTGAAAATCATCAAACTCTCAAATGGTTGTTCTCCCACACAGGTATCCCTAATATCATTCAATCCTAAAGCACTAGAGATATGTTGATAGTTGATGGAGTTGGCAATTTCAAAGTGGAATGGCATTTGGGTGTTGACTTAAAGACTATTAAATGTATGCTTGGAATATGCAACGGGGCTAATGCAAAGTATCCTTGCATTTATTGTATGGAAGGTATAGGATCAAAAGAGTGGAGCAGTATGCGACCAGCAAGGAGAGTCCCAACAATGAGAGACTCTATAGATCTGAGTAAGTTCAAGAATAAAGAAGACATTTGGGATCCCATTCTTCATATCTCTCTTAAGAATGTTCACATATGTACTTTGCATGCAGCGATAAGAATAATTGACAAGCTTCTGAGATTGCATCTTGATTATGCATATTCTATTAAACCAACATCGTTGTCAGATCAATGTATTGATAAATGTGAAGCATTGTTATAAAAAATGGACTTTCATGGGGGTTAGGTTCATTTAAGGAAAGATTTTTGAAATATACAAGTGAATAGGGTGTGTGCGAGAACAAGCTCTTAGCAAGAGGCTGTAAAAGAGAATCTGTAAATGAGAGAGAAGCTGTGAAAAGGTGAGAAGTATCTACTAGGAGAGAGTAAAGGGTAGCATGAGAAGATTTAGGAGGTGTGGAGATATTCTGGGAAGAGGTGGAGAGAATCAAGCAAAAGAGGTGGAGTGAATCAAGGAGAGATCAGTGGGATTAGATGCTTGGATTTAAACTCTATAAATTGAGGCATTGGCCTAATGAGAATTTGCTGGTTTTTGATTATCCATGCCTACATTAAGCTATTAGTTAATTGCTCACTAATCACGTCTTAATTATCATCTAATCTCTTTTCTAATTATGATATTGATTCTAGCATTTGATCCACCATAGCTCATCACATTGTTGCAAATTTAACATGGTATCAGAGCCTAGCTTAGAATCCATCAAATTTATGAGCCCATTATCTTGCTAATCACCTAGTTAATTAGGATTAGTAGATAATCAAGTTTTTACCTCTTTTTGCAAATAGCTGCTATACCCCCAGCTGGTGGAGGAGCTCTCTCTCCATTCACACATAAAATTGGCCCAAAACCTCTTAGCCACACATAGCCATACCCCTTGTGCTTTAGCCCATCTAAACAAAATGCAAAATACCATCGCATGCTGCCAATTTTTGCTAAAAAGCCAGCGCCATTTTTCTGAAGGGAAATGGAGATCTTGTCTGCACCAGATACAATGGCTCTAATTCCTCTTGGCCCTAGGGGTTTTCAAGGGTGCTCTACAAGCTGGTGAAGATAATTTTTTATTTCATCAAGTCTATAGTGAGATCCAAGCTCTCCATCAAATCTGTAGGTGACTTTGATAAAACAGAGATTAAGCATTCAATGTTTGGTCAAATCTTGTGTTTCTTGGCTTAATCCTCTACTAGACTAATTGCTATTGATGGCCTTGAAAGGGGTTGAGCTCATTTAAACTCTAAGGCCCCAGATTTGGACTCCCTGTATACTCTGTTTTCTGCACACAAAACATATGATTATTTTTCTAATCAATGATTAATCAACACTAATCACTGTATTTTGGTGCAATTGAGGGTTCAAATTAACCATTGGGTATTTGATACAGATCCCTATAACTTCATATTGCAATTCGGAGATGGTTTGATGCTCCAACCATTTAGTACAGATTTGTTACCCTTGGTTTAATGTAAATTTATGGTGAATTTATGCTGATAAATCTATTGTAATCATCACCTAAACTTCTGCATTGTGGTGCTTACAAGAAGCAGCTGAAGACTTTCTTATAGATTTCATGAATGATGCCTATATTGGTTCTACACATGCACAAAGGGTCACTTTAATGAACAAGGATTTCTCAGTGGTGAGCAGGCTTAATATAGATTTGATAAAGTTCTCAAGCCACTTCCCACGACATATACTAGGGCCTTTGATATCCTGACAATTCCTCCCAGGAGGTCCCGCAAAGTTGAAGGGCCTAATATTGAAGATACATTACACATGAGTATGAAACAAGAAAGCACTTGACCAAAGAGAGATGCTTCTCAAGAGGGAGGATAATTTTTATAAAGAGGAAGTTAAGAGACTTGGTGCTATGAATTATGATAGAATGGGCAAGGTATTTGGTAAAATGATTATCAATGTCTCCTCCGACCCTGAGAATGAATATTACTTGAGCATTTCACCTGATAACGAAGTGATCATTGAGAAGACAGATATTGAAATATCTGACTCTGTATTATTCTATTGCATGAGGTAAGCATCATTCTTTAGCCACAGTTTTGTCCTTTTCTCTCCTTTTTGCATACTTAATACTATCTTTGATTACAGGGGATACATTTCTATAATGCCCACAGAGGTTTCAAGCAGCATATTTGTGGTTGATCCTCTAATATCAAGTGATATCTTTTCAAAGACAAGATCAAATATTGAAGTGTTTTTTAGTGCATATGATAGCCTGAGAAACTATTATATATTTATCCCATATAATGAAAGGTAGTATTTTTTATTAGTTTTAAGGTAGTATTTTTTAATAGTTTTAAATTCATAACTCATGTGAGTAGATATTTTCTTACTATTGTTTTATTTGCAGTCACCATTGGAGTCTTATACTCATTGATGTTTTGGATAGAGAGGCTCTTTCATGAACTCCTTAGCTAGTATCCATGGTCAATGAAAAATGTAAGTATCGCTTTTCATCAACTACCATATTATCTCTTTTCATCAACTATCACAATTTTGTTACAAACATTGCACCTGTTTGATATGCTCTTTATTGCAGTGCTTGCAAAATTGTATTAGCATATTTAGAGAAGAATTTTGAAGACCTTGCAGATCCCAAAGTATCTTTAGCAAGATGTATTGAGAATTTAGTTTGGATGTTTCTTTGTTTGAAGATGGATTTCTTCTAATTGCACTATTATTTCATGTTCCAATTCAGTCTGACATTACTCGTTGTGGATGGAGGGTGCTTGAAAATGCTTATAGGATAATATATTTTAAGTTGTTAAAACAACAAGTCAATGTAAGAATCCCGAAGAATCCTTTGTATTGCTCTTAATGTATTTGTACATTATTTTTCTTAAAACTCCACTTTGTTTGTTGGCAGTGCAATAAATACCTTGAATGTTATATTTGGTGGATAAGAGAGAGATGTATTGAGATTATATTGGACAAAGCAATTATGCCTATAGATCCCTACTCTCCTCCTCCAGGAGATCAGGCTCAGAGAAAAGGGAAGGAGAAGAAGATAAAAAGACATAAAGGCAAAGGCAAGGGTTTGCCAGTGCATTCTCCTTTAAAATTTGAGAAGATGCAAAAAGCCTCAAAAAGGAGACCACTGCAAAGAAGTCCTATGCAAAAAGAAGACATCTCAGCCAAAGAGGACCTCACAAAAGAAATCTCATGTAAAGAAGCCCTCTGCTCAAAAGCCCCTCAACTTCAGTGTTGTTCTTGCTCAAGGACAAGTGCTCAAGGACAAGAGGAAGCAAAGTCTGGGAGTCCAAAAAAACCAAGTAAAGCCCAAGAGCAAGCAAAGTCTGGGAGCCCAAATAAGCAAAGTGAAGATCAAGAGCAAGCAAAGTCTAGGAGCCCAAATAAACAAAGTGAAGATCAAGAGCATTATAATATTTTGTAACGCAGTGACATTTTGTAACTCACAAGATGAATTTGTACCATTTATTGTATATAAATCACAATTCGTTTATGAAAGATGTAGTTATCTACTAAATGTTTGTTCTCACAAATGGCAATGGTCAAGAAAAATGTCAATTGTCTATTCATTCATGGTTTAAAAATTATAACAGTTGGAGGTAAACAACTCATACAAGATGTAGAACATTCATCTCTTCTTCCAATTGTAGTACCATTAACCTTGAATTTATAACTAGGAGTGGTGTTGTCAAGAAACTCCAAGGTTTCCCTAACATCTTTTAATGTCCACTGAGAGGTAACATTAACCTCCTTTCTTTCAGCATGTGGAATAGCCTGCAACTCAAACCTACATGATATGCAATCTATATCAGAATCCAAAGGTCTCTAGATACCCAACTTAAGTTTGTATCTCCTATAATCATAACCCATAGTAAGAGATTGTCGAGAGATATTGTAAGACAAAGCCAAGGATTGAGGGCATGCATTGCACCTTATGTATTCACCCTTATGGTCATACTCTCTAGATTTCCAAAACAGTCCTATAATGTTATTCAAATGCTCTGCTGGGAAGTTTCTACTTAGCCATGATGCCTTTGTCCTTTGTAACTCTGCATCTTTGAAAGCAAGCTACAAAGACATGTAGAGGCATGAACCATGATAACCGTATCCTCCTCAAGATCCTTCTCGGAGTCATGGCCTTTTGAATATCTTGGGATATTTTATGTTTGAAGCTCTGCACCGTCGCTTCATCTGGAATGTCCCAATTAAGAGAAGAAAGGCTTGGCACTGCTAAATCCTCAATTTGCCCATACACACCTGGTTTTGGGGAAATAATATACTGTGCGTAGTATACAAAAAGATTACCCTTACTAAAAAAAGTTGCATTCCGGTCACCATACATGAGCTTTGCAAATTCTTTGTGAATGGCTTGGAAAGTACACTGAGCTCTCCACAAGCTGCCACTCAAAACTTGTTGAGGGAAAGATATATGAAGAAATCTGAAGTTAAAACTTGTATTAAAAGAAAAAATATATTTGGAAAATTCAACTACAACTTACAATGTGCTTGCATAGGAATATGTTGAGTTGGAGCTAAGTACATATCCTTTGCCATGTAAACATGTTGGACCTGAGCGAACCAACCTTCAGATGTAACCTTGAAAGTAGCAATGCATCCCTTCCAATGGTATTTTGTATCCTCACTTTTTTGTTTTTTTCACCTTGTGAGATCCCTTGCATGAGGGCAACATAGTAACCTAGTCGTTTACAGTGAAACTCTTGGGTTCCCAAGTTCCATCATCCCTTTTGTTGTGTACGACACAAGAGCTATTGAACGAGGACGTCTTGTGGATTCCATATAGAATAGAAGCAAGAGAATGAGGTCGAAAAAGAGATGAGAGAGAGCTAGAAGATGCAATGAAGTTCAGTGAGGTCAAAAAAGAGATGAGAGAGAGCTAGAAGATGCAATGAAGTTCAGTGAGGTCAAAAAAGAGATGAGAGAGAGCTAGAAGATGAGAGCTTCTAGACGTTGAGAAGAAGAATGAAAATGGTATGGGCGCCCAAAAGGAATATTGGAGGTAGTTTGTCCAAACTTCAAAAATTTTGGCATTAACTACATGCCATCTTTTTTCAAATCTTTTGACAGATTTTGTTAGTATTACGAATCCTAGGGACCACCACAATCCATCTGAATATGGAGATTTTGGCTAAATTAGAGGAAAAAAGCTCAAAATGGACTCTACTACCTCCAAAGTAGAGGAGACAAGAATACCATATTCTTGTGCACGTGGCACACTCTCTTTGGATCTTTTCTTATCACAAGATTAGTAAAGGGCCCTTTTTTAGGCGTTTTTGGCCCTAATGTTTGTGACACGGTCTACATACATGGACACCCATCTCTCACATGGCATTCACAGTGCCATTGGACAGATCCACACTTCATCACATCAGCTAAGGGTAGAGACTAGCAGCAGATACGAGGGGATGAAGCCAGAAGACCGCATTTGTCAGGTATGTCACGAGGAAGTGGAGTCAAAGGAGCACTACATATGCCGATGTACTGTGTACTATGAGATACGAGGGAGATACTGGTGTCTCTTTCGAGAGGGTTTTGGACCATTACGACATGTGATGGAGTTTGAGGATCAGAGGTGTTTGGGGCTTTTCTTATTGGAGCTAAGAAGCCATCGAGAGGCTCTCCTATGAGCCACGACAGCACACTAGGATCCACCCCGCCAGCGAGCCATGACAGATTTTTTCAGGGCGCCAAGACCACCCCGACAGATATGACCAGGACCTCCACTACCCCCTCGGTGAGCCAGACATCCCATAGACGTCCTTCAGGAGGAGTCACCCTTGATAGAGCCATAGAACTTTGTTGAGCGACGTGCCCATGCTTACCAGGACCTCGTCCACGGCCGCTTCATCATCGGTGGATTAGAGCCACCATCACCCGGCCAGGAGACGACTGCCCCACCACTTTTGTTTCTCTATCTTACAGCACCCCATGAGAGAGATACTGAGATGAGCACATTACACCGGTCTTATGCTAGTTGTAGATATTATACACTTTTGTTGTACCTCAGTAGGAGTATTTTCCTTTTAGGACTCTTTTAGTCCTTTTTGTCTTACTTTTGATGAGACACCATCAGTTGCGTACTATGTTTAGGCCAATTTGGCCTTCCGTAGACGTTAATATCTCTCTCTCTCTCTCTCTCTCTCTCTCTCTCTCTCTCTCTCTCTCTCTCTCTCTCTCTCTCTCTCTCTCTCTCTCTCTCTCTCTCTCTCGCATGCTTTGCATGCACGCATGCACACGAGCACACACATGCATGCATGCATACACTTACATGCATGTGTTCAAGTGCACATGCATGTGTGCATGCACACACACACACACATGCATGCATGCATACAACAAAGAAGGTAAAGGTTCACTGTCAGAAGCATTAGTTATATGTCGTCATGTTTCTTTCCAATATACTCAATCTTTTTGAATGTGAATTATAAGTTAGCATCTCATTAATATTTTTCAATGTTAATTTATTTTTACTAATGATGAAAGTATGATTTCCTTTCTTGATCGAATGTATTAGAAATGGTACTTTCCAAATTCAAAAGAAACTGCTAAACTTAGATATCCCTTAAGTGTAATTTAATATATGGATCATATACACAAAGAAATTTCTATACTAACTTTTAAAATTACTTTTGTAGTAAAAAATTATGACCAATTGGTATTGAAATTGGTCATTGATTTGTACAATCATTTTTGTAAAAACTATGACCAAGTGATATTCAAGCAATCATGTGACCAATTGGTAATATATTTTTACTTTTGTAAAAAACTATGACTAATTGATATTCAAATAATCATGTGAAGATAAATGCATACATAATTTTATTTTTTGTATCCATATGGAAGTCCATCAACAATCAAATCCATCAATCGAATAAAGGTGAAAGGAAGATGATAGATGTAGACCTTATCTTTAACATTAAGGCTTGAATCACATATATGACATGCATTGGCCTTGTCCTTACCTTCAAATGTTCTTCTCATTGTTTACCTTCTTCTCTCTCTCTCTCTCTCTCTCTCTCTCTCTCTCTCTCTCTCTCTCTCTCTCTCTCACACACACACACACACACACACACATTCAAGTCACACTTGTGAGACATATCTTTTTGGATATGTACTTTTAATGAGCTAAGAAGACATAAGATTTGATCTAAAATTAAGTATATCCCATTAAAACTAAATGTTTTACGATTTTGTGTCTATATGAATTTTTTTCAACATGAAGAATTTGGTGAGTTTTTCATGTTTTTATTCAGTTTGTAGAATTCTTTCTTAATTTGAGAGGTTCAATTTTTTTAATTTAATCAATAAATTCACCATCAATAGAGTGAGGTGATTTTAGCCTAACAGTAGGATTATTAATGAGAATAAAAATTGATATTTTTAAGTTAATAGGCATGCACCTGATCTTTAAAAAAAATGAAATGTTTTTTAATTTTAAAGTTTGATAATTTCAATAAAGATTGTGTATAGTATATAACCCTCCTTAAAGATAATTTTAGAAAATCAGAGATAACCAAATGTTAATAGCAATCTTAATCATTTGGTAATTAAATATACAAGTCACAAAGGTGAATTTGGGGAAACAATCCAAGAATTTTGGGTCTATCGTAATTCTTAACTATTTGTTAAGTAGCTGATCAATTAATCTAATCATTAAACCCATGCATAGTTGCAAAAAGAGATCTCAAAATTTGATCTCCCAAATAAGCCACTTTACTAATTCTTGATCCAAAATTTTTATTTTCAACAAAAAAGATTGGAAATATTTAAAGCGTTGCTCTCACTATATTAAGATTCATATGTGTGGCTTATCACATGCTAATATTGGAATCTTCAACTTGTTCTTATTGCTTATTGTGGCTTTATAAGTTTCCAACTCTATATGATTGTATTTATATTATTGACTCATTATCGATCACTTTTATCACATTGCCAATATTTACAGTCCCAAAAACTTTTATACATGGTTAGTTGCATCATTGCATCCTACTCTCACAACAAGGGCCTAAAATTTCATCTTCACTTGTTTATAATTATGTTGGGATTGGGACGCAAGGTCAACATCAGAAAATGAAACACTCAACCATATTAGATAGATATTATCACTTGGTCTCATAAGAATAAAATCATTTTTGTGCATATTAATAGCTGGCATGTATTCCTCTCTTGGAGTTTTCTGTGCAAGGCCATAATAGTAGTCTTCAAGGGACTCCCTTAAACCAATAGTTTAACTTGCGTTATTTTCATGTATTCATGTCTTGGCTTCTTCTGTGCAAAGCCATAATAGTAGTCTTGTTCAAAGGGACTCCCTTAAACCAATAATTTCACTTGTTCAAAGGGACTCCCTTAAACCAATAATTTCACTTGTCTTCTTTTCATGAGAATCATTCAATGTGATTTGATTTCCATGAGCTTTTTTGCCAAAAGTAATCATGTAATCTCTCTCTCTCTCTCTCTCTCTCTCTCTCTCTCTCTCTCTCTCTCTCTCTCTCTCTCTCTCTCTCTCTCTCTCTCTCTCTCTCTCTCTCTCTCTCTCTCTCTCTCTCTCTCTCTCTCTCTCCCCTCCCCACAATAATATATGATCGAAGTTATGACGCTCTTATATTCAAACCATGAGCTTTTTTAACCATGTAATTATCCTTCATGTATTAACATATTTTCATGGATTTTGGATGCACATTAGGAGCATTGGTTTACCTTCATTATCCACCTTCCAAAATTGATTTCCTTCAACAAGTAGCGATCCGAGAAAATTTGAAACAAAAAACCAAAATTATGAGGGCTTTAAATGTTCCACTAGCTTGTTTTTTGAATCGTCATATAAGAATCCTTTCACAAAATTATTGAAATATGACACTTACTTGATCAAGAATGGTGTTGGTTTTATTGATTCATAAAGATTACACACTTGAAAAAAATGTGACAAAGTGTACAATCCTTTTATATTTTGTAATTTCTCTAAGAATCTATTAAATAGTGCATCGATATCATCCTCATTGGTATTGCCAACCATTAGTAAGCTAAGGTAAACTATATGGAAAACACCACATGCAAGTAAAAGAAATAGGTATGGAAAGAGATACCTATTTCTATCCTCTATCTCACAATTACCCTCTTGCAATAGTAGCACATATACAGGAACAAACTTTCCATTCTCATCTGCACCTTTAAGTAGTGGAGTTTGGTTTATATCTTTCTTTCCAATCCCCCTAACCTTATTATAATAATCTAATGCATTCTTAGATAAAATTGTAATAAATATGTCATGGGACCTTTACCCCGATGAAGAATGGAAAAGATATCCTAATCTTAACAGATTTTCATTTTCCAAGTGATGAAGGCACATTGTAATAATAGAGATAGACAATGGTAAAATGTGAGCCACCAACCCAACATCGTAAAGAAAAATGTCCATATGATCCTTGCCCATGTTCATGTGTCAATAATCTAGGTCGGGATGTCATCGGCGGGAGGTATACCATATGACGAAAAGAATTTTCTAGATCTAGAACCCTTGGGGTGCAAGTTTTAAGTTGGTCCATCTTATCATGAATGAAACATAGATTATGCTTTGGATAGAGCTAGGAGGAGAGCCTCCATGCTAATAAAAAGGCTTCTACATGAGTTCTACATTAAATTTTACTTCAACATGTGTTTATATATCCTTGTATCAATAATATTGTTGTGGTAGCCCTCCATATACAACATGGGTGGTTAAGCAACATAGAGATAGTCACTCATCACCCTCAAAATGAGTCCAATTGACCACCACCCACTAATAATAAACCCATACGATCACTAACTCTTGCACCCCTGACCATCACCTAACCATCAATGGTCATAAATAACAACCCCATCGGTGTCTAAGGTGGGGTTCCCACCAAAGATGCATGCACCAATGGCTTCTTCTCATAATGGGGGAGGGCTTTATAAATGTGTACCAAACATAGATGTGAGATACATGTAAAGAGGTGGGAATTTAGTGTATACTAACAACATGTATTTTACACCATACCTTTGCACACATACCATGTATTTTGCATCATACCTTTACACACACAATGGAACTTACAAACTTGAACATAAGATTTCCTCCCATTTTCAAATCAAGAGAAGAAATTATTGAGAGATTATCAAGAATAACAGTTTATCACATTTTTTTCACTATATTTTTGTCCCCAAAATTGTTAGCGGGCATGTACCACATTTTCACCCTTTTCGTTTTGACAATGTTGATATTTAGAAGAGCATATGCCTACAACATGTAGAATGAACAATATTGATCATATATGTGATTTCTTATCCTTATGATGATCCACATAAATTTTAGCTTTTCTTTTGACAATTAAATAGGTCATTTAGCCTTTGAACACACTCACAGGGCATGATTCTTGTGATTACTTTCTATTGGATATCAATGCTTCACCCTCATATTATATTATGTACTCATTGTCTAGGCACTAGCTAGCCCATGTTTGTATGGCCCCCATTATAAGCAGTAGCTATGGTTGAGTATCCCGAGCACCCAATATCCTCACATTCACATGAGAAAGTGGCCTATAAGGCTAGATGGTTTAGAGATGGCTTGGATTAGATTTGGCACACTGCTAAATAGGCTACAAGCTACACTAGACTGTTCTGTCATTGGTATTAATGTACACCCACCACCAACAAGGGATGTAGATGGTAACCCTATAGTAGCTAGTGTCAGACTTTATCCAAGCTTGGAGATGAAGGGATTCAAATGCTCTTAGTGACATCATCATGAGCGTGAAAGATTACTAGTGTGCTAACCAGGAGACCACAAATCCCTCAAGGATTCAGAATTTCAAAAATCATCTTTAATAAGAGAAGCTAAATGAAGATGTAATGGTGGAGGTCTTTCTCACCAAAATCAAAGATCTCATGTGGCCAGATGACTACAATTGGCATGAGTAAAAGGTTCAAGTACCATTTCACTTATGTCTAAAGAAGGTTGTACAAAAAGTCTTTCCAATGTTCTTTGGGTTCCAGATATGAAGAGAAATCTCATTTCTATCTCGACCAACATGAACCGTGACTTGTGGGTATAGTAGGAAGATTTGGGTGTATTTCCTTAAGTAAAAGTCTCAAGATTTTGGAAAGTTTAAGGAATGGCTTACATTGGTTAAAACTGAGACATGAACAAAATTGAAGCAATTTAAAACAAATCAAGGAGGAGAATTCATGTCTAATGAATTCTTAGGTTTTTGCCAAGAAAGAGGCATAAACAGCTCACTATCGTGCACACTCCGTAGAAAAATGGTGTTACAAAGAGCGTAAGAATCGTGCTATTGTTGAGATAGCAAGGAGTATGCCTAATGGCAAGAATCTATGTAAATCCTTTTAGGTTGATGCAGGTAACATGACTATGTACGTACTTAATATAGGAGTGTAACAAAAACCATCAAAGGGATGACTCCGTTATAGGCCTACTTGGGTAAGAAACCTTTAGTGCACACTTGAAAGTTTTTGGGTGCAAATGTTATATA
Organism: Cibotium barometz; assembly: GCF_041138505.1. Taxonomy (NCBI): domain Eukaryota; kingdom Viridiplantae; phylum Streptophyta; class Polypodiopsida; order Cyatheales; family Cibotiaceae; genus Cibotium; species Cibotium barometz. The sequence continues at coordinate 16,415,650 of NC_141056.1, forward strand.
CATGTTCTAGATGCTTAGAGAATCAAATTGGATTCTTAAAGCTAGAAACACATCTTCTTAGGTTATACCATGGAGTCAAAGGGATATCGACTCTATGATCCTTATGTAAAGAAGATCATAGTTAGCCATGATGTGGCATTTCCAGAACAACATCGTATGGAGGAGGAGCTTCCTTCTTCTTTATCATGCAACAAGAAAATTGCCAAAGCAACATAACCTCCATATGCAGTACGGGCTTCTTGGTATTTTGATGGGAGGGTAGCCTTCCCCATTTCTTATGGGCATGGATTTTGAAGATGAAGAACAAGAGAATGATGTTCCACAAAAAAGATAAGACATTCCATAAGTGGTACAAGCAACTTTTAGATGGAGCGCCTAAAGATGTTTGTAGATTTAAGAGGTTAGAGGAGCAAAAAAGGGCTCAAAAGAATCTTCTAAACTTTGCTATTATTATAGAGATACTCAAGATTCAAGACCCAACCATCTTTGTTGAAGCATAAGGGGATCTGAAGTGGATGGCAAGAAGAATATGACTCCATTCTGAAAAACCACACTAGGAACCTTACAGTTCATCCTCCAAAGGTGTAAGGTAATTGGCACTAAGTGGTTTTATAAAGCAAAATATAGATTTGATGGTACTTTGGAAAAGTACAAGGCATGGATAGACTTACCAAAGGTTTTGCACAAGTTGACGATTTTAAATTTTTAAAAAACCACAATCTGCACGGTTTCTACACTGGCAACACAAGGGGGATGACCTATTCTCCAAATGGATGTAAAATCTAATTTCCTCAATGAGAACCACATTGAGGAGGAGATATATGTGTAGGAATTTGTCCCAAAGCTACCCAGGGTATATAGGCTCATAAAAAACCATTATAGTGACAAACAATTGTTGACACAACTGAAATCGTGTATTCTGAATTGTAGCTTCATAGAGACACATGCACCACTCCTCATCACTCTCCAGCATCCCTCTGGCTTCACATGCAGCTTCACAACATGGATACAAATGTCCATTCACTGTTCGCAAATCCTTAAAAGATTTGCACCCTTTGCACACTGTGAGTAGCATCCGTAAAGTAATATTGCTCACCTGCACTCGGACTAATATTATACATATGTCCAATCATATTTCTCCTTTTCCTTTTAGTCCATGAGCGAAGAGCCGAATTCCATACCCACTTGCAAAGGAAATCAACATATAGTATACTATTTGCATCTGCATACAATTGATTAACTTTGAACCATTCAGTGTGAGAGATGTTCTTTGGTTTCTGTCACAACTAATCACATCATGCAAGTCATCCTGGTCATTAAAAAGCACATTATTGTGCATTGGGAGATGAACATGTAACCTTTGTATATCGGGCTTTTTATCGTGTAAATCATATTAATATATGCACCAACATGCCTCTGAAGAAGCAGAAACATACCGTGCATCCAGATATTGATTAACCTCATCTCAATAACCCCATTTCTGTCTTGCAACTCTATAGTAGCTCTATCATGTCCTTTGTATACATACTTATACAAAAATTTTATAGCTATAATGGTAGAGCATACTTCTATGTTAATATGGGCTTTGTACCTCAAAGAGAGAAAAGGGTTATATGAAACAACCCATCGACTATCCACCCTATAATCCTTTACCTGGATGAAACTACCATCATCTCGTCGCATGTAAGTTGGATACCCATTGTCATCAACACTAGTACTATCATAAAAATTTGTGGATATACCAATGTTTGCAACCATGCAAGGAGAGCGCATATTCAGTTCACCACATGGTCCATGGACATTGCAACAATGACTAATTATGTTGTGCAACTCTGGGCACACACCAACATATCATAGTGAGGGATCTCGATCGGTTTACATCCACTTTCCAAAATCAATAATATATATGCATGTGTCAAGCCTCTTTTTTGAAATTCAATAACAGAAACAAATCCCAATACCGTTCCAAATATTGATTTTTTCACCCAATAAGTGCATCATGTCCTTATGCTTCTCATAAAAAACCCGTGCAGTCAACAAGTCGGGTCGATCCTGACCCAACAATAAAGCATTGGTTATTTCATCCCACTTAGGATTACAAGTAAAGGTGATAAATAGGTCAGGTTTACCCATATTTCTAACAATAGCCATTGAATCTTGGTACAATTGATGCATATATCTAGGCCCCCTAGTATATGTAGATGGCAGTACCACCCTGCATCCAACAATGCCTGCAGAGACTCTATTAACTCCATCACTTAAATTAACCATATCTGCAAAACCCTAGTATACACGCAATGCTCTCTCTAGTTATTGCGTATCCATACTAATCTAGATTCTTCCATGCTACTAAATGCATCAACAATGTACTATTGCAAAAGACGACCACCGTGTAGAAGGCATGCATTTGTATCTTCCCTAATCTATGGTCTATAAGCATAATATTGTCGTTGAGTTACGGTCTTCGTATCCTCATTTGATCCTTCTCTATTGAGTGGAATACCAACAACATGCCAACCATCCTCTCCTTAAGGAAATAGAAGAACATATAATAGAGGCATATATGAGCGATGCAAGTTAGATATTTTTTTTATAGCTCCTGTGCATGACTTTATTTGAATGTCTCTATACCCCACATGAAAATCATCTCCTTGACTCGGCATGATAGCTGCTGCCTCACTTCTTGTAGGGACCAAGTATTTCCATGAGGTTGATCGAGCTTCAGTGAGATGACCATTCTCAAATCTGCATGTGGACTTGACAGCAACATTTCTCACATGAGCATATGGATTATGTACATACATCATTGTTTGCAACCTTTCAGTGATTTAAAGAGGGAATCCCATGAAGTCTATTCTCTAATTCATGCTCTGTATCATACACATATTGACATTATGAGGCAAAGAAAACACCTACCTTATAGAGTGACATTCAGATTTAATATCTTTCACATCACCAACAACAAATGTTATAGAATGTAAATTATCATCCATAGGTAGCTCATTTAAATCAAATGAGAAAGGGCCCAGCGCCAAGTCTCTATGTCTGAGCATTGTGAGGTTCATTGATAGGTTCTTGAAGAACCGTAGCATTGAGAATAGTTCTATTTCTTGAATCCAAGTTTATTCATTGATAGGTTCTTGAAGAACTGTAGCATTGAGAATAGTTCTATTTCTTGAATCCAAGTGGATTATTCAAGTGGATCCAGTGGATTATTCAAGTGGATCCAAGTGGATCCAAGTGGATTATTCAAGTGGATCCAAGTGGATTATTCAAGTGAATCCAAGTGGATTATTCCGCCATGGGGTTCACTATGCTCCTCATTTTCAACCCTTCCAAATGTTTCAATTCCAGCTATGGCAAAGTAATCCATAAAATTAGCACCATTTTGTTTTCAAATGCAAGTCCTTGTCTGTGACTATTTACAGGCGAGTCATGCGTGTTGCATCCAAAATTCGAAGCCAACGAACTTGGTTCGAGCTCGAGTATGTACAACTCCTAGCCATCTAATCTCCTTCAAAACACAAAATTATGAATACTATTTTTCTTAACTTCAAACAACATAATACTTGAGATAGACAAAGAGAGAGACAATGACATAGATATACATACATACATATATATATATATATGTATGTATATGTATATATACATATATATATATATATATATATATATATATATATATACATATATGTATATATATATATATATGTATATATATATATATATATATATATGTATATATGTATATATATATATATATATATATATATATATATATATACATATATATATACATATATATATATATGTATATATATATGTATATATATATGCATGTATATATATCTATGTATATATATATATAAATATATATATATATATTTGTATACGTATATATATATATATATATATATATATATATATATATATGTATATATATATATATAGAGAGAGAGAGAGAGAGAGAGAGAGAGAGAGAGAAAGAGAGAAAGAGATAAAGGAAGGCAGAGTTGAAACATGTTGAGAGATAGAAGAGAGAAGTATTAAATTTGAAAAATTGAAATTTCATATATACCGCCAAAATGAAGAGCCAAAATTTCTAAAAGTCGAAACACAATTTGACCCTTGATAAAAAAACATCATCCCTCTCACAAAATCGCTACGCAACTACCCTGGCTTCTAAAACACAACACATCTTTTTCATAGTTGCATTGAGTCGATTAACAGATATCTTTAGGCTCAATACCTCCATGCCTAATGCACACACTTGATCTTTTAGAGAGTCTATGTGTTCTTTACATTGCCCATTACATCCACGTAGACATTCCCCAATTTCAGATTACATGTTCTCCATGAAAGAAATCATGCCTAGTTTTGGTTTGCCTCCATGCGACCACTATTGTCATGGACACAATGGAGATGATGAGTGCATCTCGAACATTCATCAACTCATATGGCGTAGACAAAGCTACTTCTTCATTGCAAGAATCATCCACAGAGCTACGACATCTTTGGAGAGGTTATTATCATTTTGAAGCTCCACTTGCTAAAATCCAAAATTAAAATCTTAAAGATCTACAATTATCTCTGTGTATCTTTGCCAACATAAACCCAACCCCAAAGAGGCCCTTTTATTTTGTTGGGAGGTACGTTAGGTTAACAGGAAAAATAATTGTATGAATTTTTTTCGGTAGTGGCCATGGTAAGGGAGAACATGATGGGGCAGGTGCAATTGTGAAGAGGGCTTTAACACATGAGCAATTGAAGGAAAATGGAGTTGAAATGTGTAGCAAATGTAGTGCAATTCCTTCATCAACACTTATACAATGGATCCATTGCACACTACCCTTCCAAGTATAGGCACATAGAACGTATATTTTGGGAGGTCAAGGTGGGAGATGTGAATTGAGAGATTCGATGGGACTGTCAAGCTTTCCCTAAGGCACACTCATTGCATTGTATTTGTGGCTACTCAAAACAAGATGGCTCTGCACTTTCATATAGATAACTATCTTGTTATTGTAGTGCATGCATGCACGATCAATGGAGAAGATGCAGTCACAAAACACATGTGACAAGTTGGAGCTACCATAAGATAACTCCAACTGACGGTGGAAATAGTAATGAAGAATCTGATGAGCCTACATATAAAGGGAATTATGAAGCACTAAAGCACTCCAAGTAGGAGATAACTTTGTTGTTAATGCTAAGGAGGGCAATGAAAAAGGCATGGACTTCTACTTGATCAAGTACACAAGTACAAGGAGCAACTCTAAGTAGATGAGGAGGATAGTTGGGGTAATGAAATTGAAGCAAGGTCCTACAAGTACAAGGAGCAAGTACAAGTACAAGGAGCAACTCAAAGTAGATGAGGAGGATAGTTGGGGTAATGAAATTGAAGCAGTGTCCTACATTTTGAAGGGACTCTTTTATAATAAGCTAGATGAATCCTATTACAAGCTGTTGAGTAGAAAGCCTGTGGTCTACATATACTCCCATCTTCTTAGATGTATTAAAATTCCCATGACACCTGTTCAAGGTGCTAGGGGATTGTATATGATCTCGCATGAGGTCTTTGAATCTGTATACAATAGCATGCCATGGAAGCAATAAACTCATCTTTGGTTTATGAAAGTTATTTTACATTTTGGACTCAGTCTAACATTCAAAAGTGTCAATCAATTGGTGAACAAATATTGTCAATCAAAATTACTTATCAACCCACCTATACACCGCTATTAACAGCTATTAGCAGTTGTTGTTAACAATTTTGAAACAAGTCATAACACAGCTAGTACAGCTATTAACACAAAAAAAGCTTTGCATTATATATCTTTGCACATGTCCATTACAGTGCACTCTCTACATGTCCATTATAGAGGAGATGAGAATATGTTACATTACATCAAAATGCTACACCACAGTACAATCGCCAGCAAAACATAGCCCCATAGAAGCCCCAATTTCTTCGCGAGAGATCCTTGGCCATTTGTAGAAAGGTGTATCCAGACCACCTTGGTTGCCTCTTTCTCTTCTTGATCATCCACATCATCGTGTGCTATCTGCATGACATCCTCAGTCTTGGGAGCTACACGGCCTACCACAACACCCCCACAACAGTTTCGCTTTCTCTCGGCATGTTCTTCAACAAGTAAGATAACTTGCAAATCGTTGACATTGCCACATTCACCAAAGACATCACCTCTCCCAAAAAAGATCTTCTATCCAGTGCTTTTAGGTACTTCCACAACTATAGGGCCAGCTTGTAAAAGTAATAAATGGCGGACACCATGAATCACTCGTGGAGGCAAACTTTGATACAATACAGAAGGTGCCAGGCACATTATATAGGCACTTGTAAAGGCTTTCATCAATAAGCAATGTGTTGTCTTCATGAAATTAACTATTTCTCTCCCAAAAATCATCAAGATACTTGAAAAACGTAGGGTTCTTGCCATGCAAACGATAGCCTTGCCAGACATCATAAGAACCTTGCCCAACGAAGCCTGTAATAATGCCATACAGACCAAGAAAGGAACTAGGGAATTGCTCCACAAAGTTCTTTTCTGTGCATAAGCTCCATATGAAGACTCTGAAGTGCATAAGCTCCATATGAAAACTCTGAAGTGCATGCTCGCCCACAACAAAAACTAGCTCGCAGGGCACACAAGGAAGTAAATTCTCCTTGGCTTTAGCACTAGAATCTACTGATATCAAATATGCCAAGATGGGAAGAACAACTCTTCCTGTAGCTCCACTTTATAAATGAGAAGACCATTGAGGTCAAGAAATAGAGCACGAAGATCCTCCTCGAGACTGACTGGGGTGGACAAATTCTCCTTAGGTGCTTCAAGCATCCATGTTGAATCATTGCAATTCGGAAAAGCCCATGCACAATAGTTAGACTGGAATACATGTCTCAGCTTTTTATAGTACATGTCCTTGAGCTCCTTTCACCACTTTAGCCTATCATGATATGGGTGACAGGGGCTACGTATATTTAGCTCCTATTGTTGTCTACACGACCTTATGTTCTATGGAGTCGAGGCATTTACTTTTGGATGTGACCTATGCCATATGAGATATATGGTCCTTGCTGTGATAATGAGCCTTTGCGATGATCTAGCATGGGTTCTTGGCATGGGTGCACATGGATTTTCCTATGAGCTATGGGGATTTCACATGACGGCTATGATGGATGGATGCATTCTGGATGTTCATTGGATGCATTATACTTCAGATGGATGTATTGATCGAGATGAGACTTGCTTGGTTATGTTCATATTTGATCCAAGCGGTCATATAGCCTCGATGTTGGATGATGTCAATTTTACCAAGATGGACTACTAGTTCATTCTCTAACAACGATCACATCATTTTATTGCCCGAGCCTCGTGGTTGGACATTGAAGGCCTACCCAAGTAATGGGTGCCTGGCAAGAGAAGGCTTATTATTGAGAAACACACATAAAATTCTACCACAACATATAGTAAATAAATGATACCAAAGTGTTCATACTATTGATATGAACTATGTGTCACAATCACATATTATGAGCAATATAAAGAGTGGAGCACCTGTGTCATCACAACTTCTCACTAATAAGGAATAAATGAGATCCAACCACCAACCACTTTGAGCAAGGTGATCACTGCCAAAATGTTCCAAGTAGGAACTCCACCATTGGAACATACCCCATGTCTACTAGCAAATCCAATATAACAAAGTCTGCATCCTAGCCACCATGGCCATTGAACCATTGAGATAGGGCCCCAAATAATGGCCATTGAACAATGAGATTGAACCCTTGAGATCCTTGCACTGGGTGCTTCTCATTGGCCCCCAAAAAAAGGAAATAAACCCTTGCATTGGGCTTCTCCTTGGCCCTCAAACAAAGGAAATAAGACCCTTGCATTGCTTTATAAGGGATTTGAAATATAAAACCCTCATAAGGTGGCCCATGTATGGCCATGAGCCATGGCCGAAGATCCATGTATTTTATGCACCACATAGGCCCCATGTATGGCCCTGAGCCCCATGGTTTTTATGCACCACATAGGCCCCATAAGGTGGCCCATGTATGGCCATGAGCCATGGCCAAAGATCCACGGATTTTATGCACCACATGTATGGCCCTGAGTCGTGGCCAAATATCCATGGCCTTCATGCACTACATAGGCCCCATGTATGGCCCTAAGCCATGGCCAAATATCCATGGCTTTTATGCACCATGTAGGCCCCATGTATGCACCACATAGCCCCATGTGTGACCTGCTTTCTTATGCACGATACCATGCACCACATTGAAGGTATCACATGTCATAATTAAGGGTTCTCCTTAACCCCATGTATGGCCCTTGTTGAGATATCGAGCTCATCTAGTGAGGCGGTGGACACTGATGACCCGCCTGGGGGATAGGCCCCACACTTACACCACTGGCATGGTTGGTGAGATCATGGGTGATATGCGGCCAGTGGGATGACAGGCTGTGCGACAGCCATTCTAGAGACTGGCATAGTTATAGCGCCAGCTCATTTAGTTGGGTTCACACTATAGAGAACCCTATTATGTATTTGGTTGAGTACCTTTCATATGTGAGTACTCTTATCTTTATATATGGTGTGTTGAGTGTTGAGTGAAGAAGAAGAAGATTTTTCATGCTAAGGGCTGAGCTGCAAGCAAGAGAAGCACAGGAAGCAGTACAAGGGTAAGAGCTTCAACCACTCTTCCCCTATTTGTGTTGGCGACTACACCCTGTCGGGAGCTCTACAGGAGGCACCGGCAAATGATCTCTGATTGAGGAGCTTTCTTCGTCGCGGGAATAAAGCTATAGGGCAACTATATTGTCCTTTTGGACTACATTTTTGGGCCGAAAATGCGTTTTGGGCGCATCTCGACCTCCATTTTTCAAAAAGCAGGCGATTTCGAGCACTGCGGGTCATCGATTCTCTTATGCACATTGAGGTCACTGGTTGTGACATTTGAGTCTACTACAGTACCACTGCAGAAAATACAGCAGTTTGTGCATAATAAACCATAGTGATGTTTCTGGTAGTGTCTGGCAAGATGTCAAATGATGGCATAACCCAGATTGTTGCTGAGAAGCTTGATAAGAACAACTTCCATGCTTGGAGGTTCAGGTTGACAAATTTCCTGATGGGAAAGGGCTATTGGGACTATATAGAAGGTGAGCATGAAGAGGCACCGGAGATACCGGACATCAATCCGACTGCTTGCAGATGTGAAAGAGTTCAAGGACTAGAACCAAGGAGCCAGAAAAGTTATGTATTAGCTCTCTATCAGTATACAGGACACCATGATTGGGCACATACAGGATGCCAAGTCTCCCAAGGAGGCATGGGACACCTTGGTAAAACTCTATGAAATGAATACCAAGGCATGCAAGATACAGTTGAAGAATGAACTTCATACTGTGGAGACAAAGAGTATGTCTGTGAATGACTATGCATTGAAGATAAAGGGTATTGTAGAATCCCTTGCATCTATTGGTGTTTCAGTAGATGATGATGACAAGGTGGAAGTCTGTCTATGTAGTCTCGGGCCACAATACAAGGCATTCAAGACGTCTATTCAGACTCGGGAAAACATTCCCAATTTTACAGATTTGGTGTCTATGTTGATAATAGAAGAGAAGAGCTTGGGTGAAGACCAACAGTCTTCACAAAACAAAAACAGTTCAAAGCAACAGGCCTTCTACACAAGTTCAGGAAGAGGACGAGGTAGAGGAGGCCATGGACACGGTCAAGGAGGTGGCCGAACAGGTAATCATAATTATGGCCAGCAGCAGCAACAACAACAGTCCCAGAATTCACAACAACAACAACAACACGCAGGTGGAAGAGGCTAATTCAGAGGCAGGGGGAGTTAAAGAGGTCGTGGAAATTGGCAAAGGTAGTATAATGATACACGTGGATGCTTTTATTGTGGTAAGCCTAGACATGTGCAGGTAGATTGTTATAAGAAGCAGGCTGACATGCAAAATGGAAAATTGCAGCAAAACAACTATGCATCCTCAAGCAAAAACGTTGAGGATAATGAAAGGTTGTTTGTTATGCAGCATGTCGTTAATGCCATGTCTGAAAATGTAGAAGCAACACATAAAGATGATGTATGGTACGTTGATTCAGGTGCTTCGAACCACATGACAAGTCATGGGGAGTGGTTCAAGGAGATGAAAAACCTCGAAAGACCAGGTTTTGTGGAAATAGGGGATGACACTGCTCATCCAATTGCCCATGCTGGAGATGTGCCATTGTCTATGCAAGATGGTAAAGTGAAGTACCTTGTAGATGTACTTCATGTTCCGAACATAACAAAGAATCTGGTTTCAGTTGGCCAGATGATTGAGCAGGGTTTGTAGGTTCAATTTAACCCTGATGGTTGTTATGTTGAAGACAAGTGCAAGTTGGTTGCAAAAGGTAACAGAGTTAGCAAAATGTTTACGTTGAATGTAAACATGCCTGAAGTGAGTGCTGCGATGTTTGCAAATGGTTCAGGAATTGTTACAGACAGACATTTGGCATAAAAGAATTGGACATGTGAATGTGCAGAGAATGAAGTCTATGCAAACTAAAGGAATTGTGACAGGGCTGCCAAAATTTAAAGTTGAAGGTATGCAGAAAATATGTGAAGCATGCCAATTTAGAAAGCAAACAAAGCATGTATTTCCACGTAACAGATATGTGAGCAAAAATGCACTAGATGTTGTGCATTCAGATGTATGGGTCCTACGAAGACCATGTCCATGGGAGGCTACAGGTATTATGTGATATTTATTGATGACCACACAAGGAAAGTGTGGGTATACTTCATGAAGGAGAAGGGTGAGGTGTTCACTCACTTTCAGAATTTCAGAGTTATGGTTGAAAAGCAAACAAGGAAGTATGTAAAGTGCCTAAGGTCAGATGGAGTGGGAGAGTACTTCTCCAATGAGTTCTCTAAATTTTTGAAGAAGAATGGTATTCGAAGCCCAAGGACTTAGTGAGTCTCATCCAACACAAGAGCACTCACATACGGCCTCAATGACTCATACAAAAATACGACAGTACAAATTCTTAAAATTATGGTTAATATGACGAAACAACAGACCCTGTTTAATTCATTCAAATGTTTGAACAGAGATGTGAAGCCTTTAGAAATCCCAAGTGTCCCACCAAGGTACATGTATTGAACCTATGCTTAGAGGGAAAAGCTAGTCGAGGGTTCATCACATTGATGCCTGCGCGATCAAGACCAACTTCAAAACCTTGAAATCAACCTTTATACATGGCTTTTCCAGACAAGGTGATCGATGGAGTGCAGCAATAGAACTCTATTCAATTGAGTGTCAACCAAATGAATCCATTATAGATTTTATCCTTAGAATAAAAGTCTTAAATGATGTTCAATTGAAGAGATGTTTCATGATGGGCTTGAAGAATAACAGCTTACACAACTTGATCATTGTATCCAATCTGGAAACATTCGATCAATGTTGTAAAGAAGCAATATGTTTAGATGACAACATGCTAGAAGATGATCATGCTATGAGGTGTTCCTCATCTAAACACCAAGTGAAGAAATGGCAAAAGAAAGATCGATCTTGGAATTGACATTTCCAGAATTTTATGCAGCTTTGCTTAAAACCTTACAGCCAACATCTTTAAGAGAGGATGAAAACCTTCAAAACCAGACATCCTTAATGCCTCTAAAAGAGAGGAATGAAATGCCTTGTGATGAGTGCAATCACTACGACCATCCTAATCCTCATTGTACATACAAGGCACATGTTCTTCTATACTGCATTAATTGTAAAACCTTTGACCATGATACTAAAAAGTGTCCTACTTCATCCACAATGGACTCAAAATCTCCATCTCCCGTGCACCAAACAGAAACAGTTCGAAGGGTAGAAACTGCTCAAGAAGTAGTTAATCGAACACTTCAGTGTTTCTATTGTCGTGGACCTCACAAGGTGGTAGACTACACAGTTTGGAATACTTCCATGCCCATAGTCACTGACACCTTGCAACTAATGTGTGAACAATGTGGCATTGAACATATGTTCCAAGATTGCCCAAGACGAGATGCGTCAATGCAATTCGTCTCACAAAATACAACTCTTAACATCTTAAGTGTACAAAATGGGCAATTGTCCACGGTGCCCTTGAATATGCTTACACGCTTACAAGCCAAGGCACGAGAAACAATAAAAAAAGAATGTAAAAGACGACACCTCAACATGGGTAGAAGAACATGCTTTAAAACAGAACCCAAAAGAGAAAACAAAACCTTCTAAACCCAAGAAAGACAAGGGACAACAAACTATCGAAACCAATGTCGAATTAAAAGTCAAGGAAAAGGAGCCTGTAGAGGACATAAACCCAACAGGGGACATAAACACAAAAGAGCCAAAAGCTATACATGATGCAGAAACATCAACCTCAAAGACCACCACACAAACCTCAACGCCCATATGTGTGACACAGGATACAAAAACCCAAAAGAAAATTTGATCTCGTTGCATGGGTAAACATAATGAAAAACTAACAAACCAAAGAAAGTCAGAGAATGAAACAAATTCTAGTACATCACTAAGTGAAAATGAAACAAGTTTACTCTTCGCTTAGTGCACCTCATAGACCAATCAAGAAACTAGAACCCACCCAACCACCCCAAATGGATAATAATGATCACATGACATATGGAGAACGCAAAAAGCAATGCTTAGCTTGGTTGAATGTCTTACAGGGTCACCGGTTGTGATTGAGCCTCATAATGCCAATCCTAAAACAGCAACCAAAATACAAAGCCTAGAGGAGAGTACCGCTTCCCCTTTTAAGAGGAAGACATACTCTCTACAAAAGAGTCATTTGGAACAGATTGTACAAACTATACGCTTGAGAAAGCACGTGAGGAATTCGATAATTCCCTTATAAGATTAAAACAGTCTCTCAAAACCTCATTCGGAGGAATGCTCTTCTCTCATGATAAAGCCAGCATCACATCAGCACTTGCACCTTTAAGGGCTCGACTTGAGTTATACCAAGACATAAAGAACTCCATAAAACAAGACTGTAAGGATTCGCAAGTTTCCAAACTGACCTTATTAAGAATTGTCAGAGGGCCAAGTGTGCTAGTGTACGCATCAATTGGGTACTCTTGCAAAAGTTGAAAGCCAAAACGAGAATGAAAGTGAATAGGAGTATGAAACAGAAACGAGATCTAAAGCCAAAACAATAACTGAAAAACCCATGGTTCCTTTGGAAGATTCTATCATGGTATGGTTAGATTTCCCTACAGGCAATGATGTTAAGCACAAACGCGCATTGATTAGCCCTCAAGCTAGTCATAACATCATGAGACAATAGACACTTAGGTGTCATTGGGACAACTTAAACTCATCCCTACAAGCAATAGGAGGGCCCCAAACCTTCCACATCAACCCAAAAGAAAACTCCACCAAGACTACCACAATCACGATATCTTAATAGTATCAAAATGTGGGTGGAGAAGCAGCTACTTGTAGCTTAAGGCTACTATGAAGGTGCCAATCAAATTTGGATGCCTCGACAGTCAAAACCTCTTCCTCAATGTAGCACTCGGAGGCAAAGGAAAAAGAAAAGTACTCCACAACACAGTCCACAAAAGCCTATGCGAGTTTCTCAAAAATCTCCACCAAGTCATCAAGTGTGGGTACCAAAAACACTGCTCTACAGGCACAAGGGTAATACCAAAGAAAAACCAACGCTTGGGTCCCCAAGCGCATCACAAAGTCCCCTAAGCTTACACATAGAAGGAAGCCTCAGTCCCAAGCACATCACCCACACCAGTTTACAATGTTCATCAAATATGGGTGCCTGTGCATGTGCTTCAACAACAAGGATACTATGATGGTAATTCCATCATATGGTTGCCAAAATCGAACAATGTGAAGAAAACCTCACCATCGACTTCAACCCGAACAACTTCACCTGAAGTTCGACAAGAATGGAGGCCCAAGCAACGACAAGCAAATCACTCAACAGCTCTCGTGCATTCAGCACCAACACAAGAGCTTGTGTGTTCAAGCAAACAATCAACATTTTTCCTTACTACCTCGACAACATCCGAGCAACAAACTCAAGAATCAATACCCACATCTGCAACAACAGAGACTTATGAGCACATCGAGGACAAAATAACAATGCTCTTGTCACCCCTCTCGATGTGAGAAATAAGTGCATAAGATGCTGTTGCTCAAGTCATGACCTAGCTGACCCATAATTTTTTTAAAAAAAACTATCGAGGTCAAAACCTGTAACTTCATCGAATTAGGCCATCTCACAGAATAACCCTTCACGGTCAAAAAACATGCAATCTCACGAGTTCAGGTTCTCACAAATTATAGTCTCACGGCTTAAGAGCCTGCACTTTCACGATTAAGCCACATCTCACGGATTAAGCCATATCACGCATTAACACTTTCCCAACGATCTTCAATAGCCATTATATATATGTTAAGCTTATTGCTTACTATTCTTTTGGCTAAATTAATGTAGCAGCTACTCCATGAGTACATATCCATACTCATGCAGTGGAGAACATTTGCACCAAAGCCTCACCCTCAACAACTTCTAGGTACCGCTGTGGGTGGGGGGGCTATGGTGGCCGAAAGCGTGGTCAATGGTACAACCCATCGCCTGAAATTTCCCTTCAAATTACCAACCTCTCCAAACGACGCCCCCATCTTCACAAATCAATGATCTTCAATCCTTAGTGAAGATATCTATATTAGCCTCACAAGTCGACGTAATTCTTCCAATCCTCACCAACAAATGGCTACTTCAACACAGAGCAATTCAATAAGAGTCTATATAGCTCAATTCTTGTACTTCATGTAAATATGCTTTATAAGAGCACTTAAATATACATAAAAACATAAAAAGCACATGGCAGGAACAAGTCCTACTCAACAACATTTGACAAGAATCCTGCCACACAAAGGGTCATCATCGAAGGCCAATTTCTTCAAATGATGAATGTCGCTTCAAATGAATCAAATGAGGAATTGAGAATCACCATCTTGTTCTGATGATTACGTCTACGTTCCTTCGGATCCTTCCCTCTCTTCTCTCCCATTATTAACATCTCTTAGTGTCCCCACTAACAAAAATCACATGTAACCTTACCGATGATTGGCAAAAATAAATTGAGCAACAAAAAAGGGCTCACACAAATATAAAAATGTAATCATTCATAAAAAAAACCCCACCCCCACCCCGTTAGGAATTACTAATACACTACTAACCTCTTCATTTATTAACTACCTTTTCTTATTTCTTCTGGAGGAATAAAGACCATTGAATGTCACTCAACATTAAAGCCATCAACAAACTTATTCATTCTCTCTACATAAAGGTCTTCAACGCGATTACGAGGACGTGATTGCCATCAAGAAGGGGGGATGTTAATCCAATTCTAGGATTAACAAGAGCTACTGCCATTATCTTACATCAAAGATTCATGGTAGATACACCAAAGGGTCATACATTCAAGATATGAAGCAATAGTGTCCAAAGCTACAACTTGGACGGGCGCCCGTATGGTGTGACATAATATTTATGGCGATTCCTACTTTAAGAGCATGTGGTAGCAAGCAAGGATTAAGTCCTAAGTGATGTATTTCATGGATATATTATGAGAGTAGTCACTATAATTGCATTAGGCCTCTTATGAGCCTAAAGTGCCCGGCCGGCCATAGTTAAAGTGAGTGTGAACACTTATGGCTATGTTTATAAGTGAATATCTCTCATAATACAACAGACTCTCCCATTGTGCAATTGAGTCTTGCTCTTGCTAATCCTCTTACTAATCTCTCTCCCTAATGCATGCTAGTGAGTGTGTGTGAGTGAAGTGAGGTGAGAGGAGGGACGAGTACCCATAGTGCAACGTGGCGGTGTGACAACGCTCATGGGAGGCGCTGGGATCGCTTCTCAAGGAGTTGTAGAGCTTTGAGACCTCAAGGGTTATGAGTTCGGCCATTGGAAAGATCCTCACGACAGTTGCGGTTCACTAGGTAATCTCTTTTTAGATATGTTTCAAGGAGGGTTACGGTGAGCCATAACATTAAGTCAAGTTAGTTTTATTCTAGCTAGTCTTATAAGTGTAGTTAGACTAGTTAGCATTAGTTTAGTTTTAGCTAGGTTAAGTCAAGTTAGTTTTAGCTAGTTTAAGTTTTTGTTTTAGTTAGTGTTTAGCAGTTGACTAACCTGACTAAAAGTAGTTTTTGTTACCTAGTTTAGTTTTAGTTAATGTTTAGCAATTAACTAACCTTGCTATGACGAACTTTACTAAAACTAGTGTTTAGAAGTTAGTTTAAGTTTTTGTCCATTTTAAATTTTTAGTTTAGTTTAAGTTGATGTTAGCTATCAATTACTAGTTACTATGTAGTTAAATTTTAGTCTAGAGTGGAAGTCAAGTAGTTTAGTTATATCCTCATAAATGTAGTCAATCTAGTTAGCATGTAGCTAGTGCAAGTCAAGTTAATCTAACTATATCCTCATAAGTGTAGTTAGTCTAGCTAGCATGTAGCAAGTGGAAGTCACGTAGTCTAGTTATTCTTGTAAGTGTAGTTAGTTTAGTTAGTATTAATTAGGTTGGTTTTACTATTAGTTAGAAAGTTTTACAATTGGTCTAGTTAGACTAGTTAGTTATTTAGTTAGAGTAGTTAGACTAGTTAGTTAGGTTTTATTTAGCTTTAGTCTTAATATTCATCTTATATTAGTTTAGTTAGTCTACTTATGCTTAGTATTTTTGCTTAACAATTCTATTTTTATCTTATTATTGGTGTTTCAATTAGTATTATGCAATCAATACAAAGAATAATATTTAATGAGGCTGACCTTACATGGAAAGGAGATATTGCACATAAGGACTTTTTAATTGAGTTTTAACTATTGATCGCCGTGATGCTAGGCAGCTGAGCAATGTGTCAATGGATTCAGATTCAAGGTAATTTTCCTGCTTATTCTTTATGGTCTTTTTTTTGTGAAACATACCATTACCTATGTTCATTAGTGTTAACCACTTCATAGGTCAACATGATTTTGCTCAACCTACCGTAAGGTGCTTTGCTATCTTACAGGCACCTATCTTTTATAACACGGCATTGGAACTTATAAAGATCCTTACTATAAGCTTTAAATGCCAAATAAGGAAGTCACTAACTTTGTGTACATATTTGCTTTTGACGACTCGAACTAGTGGCCCGATACTATTTTTCAGTTTTATTCGGCCTAGTGTGAAAGTTAGTCACTTGTATATAAGTCATTTTTGCCATTAACATAAAATTATTCCCTTGCAATAGAATACGTGTGAGCTCTCCTTCTCCTCCCAATCCTGTTGCTTATGTTCTATTGAATCTTGCTTGTTTGTAGGCTTCTCCCTCTCATTATCTTCTTCTCCACCCACCTTTTATGAGAGAGAACCACCACAAAGGATATCGCCTTCTTGCATGCATCTAGTTGAAGGAAGCTCTACCCTCACTCCCTTAGCAAAGCAGCACCCGTGTGTGTTGACAATGGTGTGAGGATATAACAGATGAGCTTGTGCACCCACACAAGAAGTTGCATATTTGTGGCTCTATTGTAAATTACCAAAAAACACTTGATTCAACAAGGCTAAGGTAAGCTCTTGACATGAACATATTTGGCATTTATCAACAGGGAAATTCATAGGGCTTAGCTCCATTTTTCCATCCATTCTAAGGTATTAGAATCACCCAACATTGCTTGATGTTTATTAGGAGATAAAACTTTGAAAAAAAATATAGTTTTTTAGAGTCTTGGATGTGTTTAGTTTGCTGTTTTTTATTTTGTTTTTACATTAGGGTATTCTACTTGCATTACGGCATACCTTGCAAGGGGAAAACCCTAATTTCTTGGTGTTTACATGATTTTGAAGCCAACAAGACTTAGAATTCATTGCATTGAATCAAGAAATAGCTTAGCATGTGATTGTAAGTGGAATAAAAAACAAAAGCATTCAGCTCCCTTAGGTGTGGATTACTCAATGTGGACAGCACTGCTTTATTTGGTAAACAAGCCCTACACCACAGGAGACATCACTAGATGGTTGCTCATTCTGTTGAAATTTGATTTCACCATCACCATGCGAAAGGGATAAGTGCATGGATGGATATGCATTGATCATTTTTCTAAAATTCCAAATAGAGGACCCCCTCTAGCAGTGGAAGATGATAATCTTCCTGATGCTCCATTATTCCACATTGATCATTTCGCTGGAATGAAGTGAAGACATCACCCACTTCTTGGCCAATAGATTCCCAATTGTCTGTCCCATCAAGAAGGACAGAGCCAGATTCCTCATCAAGAAGTCAACCCCCTATCAATTGATTCAACGGGAATACTTCACAAGAAGAATCAAGACGGCGTCATGAGGAAATGTGTTCATGAAGATGACTGTTGTCATTCTTGATAGCAAGTCCATCATGGCATTGGTGGTGGACACTTTACTAAGGACACAACAACTCGCAAGGTTCTCTGGGCCGGACTATGGTGGCTACACTCTTTGGAAACGTAGTAGACTTTGTCAAATGCTACGATGAATGGTAAAGGTTTACCATGGTCCAAGAGAAGGATCGTATGCTCCTAACCCCCATAATTTTGGAACAACCATTTGAAAAAAGGGGCTTAGATTTTTTGGATCCCATTAGCCTAATGTGAAGGGAACCTAGGCATGTTTTAGCATAGTCACCAACCGAGTACTTCATGAATTGGGCTAAGGCCAAAGCTATATTACAAAATGCTGACACAAGATTTACTATCTTCATGAAATATTTTTTTAACTCGTTTTGGTTGCCCACTAGAGATACTTGGTACAAATTTTATCAACAAAGTGATGGAGTCCTTACTTAAAGGATTCCTTGTAGTGCACAAAAAGTTAATACCTTATTACCCATTACTTACATTGAAAAAAAGGCCAAAACATGCCCAAGCATAATCCCTTAAAAAGGTTCACCTCACTTATACACATGAACAACACCCTTACCATGTATCCATCCGCTCACATCTTTTTACACGGGACTTTGGGGTTATGTCCCCTACCTAACAAGAAAAGCATAGAATACATCTATGCTTCAAGAACAAAAGCAAACACTACCCTTGAAATTGTAAATTAATTTTAAATAAACGTACATTATGATTAAGTTCTCAACCCTTTAGATTTTTTAAAATTTTAAAGCAATTGAAGATGGTAGACATGCTTTTTGGGGTTGCCCTACTACTAGGGGGCTGTGGGGCACGATTGAAAAATGGGTATTATCTTTCGTAAGGGTCAAGGAGACTTGGGGGGACTAGTTGTTTGGGAGATTGACTGAAGCTGAAGGGGCTATTAATTTAGCCTTTAGTCTTATTAGATATTGATGTCTCTGGGTTATTTGGAACTCCAAGAATTGGCAGGTGTTTCAAAAAGGTTCAAGGCAGGGGCTAGATGTGATAGAGCTGATGTATAGACGTGTGCATCAATGTTGGTATGTATATTACGTAAATAAGACGAATGATAATTCTTATGTTGAGATAGTGCAGGCCTTACATGTTGGGATAGGTTGAGTTGCCTTCAGGTTGTTGAGATGTTGGTGCATACTAGGGCAGCCTAACAAATTATGGCATGTGGCAAGGTTATACAGGGAAAGAATTGAAGAAAAGTTGGCTGAAGTTTGAACCTAAAACTAGAAGATGGTATTTGAAGGAGAAGCAGCCGGTTTACACATTTGTGGCCTTGATAGAGAACCCTATTGGCATAAGATCCAATGTGAAGATATGGACCAAGGAGGACTATATGGAGGATCAGACTCCCAAAGGATGTACTAGTGAGTCCTTGCTTGTGGTATGTATGCAGTTGGGATATCATATCTCTTGGGAACACTCATCTTTTGTTTGGGAGTGAGATCAAATTTGTAACCTTCTTAATAGTGATTGGAAGTTGGATGTGAGTGACAGTTGTAAGAAGAGGACTTTTGTATATGGCTGTACTTATAAGTTAAATATAATTATATTTATGTTCCCAAAATTTTGGCTGTATATGGTTGTTGTAAAAAAACAACTTTTATACATGGTTGTACTTATTATACTTCTATATATGGTTGTACTTATTAGATAAATAGAGGACTTTTGTATATGGCTATACTTATCAGATAAATATAAATATATTTATGTTTCCAAATTTTGTAAAAAACTATCCCTACCTACCTTAGTGATGCAATCTACTAACACATTCACAAATCCACATTAGCTCACATCACATTTCACTTCCTACCATGGATACAAGGAGGAACCATACATCCTCTACATTCTCGAAAAGTTGGGGCTCCTTAATGCTAGTTTGAAAGTGACAAGTCCTACTAGCCAAGGTGGATCACCATGTGGAAAACAACGACCCTTAGTGCCATGTTATTAGATTTCCTATTGACCCTACAAAATCAGAAAGATGAACCTTACAAAATAAAAAAGATGAACCTTACACCAGAAAGTGTTAGGCATTGGTTTCACACAATTGCCATCGCTTCCTTATGGGAATCCATGAACAACGTGGTGTTTAGAAGCACAAGTAGAAAATGTGCTTAAAATTGAGCGGATTTAAGTGAAATTTTAAGAGTTCATGACCCACAATCCAATCATGTTAGCTAGCAAGTTAGATAACTCCACAACGCTCACCTTTAGAATGACACAAACCTTGAGTATGATATCTTTATACTCTCATATAATTTTTGGTAATCAGGAAAAAAAAATCTTATCTTGTTTTCCTAGTAGTATTTATTGTATACATGATTTTTTGTGAATATAGATTTCATTTCCTATATGTGTATATTCTTTTAAGATGGATATATTGAACATCCTTACTTCTTACTTTAAATAAAAGATATTGGTAAATAAATTGAAGTAACTCTCAGCCAAAGCCAGTGAATGAAATAAAGTTTTCCACCCAGATGGTAACAAACGTTCAATTTTCTTGTTGGTAGAACTGTGGGGTTCCATGATGGGGACCTGGGCTCGATGCATGGCAGCTACACGACGAATGGAACAAACGTTCTATTTTCAAGCTACAGGGTAGTATAAGTGAGCAAGAATTAGTGCCCAAGGGGCTCTAAGGTTAACCCTTAGGTTGAACGTTGCATGTCAGCCTCCTGCTCCTGTATTGTGGGTGTGCAACACCATGGCTGTAGCTGAGAGAGAGAGAGAGAGAGAGCAGTCCAGTTTCTTTTTCTTACTAGGAAGCCATTGCTAGTTCTAGAATGGCCTAGCCGAGATAGATATGAGAAGGTATCACAACAATTGCTCATTGAAAAGCCTCAGCAAGCCTGTGATGATCCTGCTGAACAGGAAACAAGAGTGCCTGTGTGTGTGTGTGAGAGAGAGAGAGAGAGAGACACACACACACCTATCTAACTTCAAAAAATTCAAAACCTTGTACGTAGGCGGACGTTTTTATGCAAACCGGCAGCCCTCGTCTGAATCCCCCTAAGTTAGAGACGCCCCAGGCTTACTCTCTACTTTTTTCCCGCCTCGCGCCATTTTGTTTGAGAGCGCAAAGCTAACTCGCTCTCTCGCAAACTACTGTCGAGCTCCTCATCGGGTCGCTTGTTTTAAGAGATTCCTGGCAATGGAAAGGCGCATTTTTGTACATGGATCTGGTCCTCGATGAAGCATGGCATCTCCCATAGAATTTCGGCAACTAAAGGTACACCTGATCTTCGCAGATTAGGGTTAGGGTTTCGCATATCATGTGACAGAAGCTCCTGGTGCCAGTGTCTTATGGTTCAAAGGAGCTTGTTTTTCTCGACAAACAGCTTGTTTTGGAACCATCGCTCGTGCCCATCATACAACAACCATCAACCCATGATACGATAGTGCCCAAAAACCCTTGCGATTCATCTTTTGAGAAATGGCTGTGCATTCCGAAAAGAAGTAGCAATTTTGTGATCGGCGGTCGTCTAAGTCATAAAAAGGAAACTGTGCACCTGGCAGGCATGGGTTATGCAGATACCTGGGAGATAGCCATACAAGTAGGGTTGCATTCTGTCAATAAAAATCGTAGTAAATGATGTTGTGAGCTTGAAGTGCTCAGGAATTTTGGCTTTGTTGCAACCTGCTTTATCATGTTTGGTGGTAGCATCTCGGGCTTAGACTGACCAAGAAAAGTCCTCAAAGGCTATGGTGACCCATGAATAACAGTACTCTCAAAAGGTAATTGGCTATGGCTTCTACCATGTATATGCAAAAATCGAATCTCTTGCTTCTGTCAAAATGCAGTTACCTTGTATTATGACGATCTGTTTTCTCATAAGAGGTGCGAATGCTCTTCTACCTTTTGCACAGAGGTAATGTCTCGATTAAACAGGCCAAGGCAGATGACAAGTCGCCACTTACAAACTGGGACCAGCATATCAAAGTCCTGGAGAGTTTGTCGGAGAAGAAGAAGTTATTGAGTTCAGGCTTCTTGTACTCCCTTACAGGTCAAAATCCTAGTGCTGCCAGCGATACTAGTCCACAAATCAGGTGTGCTATGGAATTTATAATTAATTCTGAAGATAAAACCCTTGTTTTTGCAATTCTGTAGACCTTCTTGCAGGATAGGCAAGTTCACCACTCTTCATTCAGAGCAGAGATAAATGCCAAATTTCTTAATGCTTGAATGTCTGTTAGCACTGGGCTGTGATTGACAATGGCCAGTAGGGCATAGAATGGATGTCGTAATACTATGCCTAATGGAGTTGATAGTTATATAGTCTTGTGGGTTGACTACCATGAGTATATAACATGCACGTTCCTAAAAGGTGAATTTGGGCATGTTCTTGGATTCATCTAGGTATATATATATAGGCTTTAGTTCCATCAGGCAAGTGGCCACATATAGGCAGCTGTCTAGGAATGCACTAGTTGTGGGCGCACTTGTGGGCACCCACAATCTGGACAGCCTGGTTGTTGTAGGAATGACATGTTCACTACAAATGCAAGCCGACCATATGGGCTTTCTTGCATGCCGCCTTTGCCTCGGACCGTTACACTAGATGCTGTGTAACATGCAGTGGAATTATGCGTAGATGAAGGATCTTGTCACACAAAGTCTCACACCGCCTTCTGTATCCTGAGTTTCGTGAGTCCTTACCAATCCACTTTATCACTTCAAACTCTAAGAGAGAAAGAGAGAGAGAGATAGAGATCTCTACACCTTATTGGGTTCCAAATTACCCATTGAAGGGCCCCCCCCCCCTATTGCTAGGAGTATTTGCTTTATTTCTTTGAAGAGAATGACTGTAGGACTAACTTTGGGACTGTAGATAAGCCAAATGCAAGACCTTCGGAGGACCAAACGATGGGCTAATTGCACACTGCTGTAGAAGCACCGATGATGACCAATCTCGATGCCAATGCACTCTTCCAAGGGGCTGTAGGAGGACTGCAATCTATGGCTGAGAGAAGGGCTGAATTGGGGATTATTTCTAGGCGGTGAGATGCTGAATATGCAAGCGATGGCTGGCTGAATATGTAGGTTGGGATGTGCTACATTTTCTGCAAGGAAGGAGCAGAGGGATGATGCGCTTCAGCTTGGATGGTGATCGCTTGACTCGATTATTGAATGCTTGAATGATGAAATCGCTTGGTATTTATATGCGTAAATAGGGCTGGTCGGCTGGCTGAAGTAGGTCGGCTGCTTGGCTAAAGCTACATGACTTGAATAAATATAATATATATGCTGAATATAAAGTTTTAATGCTGGCCGACTGAATGGTATGCTGTCAACTGGACTAATGCTTGGATAATAAAGGCTAAGGCTTATGAAATGGATTAAAGGCTATGGCTAAAGGGTAGAGCATAGTCACAAGGGATGGGGGACGGTGACGGGGGACGGGGACGGGGACGGGACGGGGGACGGCCATAAGTAGGGAACGGGGACGGGGGAGGGAACGACACTCAAAAAATACTTTTTTTTTAAATTTTTCTACTCTACACTTATTCTACTTTGGAAGTACATCAAAATGAGCACAAATTTACACTAAAATGGTAAGCTTTTGAGTCATATTAATAATTAAGTAGATACAAAATGAGTCATGACTCAAGAGTCAGGAGTCAGGACTAAGCCTTAAGGAGGCAGAATACATGGACGGACTCAAATGAGTCAATGAGAAAAAAGTGCTGAAGACTAGAGGCTAGAGGCTAGAGCTAAGTAGTAAGGCCCATGAATCATGATCCATGAATGATCATCCACGTGAAGTGCTCGCCTCATGGTCATGGGTAGCGTGTGTCAAAGAAGCATCAAGCTCATCCTCAGTCTCATCCTCACTGGCATGCTGCTCCTGCACCTCATCCGCTTGTTGCTCTTCTTGTTGACTCATCTCCCACTCGGTGAAGGAATCTGCCTTCTTGGTCACGCTCTTGCAAAGCATTCGCAAGTTCGCGCTGACGAAGACAAGGTCATTGGCATGCTCTACCCCGAGTCGGTTCCTCTTCCTAGAGGCAATGTGGCTGTAAGGTACTCCAAAGTTGCTCCAAGCAAGAGGAGCTGACGGCCTGGCTAAGTATGCGGATGGCAAGCTGCTGTGCAGCTCCGGTCCATCTGAACCAAAGTCCTCCCACCATAGAGCAGCACCAACTTTGGAGCGGTTGTCAGAATACGCAGCGGAGATGATGACCAGATCTGGGAACACAAGAGCAAAAGCAAAAACGCAGGCAGAAAAACAGCACAAGAGAGAGAGAGATGTAGGCGTGTAACTCTGCTCTGATATACACAAGAAGATCCCGAGGAATGATACAAATGAGGTATGGGGGCTGGGGTCCTATATATACCTCCCATAGAGGGCAGTCGGCCAGCAGAAGGAATGCCCACGACTGATGAAAAGACCCACGACTGCATAAATGCAGTCGGCCAGCAAAACAGGTGCCCATGACTGATCAAATCCAGTCGGCCAGCAGCCGTGAAGCCCACGACTGATGTAGATCCAGTCGGCCAGCAATAGGGTGCTCCTGGCATCACCTGGCAGCCCTCCCAAGCCTCAGAAAAATGGAAAAAAATAGGGGAAAAATGCGGAGAGTGGGGAAAAATGAGAAAACACCTCATAAGGGCGGGCACACCCACAACAAAGGCCCTGGTGTATGAAACTAGACAGGAGATGACTTCTAACACCCCCTCTCAGCTCCTGGCTGTGTGACCAACCACTGGGAGCTGGGGTGCCGCCTAAGCAAATCCTGAGAGAGCGACTTCGTGAAGAGGTCCACCGTACTGTCCTCCGTCGAACAGAACTCCAGCAAGATGTCATCAGCAACGATCTGTTCACGAACAAAGTGCCTCGGGATGACCATGGGTTCCTCCAGTGGAAGCCCAACCTGCCATGTAACCTCCTCCTGCTCCGTAAAACTGCTCCTGGGCCATAAGTAGATCTCCTCGTGTCCGGATCTCCTCCCCAAACCGAGTCACTCCAACCGTGGAGTCGGACTCCATCCAACAATCCCCCTCCTGTGTACAAGAGTCCATGATCCTTCGCATGCCGCAGAAACCACAGGAAACGCGATCCTGCCTCACAAAGAGACATCTGCAACCAAGAGCTCAACTGCCTCATTAGGAAGCTCCCGTCCAATCCGGTGTCCATCAACCAGATCAATGAACCATACAGCTTCTGAGTCACAGAGACATCACACTGCTCACAAGGATCAACACCTGTTACGGTGCACAAGCAAGTCCTGGAAACCTTATGAAGACCACGCAAGGCCTTCTGAAACCTGTCAACCACCCCCTCTGAATCCGGAACCACAAAGCCTGGAGAAACCACCTCCTTCTGCAAGTAAGCACCTGCCACCTGCCTGGCTTTCCGAAAGGTCCCCGTGGAAAGAACATCCTTAACTACTGGAAGTTCTATGTCCCGAACACGACGAGACATCAGAGCATAAGTGACCTGTTCAGCTTCCTCTGACTCATGAACACAAGAACTACCAACATCAGTACTGGAAAGTTTCTGCCAACTGCTGCCATCTACTGGCAAGCTATCCACCACCTGGTCTCGGAAAGCCCGCACCTGCAGCGTATCCACACCTGATTAGCCATTACCACACTGCCTCTCATCACAATCCTGAGGACCTGGGAGAGAGAGTGATGAAAGCCTGTAGACTCCATTCTCCACTCCACCTTCCCAAACCACTTGGCCTGTTGCTTTGTCCCGGAGAGCAACAAAATGCTCATCAAACTCCACCCGTATGCCAGTCTTGCAAACCTGATGCACTGACAACAGATGAAAACCAAGTGCTGGAACATAAAACACCTGGGAGGAATGCTTCCCCCCTCTGCCATCGGAAACTATCTCCATCCTGCCCTCACTGTGAACTGGGATAGTGGACGTATCCCCAGTAAGAATATGGCCAAAAAGCCTGCAGAGATCCTGTAAACCGGAACGGGAAGGAGTCATGTGCCTGGAAGCACCACTATCGAGAATCCACTCCCGAGTATCCGTTGTAGAGAGTCCTCCAATCTCCTCCCTGCCTGAAGAAAATGAAGCATCGGTGTCCATCATCTCCAGGTGCACAAAAGCCGGAGTCTTCATGATTGCTGAGGAGTCTTCACCCTTCTCGGTCTTCCGTTTGGGACACTGTCTCAAGTAGTGGCCTTTCTCGCCACAATCATTACAGGTCCTCTCTGCCTTCAGTTTCTCGCGGTCAGCGTCGGACTTCTTCTCAGAAGACTTCTCCGATGAAGCCTTTCCTTTGCCCGAATTACGGCCTTTCGATCGTTGGCCAGTAAAGGCCTCCGAATCTCCACCCTGAGGAGGGTTCGTAAATCGTTCCTCCTGGTCCAGGACCATGGGCACAAGCTCCTCCCACGTGATGGTGCTGAGCCTGCCACCACTGGTAATCAAAGACGAGTAAAATGCTGAGTACGAAGAGGGCAAATGTGACAGCAACGTTATGGCCATGTCCTCTGACGATATCTCCTTCCCAGCCTGAAGAACCTCCTGCTGAAGAGCCTGCAGCTTGTTAATATGCTCCTGCATCGTCGACGACTTTGCAGGGCTCATAACCCGTATCTGTACTTCCAAGGAAATCCTCTTCATGGGCGATACCCTGTTGTAAAGTGAGGCCAAATGCTGCCATATACCTCTGGCCAGCGTCATATGCTTTACATGATTGATTACCTCTGGTGTGCAGTTGAGGAAAATAAACGAACGGACCCTGGCGTTGACACGATCCCACATCTGTGTCTGGGCCTCCCGGTCCTTCTGGATCGACGGTAACTCCCCTTCCTCTACGGCCGTGGAACACCAACAACGACGAAATCGGCGAGATCGTAGGACTCCAGAACGGATTCCATCATCACCTTCCATATGCCGTAGTTGCTCCCGTCCAACTGACGGTCCACCGGGAACGTGGGGAGTGTCGGGATCTTCACATGTCTCTCGGCCATCTCAAACAGATCTGCCATAGCGGGGATGTACTCTGAAAAGGGTGGGTGGGTGGGAACAAAGAAGAACTGATACTTGCAAGTGGCTGTCTAGCAAATCAGCCCGCCTTCCTCTTGCTTCTCCTCTTCCCGAACAGTCCAAAACAGTCCACCAATCAGCCACAAAACAGCCCCCTCTTGCTCACACAAATCCCAAGACCTATCTAGAGCCTAGGGCTCTGATACCATGTCAGAATACGCAGCGGAGATGATGACCAGATCTGGGAACACAAGAGCAAAAGCAAAAACGCAGGCAGAAAAACAGCACAAGAGAGAGAGAGATGTAGGCGTGTAACTCTGCTCTGATATACACAAGAAGATCCCGAGGAATGATACAAATGAGGTATGGGGGCTGGGGTCCTATATATACCTCCCATAGAGGGCAGTCGGCCAGCAGAAGGAATGCCCACGACTGATGAAAAGACCCACGACTGCATAAATGCAGTCTGCCAGCAAAACAGGTGCCCACGACGGATCAAATCTAGTCGGCCAGCAGCCCTGAAGCCCACGACTGATGTAGATCCAGTCGGCCAGCAATAGGGTGCTCCTGGCATCACCTGGCAGCCCTCCCAAGCCTCAGAAAAATGGGAAAAAATAGGGAAAAAATGCGGAGAGTGGGGAAAAATGGGAAAACACCTCATAAGGGCGGGCACACCCACAACAAAGGCCCTGGTGTATGAAACTAGACAGGAGATGACTTCTAACAGCGGTCAATAGTTTCAAGTTGATGAGAAGAAAGGTATATCTGATTCCACTACATGTCTAGAATTAACCCTTCCACTTTCTGGTTATTGTGCCACTTTCTATATTTTTACAGACTGGGAAGCGTAAGGAGGAGACAACCATGGTCTCAGAATCATGGCAAATGGGGGACCTTGAATTTTCAATAGCAAGGTGCATAGCCCTACCAACACATAGTAGGCATGTGGAAGAGCTTGAAGATGAACTAGGTATATGGGAAAATAGCCTCTGTTCTGATGCACGTGAGGGGCAAGAGTTTCAGGATCGAGGTGAAGGCAATGACGAGCTTTCAAGTCAACAAGGAGATGGAGATCAACACGAAGTAAATGTCACAAGAGAGGCAAAAAATGAAGACATTATAACAATTTTAGATTAGATGACATGCTTGTAATTTCATAGCAGGCTCTTTTTTAACCAATCTTTTTTTTAGATGACGTGCTTGTAATTTTATAGCAGGCTCTTTTTTAACCAATCTTTATTTAATTGAAATCTTAATATTTTTGCGAACTGTGATTTTTTCTTAGCGGTCTAGTGTGAGTGAAAAGACCAAACTTTAAATTTTAACTATATAAATAGCCAAAGGTGCCTTCTTTCTCATTTTCACGCGATAGAAACCAAGCACGAGCTCACACTATCATTTTGCATTCACATGGCTACCCACTTTGAAAACTTTTGTGAGTTCCTCTCCACCACCCTGTGGGCGGGTAAGAGCGAGCTCTTTGTCATGTTCGCTCATGAAGTCGACTTTGAAAAGTCGCTCGTCCTTGCGTCCCAAAATTCTCTTATATACATACAAGTGGATACACCCTGACTCAACAAGATTGGAGGACAAAATAATAAAATGCCTGAAAGACAAAATACTAAAGTGTCAACCACCACGTAAGCTGGTGTTCCCACATGAGATGCAATAATTCTAACATCCCCTCTATAGCTCATGGTAGGCATAGATGAGTGGGCTAAGCCGATGTCGATACAACCATGAACACTCCAGCATTGCAAATATTGGATACACCTTAGAAAACGCACCAATCAACCTGTCTCCACGAGATAATGCCATCTAGAGCTTTAACTGCCACATAGAACAATGAACTGTAGACACCTCCATGTCCATGATTCCCCATTCATTGACGAACACATCACGTCCAAAAAATCTTCTAACAATGAACTTGGAATACATCCTGTCCATGGTCTGCTAACAATGAACTGTGAACACATCACGTCCATAGTGTTGTCAAGTTGTTCCGTGCTAGATGCATGTGCCTTGAACTCCAACACACGGGTCCAAATCACCTCATGGGAGCTTAGATTAGTCCCCTCTCACGCTCACGTGCCTCTCTGGTTGAAGCATGTGTAACTGCTCGGGGCTCCCTATAGGAGGCCTACAAATCGGAAGACAAAATACACATTTTTTAGATCACTTAACTAATTCTAACAATGGACATTATTAACAACATTAAAATTGTAAATGACTAAGAACACTTGACACCAACACTGGGGCCGGAAAGGACCGGCCCCCCTCTCAATACAGTTTGAATTTCTTGGAGTATTTGTATGTTAGTAATGCTTTCCCATGGCTGCGAGGGAATAGGCAATGGCCAAAGCAAACCTGGAGACTTTTGCCTATCAAATTTTACCTTTTGGCAAGTAATACATGCGCGTACATATGCCTCAATGTCTTTACGCATGCTTGGCCAAAAGAAATATCTTTCGATCAAGCGTGTCGTAGGTAAAATACCTCTATGACCAGCATAAGGTGGAGCGTGACATTCCTCCATAACCTTTGGACGTATATCCTTCACCACACATTAGCAGTTATCCTTCATAAAATAACCCTCTTTGATCACATAAGAGGCATGCGAGTGACCAATCATCAAATCAGTCCATATATGGGAAAAATCAGCATCCAAATGATACAAATCAGGCATGGCAGATAAGTCCCCATGAGAGGCCACTGAAACTGTAGCTATATAAGGCTTCCTGGACAAAGCATCTACTGTCAAATTCTTTTTTTCCGAAGTGTGTACAATCTGAAAATGAGGAGTAGATGCATGGCGAGAAGTGACTGATACCTCTTCCTTGTGTATAAAAGACCTCAGCCGTTGAGATGCTGGGTCTCCCTGCTTCAAACAAGGTGGATTCTTGAATACTAACTCTCCATCCTCTCCTTCCTTGAGACCACCCTTGCGGATGAGATAAGAGAGTGCCAACTCCCTTGGCTTCTTGTCCACTTCACGAGCCATGGACTCAAAGGTCATATCCACCATAGCATCAACTTTCCTTGCTTCAACGACACTTTGTACATGGGGATCTTCATGCAGAAATTTCAGCTCTTGCTCCTTTGCCTGCAAAAGCTTCTTCATGTGCTCCAATTCAGCCCTCAATGCATTGGGCTCATCCTCATGCATAGGCTCTTTTTCACGGGATGGTTGTCCCATGAATGCACTGTCATAACCTCTCTCAAGAGGTTTGTGCCTTCCAAGCAATGCATCGGAATCACGTGAAGCACTTGATTGACCTCTTGAATTTGGCACTTCCAAAGGATTGCCTTGGTTGTCCATTGAGTCAAGTGTCTGTGTATGCTTCCAATCTCAAAAGACCATGTCTCCTCTTGAGAAAGAGGGATGAACGGGCTTTGATACCAATGTCCTACAAATCGGAAGACAACATACACATTTTTAGATCACTTAACTAATTCCAACAATGGACATTATTAACAACATAAAAATTGTAAATGACCAAGAACACTTGACACCAACACTGGGGCCGGAAAGAGCTGCCCCCTCCCTCAATACAGTTTGTATTTCTTCGAGTATTTGTATGTACAAGTGTGCATGGGCCTCATGGCCAGATTCCTCCATGACATGGAGTGAGAACAATGAAATACAACAAGATTTTTGTCAATGAAGAATCAACTATCGTAGTAGACCAAATCACAGGCAGTCTCCCACCTTCATTGGGTGAATACCTGCCCTCATTGGTCTTCTGGGACTGTGCACCAACAGGCACGCTTGTACTAACGCTTGGCAAGGTGAAACACTGTGGTGGGAGGTGCTCCTAAGTCAGTTTTGCTTCCTGTTTTTCCTCATATCCACATGACCTTCACTGGCTCCTCTAAAGGTGAGGGCGCGGTCAAGGCAATCATGGGAAAATCTTCATCCCAATGGCCTTCTAAGGTGTAGGCAGTTGGAGGTGAAGCTTGCCTACACAAAGCTTGTAATAACAATATTTAACTTTAATTTTAATCGGAATTTGAAATAAAATATAGAAACAAATACCTGGCAAAGGTTTTAATTCAAATCTCAGCAGAGAAGATCATTCCCTTTTTGTTGTACTCCTAATGGGTGCAAACAACAGGTCCAAATAGGTACAGCGGGTACAGCAAGTACAGTTGGTGTTGCTGGTACAGGTGCAGGTATAGCAAGTACAGTTAGTACTGCTAGTATAGATGTAGGTACAAGTATTGCAGGCACAGTTCAGCATGTACAGATGCATGTACAACATGCTGGTACAGCTCTGCAGGCAGGTACAGGTGCAGGTACAATAGGCGTGTACAGCTTTGTAGGCAGGTACAGGTGCAGGTACAGTAGGCGGGTGCAGTACATCAGGTAGGTACAAATGCAGGTACAGTAGGTGGGTGCTGTACAGCAGGCAGGTACATCAGGCGGGTGCAGCACAGGGGGCGGGTACAGATCTGGTACATCAGGCGGGTGCAGCACAGAAGGCGGGTACATATCTGGTACAACAGGCGATTGCAGCACAGGAGGCGAGTACAAAAACAGCTCCCAAAAATCAACTTCTGTCCCAAATTCTGTAGTTGCCTCCCTTTCATCAACCACCCCCTTCAATATCTTCCATGTGTGGGGAAAGAGAAGTTGCCCATGCAATAGATACTTTAAATATTATTAAACTTTAATCAAAGGTTAGCTCATGGGCACCCACACTAGAAAGTGTCTGGACAAAATTTTAAATGTGTGAACATCCCAATGGCCTTCTAAGGTGTAGGCAGCTGGAGGTGAAGCTTGCCTACACAAAGCTTGTAATAACAATATTTAACTTTAATTTTTATCTGAATTTGAAATAAAATATAGAAACAAATACTTGGCAAAGGTTTTAATTCAAATCTCAACAGAGAAGATCATTCCCTTTTTGTTGTACTCCTAATGGGTGCAAACAACAGGTACAAATAGGTACAGCAAGTATAGTTGGTATAGGTGCAGGTACAGCAAGTACAATTAATATTGCTCGTATAGATGCAGGTACAACACGTATTGCAGGTACAGTTCATTATGTAGAGATGCAAGTACAACATGTTGGTAGTACAGCTTTGCAGGTAGGTACAGGTGCAAGTACAGCAGGCGTGTACAGCTTTGCAGGCAGGTACAGGTGCAAGTACAGTAGGCGGGTGCTATACAGCAGGCAGGTACAGTTGCAGGTACAACATGCGGGTGCTGTACAACAGGTGGGTGCAGCACAGGGGACGGGTACAGATCTGGTACAGCAGCCGGGTGCAGCACAGAAGGCGGGTACAGATCTGGTACAGCAGGCGGGTGCAGCACAGGAGGCGGGTACAAAAACAGCTCCCAAAAATCAACTTCTGTCCCAAATTCTGTAGTTGCTTCCCTTTCATCAACCACCCCCCTCAATATCTTCCATGTGTGGGGAAAGAGAAGTTGCCCATGCAATAGATACTTTAAATATTATTAAACTTTAATCAAAGGTTAGCTCATGGGCACCCACACTAGAAAGTGTCTGGACAAAATTTTAAATGTGTGTGAACATCCAACCTTATAAACATTAAGGTTTACAAGACTTTATGAATTTTACGTTTGAAAAGGCCAACAAGGGCAATACTTACCACTTGTTCACACGCCACAACAACTCGTTAACGAACAACACACCCACGGTACACTGGGGGCGTTCTTGTCCAATGTACTGGCACATCATAGGAGGCAAACACACAAAAACAAGTTTATGCATACAAACATAAATGCATGTGCACATGTAATGGACGAAATCTCCTTTCATGAAACTTGTACAAGGATTTCTTGTCGGGCACAAAACTGGTATGACAGAAATGTGAAGTCTTGGTTTTCCTATGAAGCGACAGTCCCATAGGCAAAACACACATCTTGGCACGGGCCTTCCTATGGAGTGACAATCCCATAGACAAGGTCAGCACAAATATCAGTCCTACGAGTGACAGTCCCATGGATAAGACGCAATCCTAGTTATACACGGGTGGCATCAAACAGGCTCCTTTCTATATGGCACAATACTGGTAACACACGGGTGGCACAAAACTGGTTCCCGTCCATGTGACACAAGATAATTGACCCTTTCACATGTGGTAGTGGCCTGGCCACATGTGAACATGGTACAAATCTGGCCGCTCTATGGAGTGACAATCCCATAGAAGTGGCTCTAGAAATGGAGATGGACCAAATGGTAACAGCATGTGATGGGACTCTGCCTTTATGGCTATATCAAACCTCCCGATCCCCCTTTGTTGCACTAGCCCAAAGGAGATTAGGAGTGTCACTGCACCAAGAATATGGGAACCGTGGTCCATATGACCTGCCGTATGTCTATAGCACATAACGCATCCATGCTCTCCGAGATGACCAGAACGTTATGAAAACTGTCCTTTGTGAACTGAAAACTGCCCGAGCATGATGATCATGGTCCTTGGATCCAAATCTCGGAACCAAATCAACATCGCCATGGCTTTGTTGTCCTCTTGTCCACTGGTACGGACATATGGATCCCCTTTCCACCAATTCATATACTTTGCTCATGCATGGAGAGACCATCGCAAATGTGGCTAGGAAACACCCTCCAAAATTCATCAATGCATTCGGCTTTGCTTGTCCTTGTTGAGCACTTGTTTGAAGAGGGAAAAGTGGCCAAAGTTAAATTGCCGCAGCACTTGCGTGGGAACGGGAGTTTGGTAAGAAAAGGAAAGATTTTAAACTTAAAGCTTTGACCTTTAAAAATTGAACCAAAAAAATAACGCACGGTTACATCCAAACAAAAATGACATGTGACGTTGCTCTCTGCACGTTGAAAGCGCCACATTTCTCTTCGCCTTGCTTTGGTCGCCTTCCTCGAGCAGCTCAAAACGCAGGTCTGATGGTGCGCTTCTAATTGAGAAAACACAAGTGCTTCTGCTGCCCGGCACTAGCTGCAAAATGCAGATGCTCCTCTCTTCCACCTATCCCTTCGCCCTTGCTCGGCTGGGCTGGCCACACGAAGCACACGACCTTTAGCACCCAAAAATAAAACGCAGATCGCCTTGTCTTTGTCTTCTCCTTCGCCACGCCGAGATCAAAGAGCCTTGAGTTTTGGTACCATGTCAGAGATGGTCGCGGAAGCACACGGGGGGCAGCGTAGGAGAGAGACGAACAATCTTGACTTGATTAGCAATGATGAGCGATGACAAAGGGTCTCTTATATACATACAAGTGGGTACTGCCTGACTCAACAAGATTGGAAGACAAAATAATAAAATGCCTAAAAGACAATACTAAAGTGCCAACCACCACGTAAGCTGGTGTTCCCACATGAGATGCAATAATTCTAACAGAATAAACATCACGTCTCATTTTTGGCCAATAAAAGGACCTTTCTAATTTCTCTAGGATATTGTTGATATCTCTATGGTCTCCAACTAAGGAGTCATGGCCATCATGGAGAAGAGTTGATCACTTTTCTCGAAGGACACAGAGACGGTCCTTATAGAACCAACCAACCGTTTTGTACTGAATAATGGCTTGGCTCAGAATTAAGGGCCAAACTGTATTGAGTACCAAACTTTGCGGAATCGACACATTGATCTTTCATGCTATCCAAGTCTTTTCGAGAGATCTCGAGAATGGTAGACTCTTGCATGGTTAGGATGCTGGTCTTTCTACGAAGATTCGCAATTGGGTTATGCTTACTTGGGATGTACTCGATCATTTCTCCAAACTGTTGGAAGATTTGACTCCATTTGGCTTGCTGATCACTCCATTGCATCGTCTGGAGCCACTTAAGTGCTTGGTGGTCTATTTTGACTGTGAAAACCTGTCCATAAAGAAAAGGCTTCCAATGTTTGAGCGCCATGATCACACCCAAAAGCTCTCTGTCATAAACCGAATAATTCCTTTCGGCAACATCCAACTTGTGACCGTAGTAGGCCACGGGTCTATTGTTGCTTCTGAGGCCACTTTTTGGAGTGCACGGAATGCATCAAGCCCCTTGAGCAAGTCGGTTAGAGGTGTTGCAAGGTTGGAAAATTGGTTAACATCATGTGTATTGAAGGCCTAGCAAAGACCCATGAATGAATGGATCTCTTGGGCGGTTTAGGAATGTCCTAATCCAAGATCTCTTGAACCTTCATGGAGTCCAATCGAATCCCGGGGGAACCAATGATATAGCCCAAGTATTGAATCTCTGTAACGTCGAAGATAGACTTTTTGGCATTGATGTAGAGCCCATTATCTCACAAAAGTTGCAAGACTTTCTCCACATCTTTCTTATGCTGCACTGCAGTTACGGAAAATAAAAGTATGTCGTCAAAGAAATATGAAAATACACTTACCAATGAGTACTGTGAAATTTTGGACATCATTTTATTGAAGGTTGCTAGTGTGTTGGTAAGCCCAAACGGCATGACTACAAACTCATAGTGGCCACACTTTGTCCAAAAAGCAGTTTTTGGAATGTTAGCTTAAAAAATGCGGACTTGATGGTAACCACTTTTGAGACCTATTCTAGTGAAAAATTTTGCACCGTCTAAACGCTCCAAAATGTACTCAATCCTAGGCATAGGAAACTTATTCTTGATGGTGAGTTTGTTTAATGCCGTGTAATCTACACAAAGGCGTGCAGATTTGTCCTTCTTTTGGACAAATAGGATGGGTGTAGCAAATGGTGAGGAAGATGACCGAACGAATCTGACTCAGAGGAGTACGGATAACTGCTTTTTCTAGCTTGTCCTCTAAAGTCTTGGAAATATTATAGGGAGATTGTCCTTAAGCATAATGTCCTGATGTCGAGAAAGGAGGTCTGTCAACTGAGGGACCGAAGATGAAGATGAGACAGCCGCTATTGATAAGGTAGAAGTTGTCTAAGCTGAATATAAATCAATGCTCTTTTCGTTCCCTTGCAGATAGCTCGTGAAACTGGCCTCTGATAGAAACCAGAGTGCGGTAGACTAGCAGTCACCCGTCCACTTGTAGTCTAGATGTGAAAGTAAAATAGATTGGAGCTAGAGTGCCCAAATCTGAAAACAAAGCTACACCTGTTGGCCCCAAAGCTTGGCGCCCCTTGCGGTATTTCTTTATTCAATTTCAAAAGTATGAAAGGCTGAGTACACCAAAATCAGCCAAGAGAGTACACCTGTATGTCCAATCTGACAGCCCACAATACCTCTTAGCACAGAGGATTCACACACACAGATCTGTGTCTCAAAACAACACACTGTGCCTCCCTCTGATCAGCCGAGACCACTAAGCAGGGCAGCCATGAGCATACATCTGGCATATCTCAAGCACATGATTCAACATCTCAGCTCATACATACATTCACTGTTCAACCTCAGTCTCCACCCTTTTCAATCTGCCATACTCCTCCTCTCACAAGGGGCCAGATAGATCAAATCTGCAACAGACATAAGGCAATAGAAAGAGAGATAGATGAACAGATGCGGAGCTTACCAAAATCAGCTCGTGGATCTGCACATGAGGAAGTAGTTGTACCAGTCTGTACTTGCATACTTGTTTCAACAACTTTGCATCACACGTGTGGGAGTACCTGTCTGTACCTTCATCTCAGCATCCACTTTAGTGTTGTACCCAACTGTGCAGACCTGAAAATCTGTACTGCATCAATCCGTACAGCCTCTGCACACGTGTCAGAATCTGTCCGTACAGAACTGTACGGCCAGTTCTGCTGTCGCCTGAGTGAACTGATGCGCTTGCTCCCAGCTGTACCCGACTGTACTTGCTGTACAGCTCTGTACTTGCAGTACAGCCACCAGACAGTAGTCGTACGGCTGTACGTGTTGTACGGCTTCTGTCAGAACAACCTGCAGCTCCTGTACTTGCTTAGCAATTTAGTGCCGCCTGCACCAACACAGAGAAATCTGCAGCAAAGTACATCAGCCGTGCTGTACTTGCAGTCGTACAGGGCTGTACGGACTGCACACGTGGACTGTACGATTGGATTTGCACAGAAAAACAGCAGCAGCACACACCCTTCAGCAGTCGACTTCTTTCCTTCTTGCTTTTCCACGCTTCCTTCTTGCACGTATGCTTCACGATTTCCCAAAAAGAAGAGAGAGAGAGAGAAGAGAGAGGCATACACTCCAAAAGTGGAGTTGCCCCCTTCCCATAATAATCCTAGGGCCCCAACTTTAATTGTTATTAAAGTTCCCTAGGGGCCACTAAGGCCTAGGGGCAACTTTCAATAAAACATTAAAATTCTAATGTTCTAGTTCCCCCCTTCACACCTAGGGATGTCCACATATCATTAACTCTGTCCCGGCACCCCCCATGTGAATCATTCAATATTTTGACTCAACAACCACCATGCCCACACTTGTGCTGTTCCATTTTCACAGGGCCATGACATACCCCCCTCTTGAAAAATGGCAAGCGTCCTCGATTGCATTCTGGTGATACAGCAAAATATCCAAAGTGAAATATACAATATGGCAAGATCAGCGTCCCAATCTCTAAGCCATGCACATGTATCAACATTCACTGCAAACCAATGGCGTAGTAATAGTCCAAGTTGTATACCACTGTGAACCATACATATCCACAAAATCCCATGTGACTAGTACACATATATCATAGAAGTCCCATAAACAGATGTACTGTCAGCCTCAGTACTTTCGAGTGAGATAAAAACTGCACCAAGCGACCTCTAGATGTCATCTGAGCCTGTCTGTATCAAGGGAGTGGAGGTGCTACCCCCCTCTTGAGCATCAGGTAATGCTCCAGACCCATGCTCTGCTGAACCTGAATGAGCCACAATAAGAGTCGGCTCTAACTCAAAGGCATCGAGATAAAGCTGCAAAACCTGAGGTGAATCTGTTAAGTCACCTTTCTCCATCCACTTCGCATCCATCGGTGAATAGTTCTTGAACTTCACAAGATAGCGACGGGAAACTTTACCTCGTACCTTCCTTTCTTTATGTGCCAGTATCTGCTCTGGAATCAGAACCTCATCAAGTTCCTCAACTTCCGACTGAGCCTCATCTGATACATCCTCAGGCACATCCCCACGGAAAGGTCTAAGGAGACTCACGTGAAAAGCATTGTGAATCCTCCAGTGATCTGGTAGCTTCAAGCGATAGGCTACCTCACCAATCTTTTCCAATACCTGAAAAGGCCCATAA
Source organism: Cibotium barometz (assembly GCF_041138505.1). Lineage (NCBI taxonomy): Eukaryota > Viridiplantae > Streptophyta > Polypodiopsida > Cyatheales > Cibotiaceae > Cibotium > Cibotium barometz. Next base: position 16,454,265 of record NC_141056.1, read on the forward strand.
TAACGCATGCTCAATTTAGGGAATAAGCGCTCTTTACCCTTCATCTTCTTGAGTCTAGTCTTTTCAAAGCGCAAAAGAATCCAATCACCCAATGCAAAACTGTAAATCACGTTTGTGATGGTCTGCGGCTTTCTTTTGCTTCTGCTGAGTTTTCTGGAGTGCCAACTTAACCCTCCGATAAGCTTCATCCAAACTTTCCACATACTGATCAGCCTCAAAGATCTTATCCTTTGTATGCAAAATGGGTGGTACCTTCTTCCCTCCTTCTACAATCTCAAAAGGCGCCTTGCCTGTCGAGGTATGTACAGTGTTGTTATATGCAAACTCCACCAAAGGAAGATACTTTTCCCATTGTTGCTTGTGCTCTGACACATAACACTTGAGAAGATCCAACACTGTCGAGTTAGCCTCTTCTGACTGACCATCTGTTTGTGGATGAAATGACGATGAAAATTTGAGAGTTGTACCCATGTTGTCAAACAACCCTCTCCAGAACAAACTCGTCATCCGTGGATCACGGTCACTAATGATAGACGTAGGCAAGCCATGATACTTGAAGATGTTCGCCATGAACAACTTCACCATATGATCCACTTTAATCGTCTTATGCACGGGAATGAAATGAGCCTGCTTACTGAACCTGCATATGATAGTCCAGATGCCATCATTTCCCGTTTGTGTCTGTGGAAGATCAAATATAAAATCCATGGCAATGCTCTCCCAAGGTCTATCTGGAATAGGTAAAGGCTGTAATAACCTTGGTGTCTTTTGACGGTCAAACTTTACCTTCTGACATACGATGCATTGTCTCACAAAGGCATCAACATCTCTTCTCAAGGTTGGCCAATAAAAGAAAGTCTCCACTGCTTTGACCATGGCGTCAATACCTCTATGACCTGCATACGGTGGAGCATGACTTTCAATCATAACCTTGAGTCGCAATGGCCTGGTAACACACAGTCTGCCATGCATCAATAAAAACCCATCCCTGAGAGTATAGTGCTCATGCCGCTGACCCTCAGACATCTGATCATACAACCTTTCAAAGTCCGCATCATGGGCATACTGCTCTTTCATTTCATCAAGCTCATGATGCTAAGCAAGTGAAACTGCAGAGACCTGTGGCTTGCGTGACAAAGCATCTGCCTCTACATGCTTTTTGCCTTCCACATGCACAATCTGGAAGTGAAACATTGACAAAAAGTTTGCCCAACGCATATGCTTCTCTGAAAGCTTAGTCTGCGTGAGGAAATAGCGCAAGGTCTGATGATCTGTTTGCACAGTGAAATCAGCCCCAAGCAAGTAGTGTTTCCATGTAGAAAGAGCGTGAATTACAGCCAACATCTCTTTCTCATAAACCTGTAAATGCTTCTCGGCATCTTGCAATATTCTACTCTCATAGGCTATCACATGTTCCTCTTGCATGAGAACTGCCCCAATGCTACTTCCACATGCATCACACTGGACAACAAAAGCCTTTCGGAGGTCCGGTAACACCAATACTGGGTCCGAAGTAAGCTTTTCTTTGAGCTTTTTGAATGCTGTAATTTCCTGATCAGCCCATCTAAACGGAGTTGCCTTCTTTGTCAAGGCATGAAGAGGCGAAGCAATTTCAGCAAAGTACCGTATGTAATGCCTGTAATAGGAACACAATCCTAGAAAGCTGCGTACATCATGCACGGTCCTCAAAGCTGGCCAATTAAGAATCGCTTCCACCTTTGCTGGATCCATACGGACTCCATGCTTAGACACAATATGCCCCAAGAAATGTATCTCCTGCAAAAAGAACTCACTCTTCTTGCCATTAACAACGAGCCTATGGTTTCTGAGTTCGCCAAACACAATGGCCAAATGCCTTCTATGCTCTTCCTCAGTTTGTGAATGCACAATCATATCATCAAAGAATGTGCCCACAAACTCTCTATGAGGCCTGAAAATCCTATCCATCATTCTGTTAAATGTGGCAGGCGCATTTGTCAAACCAAAGGGCATAACCAAGAACTCATACAACCCAAACGTGGTTCGGAATGCTGTCTTATGCACATCCTCGGGTCTAATGCGTATCTGATGATACCCGCTTTTCAAGTCAATGCGACTAAAGACTGTGGAGCCCTGTAAGCGATCCAAAATGTCATCGATCCTCGGTATGGGGAATCGATTCTTGATGGTATTCTTGTTCAGTGCCCTGTAATCAATACACATGCGCCAAGAAAGGTGAGCAAAAGGGTGATGAGCTAGGGTGTATCAACCCTTTATTCAAAAGCTCTTGCACCTGACTCATAATCTCTTCTTGTTGGGCTGCACTAACATGGTACAACGGTCTATTCGGTGGAGTACTACCAGGAATCAAATCAATGGCATGATCTTCTGGCCTCTCAGGTGGAAGTTCTTCTGGCAATGACTCGGAAAAACAATCTTGAAACCCACATAAGAAATCAGTCCTGTCCTTATCTAACATAGACAAATTAGACTTAGACTACATAAATCAAGTACGCGGAAAGATGCTTTTTCATTACTGATGAAATCGCTGAAGCGGATACAATAGGAACAGATTTCCCTTTGAGTTTTACATCCAATACATGTTCTTTCTCTCTATGAGTCAGTGATTTTCCTATTGTAAGTATCCACCACCGCATGTACTCTGTGGCACCATGGCATCCCCAACAAAACATCACAGCCATCAAGTGGCATGATAAAGAACTCTTCGTTGTCCACATAACCCTGCAAATGAAGCCGAAGCTTCCCAATGATAGGAGTAACGGGTTTTGCATACCCTGGACAAGCCATGTTAGCCTCATGTAACGGCCCCATCTCCTCTGCGCGAATCCCCAATCGGCCAGCCAAATCTGGTGAAATGAAGTTGGCTCTAGCACCTATGTCAAAGAATATCAAGGCATTCTGATCTCTCACTTTGCCCCATGCCCTGCACAACTCTGTCTCTTCACCACCTGGTTGTTCCCCGACAAGATCAGGAACTAACCCCGCAGAAGGCTTTGGTTTCTTTGACTTGGGCTCTCCTTTATTGTCAGAGTCCTTTTGGGACTTTCTCTTGGGACAATTGAATGACATATGCTCCTCTTCAGTACAGTAAAAAAACTTCCGAGCATCTCTCAAAGCCTGTCTTTCCTCAGAAGTTCTCTTGGGCATTGGCAACTTCTTATACTTCGTCTCTGAAGACCCTTGAGAAGCATGCCCAGATTTTTCAGCTTTCTTGCTCAAGTTCTTACTGCCTTTAAATCCAGATGATCCTCCAGTGAGTAACGCATTAGTTGTCATAGCATTTTCAATCATCTGTGACATGTTCGTTACTCTTGTCTTGATACAATAATCTCGCACCTCTTTGGGCAGCCCACAACAATACTTCTCTACCTGCTCAGACAATGGCACTGCACGGTAAGAAGTCATTGGGAGTAAAGCTTCCCAAAACTTCTTATTGTAATCTTCCAAATTTTCACATTTTGAAGCATCCAACTTGTGCCATGTGGTCATAACATCCACCTCAAATGTAGATGTGAGCCATACGGAAGAGAAAACCTGTTTAAATTGTACCCAAGTGGTGGGTGCTATGCCCTGCAAAAGAAGAGTAGACCACTACTGCAAATCATTGCCCTTGAGAAAAGTGGCAGCTTTCCTCACCTTAGAGGACTCTGTGTAATTTCCACCAGAAAAAGCAGCATCAAACTGCTGTAAAAAGGTGAGTGCTTTAAGTTTATCTTTGGCCCCATTGAATGTATCAAACTTCACTGCAGCTCTCCCTTCCTTGTAATCCTTCGCCTTTCCCATAGGCGTTAGATTATCATATGGAAGTGGCTTCGCAAGATTGCTGCCCCCAACATTCATGCCCATCATTGGGTCAACATTTCCCATTCCCACACCAGGCATACCATACATTCCAGCCATGTTTCCAAACATTCCATTATGCATACCTGGCTGCATACCACCAAACATATTGCCTTGCATTCCAGGTTGCATGCCCCCAAACATATTTCCTTGCATACCGGACTGCATACCACCATACATATTCCCCTGCATACCAGGCTGAAAATTAGCTCCAAAAGGCCCATGCATACCCATGCCTCCCTGAGGATAACCCCCAGTCATAGATTGGAACACCGAGCCACCACCAAAATAACCTGGATGCATATTCTGCTGAGGAATTGATGGCTGTCCAAAGAAGGAACTCTGTGAGTTTGCTCCATAAGCATGCTGCATGTTCGGAAACTGGCCAAGAGGAGTACCTGTCTGTACCTTCATCTCAGCATCCACTTCAGTGTTGTACCCAACTGTGCAGACCTGAAAATCTGCACTGCATCAATCCGTACAGCCTCTGCACACGTGTCAAAATCTGTCCGTACAGAACTGTACGGCCAGTTCTGTTGTCGCCCGAGTGAACTGATGCGCCTGCTCCCAGCTGTACCCGACTGTACCTGTTGTACAGCTCTGTACCTGCAGTACAGCCACAGACAGCAGTCGTACGGCTGTACTTGCTGTACGGCTTCTGTCAGAACCTGTAGCTCTTGTACTTGCTCAGCAATTCAGCACCGCCTGCACCAACAGAGAAATCTGCAGCAAAGTACAGCAGTCGTACTGTACTTGCAGTCGTACAGGGCTGTACGGACTGCACACATGGACTGTACGACTGGATTTGCACAGAAAAACAGCAGCAGCATACACCCTTCAGCAGTCGACTTCTTCCCTTCTTGCTTTTCCACGCTTCCTTCTTGCACGTATGCTTCATGATTTCCCAAAAAGAAGAGAGAGAGAGAAGAGAGAGGCATACACTCCAAAAGTGGAGTTGCCCCCTCCCCATAATAATCCTAGGGCCCCAACTTTAATTGTTATTAAAGTTCCCTAGGGGCCACTAAGGCCTAGGGGCAACTTTCAATAAAACATTAAAATTCTAATGTTCTAGTTCCCCCCTTCACACCTAGGGATGTCCACGCATCATTAACTCTGTCCGGGCACCCCCCATGTGAATCATTCAATATTTTGACTCAGCAACCACCATGCCCACACTTGTGCTGTTCCATTTTCACAGGGCCATGACAGCTCGTCGGGCCTAGAGATGAGAAATCAAAGGAATACCAAGAATGCTCCTATTCCCATGAATCATGACAGGCTCAGGAAAACCTTTACTGATAGTAAAAGTGTTCTGCCCTCAATTGGGAGTGGGTTCATACGGGTGAAACCACTGGATTTCTAAGATCATATCACACCCCAATAGAGGAATGGGTTCATACCGGTGAAACCATTGGATTCCTAAGATGATGTCACAAACCCCAAGAATGCTTCTATCCCCACGAATTATGACAGGCTTAGGAAAACCTTTACAGATAGTAAAAGTGTCTTGCCCTCAATTGGGAATGGGTTCATACCGGTGAAACCATTGGATTCCTAAGATCATGTCACATCCCAAAAGAGACAAGACAATGAAACCTCGTTGGAATGAGGTCTTTTGAACCTAAAAAGACAACTGTTGTGTCTTTTGAGATATGTGGGTGCGGAGACCAGGTGTGAACCCGTCCACATTCACTAATGTATAGCTCATTTTGGTAGCAGGAGGGATGGCGTCCTTAGAACTGCCATGTCAAAAAAGACTACAAATTGGCGGCCCTTGGCAAAGCCATAAGCTCGGATCAGGCTTTTTTGTGCAATCTCAGCCTCAGCCTCAGCCTCAGCCTCAGCCTTAGCCTCACCCTCCTGCTTAGCATCAAATACCACGGATGGCATAGGATGCATAGAAGGTAAGAGTTGAACTGCGTTGGTGGAGGTAGGCGGTGCTGGAGGAGCGGGAGATGCTATGGCAAGTGTGGAAGAAGGCTTCTTGGAGGGTTGCTCCGTATGCCATTTCTGACAATCCTTCTTTTCATACCCCAATGTATGACAGAAGAAACAATGTTTCTCTGTCTGGTACTTTCTTTGCTCTTCTGGAGGAAGATAGTCTCTAGTGATGCTTGCTTTAGCCTTTTTCTCAAGGGTTTTCTTAGGTTTGGATTCCTTATCCTTCTTACCCCTTGAACTAGAGTTAGAACTGCTGTCCTTCTTAATGTCTTTAGAAGACGGAGTACCCTTTCCCGGTTGCGAAGAAGAGTGTTGTTGGGTTTTGGTACTAGACTGCGATTGTTTTGGCTTGCCTTCGTTCATCTTCATTTCTTCATTTTGAACAAGAGTCAAAGCCCAGTCATATGTGTTGGGTTCAAAGTTGCGAACTGTGAACCGAATGTTATCCAATCCACGAATGAATTGATTCATCTTGGTCCGCTCAGATAACCCTAACTCTTGTGCTAAAGTGATAACCTTATTGGAAAACTGAAGGACGAGCGACCCGTTCTGTTTGAGTCCATAGAACTCATTTGCTAGGCTGGTCATATATTGGGGAGGGAGAAATCTAGTCTTTAGGTTATGGACGAAGGTGTCCTAGTGAAAAGCTGTGACACTTGTGGTCGGGTTTGTATGCAAACTAGACCAGTGCTGCCACCAAGTGACTGCCTCACCTGTAAGGTGGGGAGCCGCTACGTGGACTTTATCTTGCGGATCTGTCAGCTTAGCCAAAGGAAAATATGCATTAAATTGATGAATAAATTGATTGACAGTTGCATGATCACACTTACCGTCATACTTACTAGAATTTGGTTGAGCCTTGATGACAGTCATTGATGCTGCAGGAGTCTGGCTGATGGCACCTATGGGCAGAGAGAATGAAGAGGGGGTATGTTGAAACTGCAGATGCATGGCCTCCCTTTCTCGCTTGTGTTAGAGTAACAGTCGCTCATGATCGAGCTTCGTTGGTGCTCCCAAGCTGTGAGGTCAGCATGACGTCGGCCTTCTTCAAGCTTGTGTTGAGCTTCCTCATGGTCTCGTCTTTTTGCTTTTTCTTGTTGCTTTCTTGCTTTTGCATCAGCTTTCTCTTCGTGCCGTCTGGCCTTATCTTATCGTCTTTGTTGTTCCATTTGAAAGAAAAGTGAGATGAAGTTGGGGGTAGCTGGTAGAGTGGGTTTTGCTGCGGTGGCCTCCAAGAGTCGGAGACACTCCATGAGAAGTTGGTTCTGAGCTCTGAGTAGAGCTATGGTATCTTTTGTTGGAGGAAGAGTATGGTCTCCTTCGAGGGAAACGTCTTCCTGATGACTTGTACTCTCCTTTGTAGACATTTTTTTTGAAGTCGGTGGTTGTGTGGAGCAAAGTTTAACCATCCAAGGATGCTCTTACACTAGGATGCGGTGTGTGTGGACAAGCTGAATGTGTTACCAATGTAACATGCAACAGAATTATGCGTAGATGAAGGATCTTGTCACACAAAGTCTCACACAAAGACTATGGCTAAAGGGTAGAGATGCTAAAGGAAGGTTCACATGCACATGAGATGAATGCTATGCAATGTAGACCATGACCTAATGCAAACCCTAAGGCTTGTACGGAATTCTACACCTAATGCAAACCGTAAGACTTCTACGTGCACATCTTATTGGTGTACAAGTGACATGGCATTTTTAGCAATCATAATCATTAAGCAGAGAATTAAACAAGACATTCAAGCATTAATCCATGTATCACAGCATTTACAAGTGTAGGGTGAAGGAGAAAGCACAGGCGGAAGCATAAAAAGTAAACATATGAGAGAGTGCAAAGGAGATTGAGGGAGTTGGACAAGATCACCTTTTATAACAGTAGTAAAGCTTTACAATGGCAATGGCTAGCAACTGAGTGTTGAACTATGTGCAAGGGAAGTGGATGAAAGAGTGAATAATGGGGAACTCCTTATATAGTGCAAGAGGAAACTGGCCGACTGTCCCTGGACAAATAAATAGGAGAAAAATCCAATAAAATACTAGATAAATGGTAAAGCCCCAGAACACTGAGATGCACAATTCTAACACCCTCTGTAGCTCATAGTGTGCAAGAGTCGGAAGAAGATAAGTCGATGATGATGCAACCATGGACCCTAGAGCACCGCGAATATTGGAATCACCTCGGAGAGAGCATCCACCAACTTGTTTCCTCGAAACAAGATGCCACCACGAACAGCAAGGAACTTTGCTTGGCCACGAATTCCCACACAAGTGTGCAGTGAACTCCAAGAATAGATGATGAGCTGCTGGTCACGCTGTGCCCATAATCCCCAACAGTGGACGGAACACATCACGTCCCAAAAGCCTTGAACAATGTACTTGGAACAGATCTAGTTCATAATCTTTGCCGTACCAAAGATAACCATGTCCTGCCAGATGTCTAATGCTTGGAACTCTAAATCACGGTCTCCATGCACCAGTAAGTGGAGCTGTAATCAGTCCCCTCACCCGCCCACAAGCCCCTTCTGGCTAAAAGCACATGGGGGGAAACGCATGTGTACTAGAGAAGCACACCATCTGGGGTCTCCTGAGCTGGAAGCGCCTTGGGAGCCCTAGAAGTGGTACTAGAATCTGTATCACTATCCTGTGTCGTGTCTTTGCCTTTTCTTTGAGATGAAGCCTTGCTCTTGGTCTTGTCCTTCTTCTTGGACAAACAATCCTTGGACAGATGTTCTCTTTTCCCGCAAGAGAAACAGCGACTCCGACCTTTCATTTGAACCGAGGAAAGTGCCCGGTCAGAACTGTTGATGACTGACACCTTCAACTTACCCTGTGAGATGAGAATGGACTCCTCCAAAAGTAGGGAGCTAAGATCATCAAAATCCAACTGAGTGGATGTGACCTGGCACCACAAAGATTGAGAAATAACATCATAGTTTGGAGGAAGCTTGGTGAGGATAAGAGCAGCCAGTTGAGAAGAGGACAAAGCAGCACCCATAGCCAGTAATTGGTCATGGATAACCTTGGCCTTCATGAGAAATACTGGTGGATGGAATTGCCTTCAAGAAATAACAAGCCATAGAGCTGCCCTTGCAAGGTAACTGCCCTCATCGATGAACCCTGTGCAAAGAGATCCTCCAATTTTGACCATACTTGATGAGCACTGGTGAGAGTTTGCATTGCCAGTGAGACCTCCTCGGTGATGGTCCGCACAAGCACAGAATGCGCCTTCGAGTCCTGATTCTCCCAGTCTTGTAATTCCACATCAAATTCATCCTCTTGATCTTAAGTCCACCGCCTAAAGTTTTGAGGACGCTCGGGCTTCCTTTCAGTGCCTTGAACAATGTCCCACAAACCCTTGTGGATGAACCAGACCCGCATCTGAAGCTTCCAATGAGCGTAGTTGGGTCCTTTCAACTTGTCATCTTTGTTCGTACAGGGGGGGAGCTATATCGACAGCAGCAAAGAACAAATCTCAGCTCTCAAACACTTCTCTCAAGTGCTTTCCAACGAAGCGAGGCACCAGGAACAATCAGCCCCCTCTCAAACCGTAGAGAGAAAGAGGCGGGACAACAACAAAACAGTCCAAGATCCACCAGGAACTGCCTACCGGAAGGGCAGGGACTCATGGAGGAAGAAGATAGTGAAGAGCGACTTGTCTGGCAGCACCACGAGCAAGAAACGCACCACCAACAGACGTTAGTAGAAAACGCAGCCAAAACACTTCAAAATCTGGCTCTGAAGAGCAAAACACAGCTGTAGGGCTGGCCGACAGCAACCAGAAGAGGGCTGGACCAGAAACGCAGCAATGTACTGAAAACGCAGCTACTGCATGGATTGATCTGCAGAGCCGGAGAAGTGATGGAAGCAAAACGCACAACAAGGTAGGTAGATTTGCAGAGTTTGGAGCAGCCTGGACCTAAGCATATGATACCATGAAGGAGAAAGCACAGGCGGAAGCATAAACAGTAAACATATGAGAGAGTGCAAAGGAGATTGAGGGAGTTGGACACATAGTAGCAACGGGAACGGGAACGGAACGAAAGCCCCATAAGGGGAACGGGAACGGGCCACAGGGGGAATGGAAACGAGGGGGAACGGTAAGGGGGAATGAGAGAGAGAGAGAGGGAAAAGTAAGTAACCTTGTTGCCTTGCCTTGGAAAGTAGGAGTCGAAGTCTAAAGAGACTCGAGATAGGAGCCCACTCATGACTCAGAGAGCTGTCAAGCACGCACACCGCACGGGCCTAGGAAGTATGCGGGCAGGCGACAATAGGGTACGTCTTTCAAGGGTATCCACAGGCGGCTCGCGACAGCAGGTACACTTTTTTTTTTCCTTGGCCAAACATAAAAAACGTTCCATGTAACCGTTCCCCTACATTCCCTTGGCCGTTCCCATGCCAAATCGTTCCCCCATGCACGTTCCACCCGGTTTAGGCATCTTAGCCTTGGGGGAACACGTTCCACCGTCTTCCCAAGGGGTGGAAACGGCCTTCCCATGCTACTATGGTTGGACAAGATCACCTTTTATAACAACAGTAAAGCTTTACAATGGCAATGGCCAGCAACTGAGTGTTGAACTATGTGCAAGGGAAGTGGATGAAAGAGTGAATAATGGGGAACTCCTTATATAGTGCAGGTGGAAAACTGGTTGACTGTCTCTAGGGCTGGCCGACTGCCCCTGGACAAACAAATAGGAGAAAAATCCAATGAAATACCAAATAAATGGTAAAGCCCCAGAACACTGAGATGCACAATTCTAACATAAGGGGGCTTCTACAGCACCCACAGCAGCACGTAAAGCATCATAGGCATTTAGAGCATTTAACCATATCAGCTCATGGACTGTGGAGCTAGCCAACAGCATTATTAGGGCATTTAATGAAGTCGTGAGGCATTTAATGAAGTCGTGAGGGCTCAGATGGCTGGCTGACAACAGTACTGAGCAACCAACCAGCAGCATAACTCATATAAAAGGTAGCGCATCATTCTTTCAAAAGATCGTCTCAGCATTGGGCATCCTCTCAGAAGTCGTGAGGTCTCAGATGGCTGGCTGACAACAGTACTGAGCAACCGACCAGCAGCATAACTCATATAAAAGGTAGCACATCATTCATTCAGAAGATCGTCTCAGCATCGGGCATCCTCTCAGCGTTTCCTTCCTAGGGCGCAAGGGGAGTCAACCAGTTCAGCATTCAGCGTCACCATCAGCATATTCAGCAGACAGTAAGCATTCAGTTCAGGCATCTCTTGCCCCCTACATAGAGGAAAGCTAGCATTCCAAGGGTGGACCTCAGCATTGGAGAAGGGAACAGTCATTCATCATCAGCATTCAGCTTCTCTCTCTCTTCCTGAGATAGATACTCATCTAGGAACAACATAGATCTATTTATAGATCTTCGTTGTAACTCATCCATTTAATATAGCTGCATTGCATTGCATTGATTAAGTGTAATTAAGTATAGTTTAGTTAAGCCTAAGGTTGTTTTATTACGATCAATCCCCCGCATGTCGCAAATGCGGGGGATTGTCTATCTCTTAAGTGTAATTAAGTATAGTTTAGTTAAGCCTAAGGTTGTTTTATTACGATCAATCCCCCGCATGTCGCAAATGCTAAGGGAAGGTTCACATCCACATGAGATGAATGCTATGCAATGCAGACCATGACCTAATGCAAACCCTAAGGCTTCTACGGACTTCTATATGCATGCATGATTCTCTTCAAGTGGGTTAAGGGACTTGACTGACTGACTGACACTCTATGGCTGAGGAAAAACCTACATAGCTCGTGCATGACATATCCTGGATTGGGGCTTACAATGGGGCCACGACATACGACAAAATTGTATCCTAAAGGGTCCTACTGGTGTACAATGATGCACTGATGACGAGCCATCTTGTCATCATGCACTACAGTGTAGAGTACATGTGACGTGCTGTAAGTAAAACCTCCCCTGCTCTTCCTACTCATAGATTTCTCCCATCTTTCTACACCTCTAATTATTGCAAGCAAAGCCCCATCCTTGTGATTTCTGGCATTCCATTTCTCCTTTAGCACATATGACACATCTCACTAGTTAACCTCTGAACTTTAGGAGATAGTGTCTTTGCAGGAGTATTCTCTCTGCAAGTGCCATTGTGGAGATGGACATGAATATTTGCTCTGAATGCGAGGATGGTATCATTTTGGACAACAGGGATAAAGTGGTTCCCAGAAGGCATCAAGTGTAGTAATCTTTAGGAGCTCTCAATATCTGCAGCACAAGCCAACTTGTCCAGCCGGTTGTGAGGTGAGAGGAAGTAAATTGAAATTTGCATAACTGGATATAATGGCCAAATCACCTGTAATGTATGATGTGCCAAACATATGCAAGCGAGCAAGCAGCAGGATGCATTTTCCACTCTAGGCCAACTTCGGCTCATGCTGCAGATAACTATGAGAAGATGAAGCTGAAAGCTTTGGGCTGTGCACATTGTTTCCTTGATTCATGGATGAATTTTTTGGGGAGGTGTTAAGGAAAAGTTGAGGCATTTGGCATAACCAAAGTGTGGCTAGATATGGTTCAGAATGAGACTGCTACAAAACTGAGGAAGTTTAGGACAGACCCAACAGGGGGGAAGGTTACTAGCCTTCACAAAGCCTGATTCATGAGGACTATAAGTAGCATGGGTCAACTGATAGATACTTGGTAAAGTGCGGAAGAAAATGGCAATCTACATGACCCAACTAGAGAGAATCTTTGGGCACACTCGATACCAAACTAGTTCAGAGTCAGTATATGCTTGAAATGAACAGCATATGCCCAAGTGGATTCGTTGCAGCATGAGCAAAGGCTTGTGGGCAGCATAGAGGGGTTGGTTCAGCAAGAAAAGAAAGGTTGGTTCAGTTAGAAAAAGTGCTCAAATAGCAGCAGCCTCCTCACAAACCTCAGTGCAGAAGACAGAAGCCCTTTTTCAAGCACAATTCAGCAGTTTTACTCCAACATGCTGCAGGCCCAGTGGTCACAGCTTCACATAGATTGTAGCAAAATATAGTAGCAGCTTGTCTGTTTCCGGTTCTTGCCTTTGAAGTTCTTAATAGCTTGTGCCTTTCTCCTTTGCTCCAGATAACTAAAGCAAGTACTCAAAGTTTGCTCCATGCCAATTGTGTTCATCCAGTGGTGACCTATTTCTTGTAGTGAAGAGCAATGCACGCAGTATTAAATTGCAATGCATACATGCTTCCATCTGGCCTAATCATTCCGAGCATTCTGTCACAAGCTTTTTGATGAGTCAAGAATGAGTGCCGGCAGCAACATCTTTTCGACCACGCTAAATGGTGCATGTGTAGGATGAGAGTAAATAACGTCATGCTATAATTCCGTACGATGATGATGTTCATGAAATGTACAGGGTTTTAACGGGGGCATGTTGTATCTTTCAGGTCCATGGCTTGTGTAATCTCACCTAGTGGTGAGCAAGAGCTATTAGCTCGCAAGGTTCCTCTCGATCTACTATGAGTCTGCATGCTGTTTCTTTTTTACAGTCTTACTGACTGAATTATGTGCATTTAAAATCTAGTTTTGTAACACATTAATTAGAGCAGGCTAAGACGAGTTTTGCTTCACAGGCTTGGAAGAAGTTGGAAAGCTGCAAGAGGTCTGATTACATAAGACCAGGTGTAAGTGCGCCTGTCAAGGATGTGCAAGGTTTTTTTAAAATGCAAAAAGGGGCAACTTGTGCATTTGATGCAAAGTCGGGCTTCAATACAGCCTTCGATAATACAAATGACCAGCTTTTCAGGATTCCGAGGCCTGCGGATTCTCAGGTTCAAGCAAGCAAGTTCTACAGAACTCAGGTGGGACGACCCCAGGGAATTGGGACCATTGAAAGTCCTCAAAACTCAATGCCTTCCAATGGGTCAGGCAATAACCCAAGAACAGTGATTGACACGGTGTCTCCTCCCACTGATTCAGTAACGCATGTCAGTGACTCCTTACAGCACATCTCCATGAGTGTGAGAAGCTCAAATAGCATTTCAAGACCTGGAGCAAGTGTTCATGCTTCTTCAAGGGATTGCATGACCAAAATTGTGAATGGCAATGCATTATCTGAGATGTGTGTAAACTCTGCCAAACTTGATGTGCAGCAAAACAATCATATCGTAAATCTGGAAGATGACGATGAACTTCTCCAGGTGCTTGAAATCTTCTCTACTCTCAATATCATCTACAAAGCTGGAGTTGTGATACGAAAACACTGTTTTTGTTAGCATGTTAAGCCTCTAGTCTTGAATTGAAATGTCCACGGTGCTTTGACAGGCCATTGATATTGAAATGTGCATGGTGCTTTGACAGGCCATTGATATTGATCAGATTGTTTCGGAACACTACGAGAAAGGGGGCACTCAAATGTCTACCCCGAGTTTTCTTAAAAAATCTGCCACATGCATGCCTTCCGGATGTAGGATTGATTTTACTTCACCTTTCTTGTCTCCAGAAACTCCTGAAGCTTCAAACAAAGAAACATTATGTAGGCATGGTGTGAAGGTATGCCAGACATGGTACCTAACCATTATGTGGGTATGTACCCTATACCATTGAGTGCAAATCTTCAGCTATCTTCATAGTGTTTGCATTATTGCAGGTCTATTTTTGCAAGGAGGCAAAGGTGCATCTTCAAGAGATGAAGGACAAATTGATACAGGTGTCAAATGAGCTTCTTGACAATGCTGCTGAGTTGACTCCTGAGCGATCAGAGGAGCTTCGTGTGGAAAGGCGAGTAGTTCTAGACAATTCATTCTAAAGATAGTACTTTGGTATTAGCTGTACAAACATTGTTTTTATGACGATGGCAGGCTAGGTTTGAATAATGAGATTCAGCTGGTAGAACAACATTTGCAATCATCTGTACTTGATGATGAGAGACGCAGTTCACATTTCTCAGCATGTGTTTCACCTATCAATGGAGTCTCAGATTTTAGAGGTGTTGGACGACAAACTCCACTGGTGACTCCTACTAGGACCAGTGTAGACTACTCTAATCTGCCAGAAAGCCTGGGTGCACAATCTTTGAACCGCCCAAGAGAGTCCATGTCTTCTGGGCTACGAACTGAGGCTGTATTTGGAAATTTGGAGCATTTCAAGACTCCTTCACCATCCTTTTGCAGCCCTCAACCTCCACCAAGAGTGCAAGTTGAGAGTGTAAATTACAGTGAAGGTTCTGGAGACATGCAATGGAGCAAAAGGGATTTCCCTTGGACGCGAGAGCTGGAGGTTTGTTTCTAATGTTCGTTTGAATTAAGACCCCCTCCCTTCCCCACTCTTCTTCCTGAAAGGTGTTGTTTTTTTATTTTCTTTTTTCTCTAGATAAACAATAGGAGATATTTTGGCAACCATTCGTTCCGACCGAATCAACGTGAGATCATAAATGCAACAATGAGTGGCAATGATGTTTTTGTATTGATGCCAACAGGTGGTGGAAAGAGCCTCACATATCAGGTACTATTTTTTTTTGTTGAACAATGTTGTATGGGCTGTTTTGGTAGAAGACTAGTACTCTAGCAGACCAGCACTTGCAGCTTTCTTTGCTTCACCAGCAGCCTTGCAGCCCTGCTTGTGCTTCCATACCTCTTCAAATGTTTCTGTGCTTCTCACTGTTGTCTTAAGTGATAGATGAACTTTTGTTGGGATACATGGTGCTGATTTTTCCTAGGTTTATGCAACTGCTTTTGTTTATGCATAGGTACAAAGATAAGATGGAATAAATCATAGACAAATGTTACTTGGACCTGGTGTTGATCTACAAGCAGTAAGGTCAAGAAATGTAGGGTGCATAGATAAGAATGTTTGTGGTGGCGGGGCAATATTTAGGGTGGGCTCTAGTGACAAAACACTGGTTTTGGATCACACAATAACAGCATTGTTACTTGGGGAGCGTAGTAATTGCCTTTGGGGCAAGCGTTCCACGCGGTGGTTGAAAAGCTAGTTTGTGCTCGTTAAAATCATATGCAATGTAATATTTTCTTAAATTAGTACGGGACTATGCATTTTAAGCATTTCTGGTTGGACGCTGAGGAGCAGGGGTTCAAGCCTGTGTACCAGTTGCTAGATGTTCCTCTCAGGTGGACACCAGGTCTTGGGAAAGGCATTGAGGGCCACCACCTGAATGGCAGATGAGATAGAATCTGGGTAAAGAATGACGAACTTTTGCATCTGTTGATGGGAGGCAGCTTGATCTGTTCATGAGCACTTGATAAAATGACATACTGAAAACCAAAGCACCAGGCTGCTGTATCACTTTCGATAAACTCATCTGATATCAGTTCATAACCTTAACTTCTTTTTTGGCAGCTTCCTGCTGTTTGTGGTCCAGGTGTTACTCTGGTTGTATCACCACTGGTTTCTCTCATACAAGATCAAATCATGCATCTGTCACAAGTAAATATTCTAGAAACCTGGTTTTCTGAGTACCGTGGTTTCCTTTATTCGTCATGTACACAAGACACAGGTTGTAGGGGCTGGGTGCACCATGTTTTGAAATACATGTGAATTGTCCAGGTCAACATTCCTGCAGCATACCTTAGTGGAAGTATGGAGTGGCAAGAACAACAGCAGATATTGAATGAGCTCAACTCAGCATATTGTAAATATAAAATGCTGTATGTAACACCTGAGAAAATTGCTAGGTAGGCCCATGCTTGATGGAATAATTTGCAAGCTGACTGCCTGTCAATGCTGGCTGGTTTTTACTTGTTATCAGAACTGTGGATGCATAGGAAATGCAGCATGCCATACAACCTGAATGGTGAGGTCTATTGTGGCTGCAGGAGTGACAATCTATGCCGGCATCTAGACAGTTTGCATAGAAGAGGATCTCTCGCGAGGATTGTGATAGATGAAGCTCATTGTGTCAGTCAATGGGGCCATGATTTCCGACCTGACTATCAGGTAGGTGCTGTAAGTCCACCTTGTTTTGAGATATATATGAAGGCAAGGCTATCTTATTAGCTTCAGCATGGGCTGACTTGCCATGAGAGTGCCTTCTAAACAGGGTCTGGGAGTACTGAAGCAAAAATTCCCTACTGTACCATTGATGGCCCTCACAGCCACAGCAACTCTGAGTGTTAAAGAAGACGTAGTCCGTGCCCTTGGACTCGTAAACTGCATTGTATTTAGACAGACATTTAACAGACCAAACTTGAGGTGGGTTCATCATATTCCTCTGAAGTGTTCACTTGCTGCATACATGGTGGTTAACTCTGCATTTGGCACAGGTATGCTGTGATTACCAAAACGAAGAATTGCTTGGATGACATTGACAAGTTCATCAAAGCGAATTATCCCAATGAATCTGGGATCGTTTATTGCCTTTCCCGAATGGACTGTGAAAGAGTCTCAGAAAGGCTAAAGGTAAGGATAGTTGCATACATTGGTGCTAAGAGTTTGACATGCTTGGGGTGTTGATTATGGTAAGTAATGCTGCCATTGTTCACCATTGCATTTGTGCACTTTCTGCAGGAATATGGCCATAATGCTGGTTTTTACCATGGCAACATGGAGCCTGATGAACGAGCTCATGTGCAACGCCAATGGAGCAAGGATGCAATCAACATCATATGTGCCACAGTAGCATTTGGAATGGGTGTGTGCGCGTGTTTGCTTATGGTCTGTGCAAGGTGCTAACAGAACTTAGTAATCCCAAAACATCTTATTTGGCTGTCTTTGTGCAGGGATAAACAAGCCCGATGTTCGATTTGTTATCCATCATTCAATCCCCAAATCAATTGAATCTTATCATCAGGTGCTGGTTTTAAGTAGTAGAATTAACATGCCTGTAGAAGGTCAAGAAACTCTAAACCTAAACTCTGTGACTGATTGACCTTAGCTGTCTGTGGCAGGAATCTGGTCGTGCTGGCAGAGACAACCTCCCTGCATCATGCCTTATGTACTACAACTATGGTGATTATGTAAGTACGAGTTCACAATACTTGGAGACCCTGTCCGTAAGGAGAGACTGCTCCCACGTGCATGTGGTTTTTAATGCATCATTTTGCACGGTATATTTTCCCTTGGCAGATTAGATTAAAGCATATGTTGACTCAAGGGGCAGCAGAATGCACTCCATCAAACCAAGGGAATAACCGTAGCTGGAACTCGCCATCCAACAGCTCCAGCACCCAACTTACTACCAATATTGAAAACCTTTTGCGAATGGTACATCATGTGGATAAAGATGCGCTTTGAAAGTCCACGCACACACCTTGCATAGTCTTTATTTCTCATGAAACCCAAACAGTAAATGCTTGAACGCCCACATGCAGGTTGGCTACTGTGAGAACGATGTGGATTGCCGAAGATCAGTGCAGCTTGCTCACTTTGGTGAGAAATTTGATGGCTCTAGCTGCAAAGGCACTTGTGATAATTGCTCTAAAGCTGTGGTTGCAGTTGAAGAGGACGTTTCTGAGACGGCAAAACAGCTTGTATGAAACCTTACCTTCACAGGGATCACCTCTTCTACTTAAACACGTTCTGTGGCTACTTGTTCGAGTAGCAGCATTAACTTTAAATTCATACCATCTAACTTACCAGTGGTACCTGTTTACTTGATGCAATAGGTCCAGTTGGTCATGGCAATGGGTCAGCGCTTTTCCCTGTCTCATGTGCTGGATGTGTTTCGTGGCTCCATGAGTCAGCAGGTTTGTTTTGGTATGCTTGGCCTTCAATTTATCTTGCTTTGACATAGCTTTGCTGGCATAGTGGCATTGGATGTCAATATATTTCTTGGTCATGCAGGTTAAGAAACACATGCATGAGAGGCTGGAATTCCATGGAACAGGGAAGAGTCTTAGCAAGGGAGCTGTGGAGCGTATATTGCATCGAATGGTGTTTGAAGGGATACTAAGGGAAGATATCAATAAGAGTGACATGTTTGGCTCGATATCATCAGTCCTGAAGGTTACAGCTGACTCACTTGTATCCGGTTCTGACCTTGTCATCTGGTTGCCAAACACATTACATTATGTCTAATGTTGTGCTTTGGTGCTTGTTTAGGTTAATGATTTGAAGTCAAAAGAGCTCTTTTCTGGACACAAGCTCATCATGAGGTCTCTCTCTCTCTCTCTCTCTCTCTCTCTCTCTGCTATCAGGTTTGTTGATTGAAGCTGTTACCACATGATCACAGTTCTTCATAATGTAAGGTAAAGCTCACATCTTGAGCTTGGTGCAGTCTACATGAATTTGGAATGCTGGTCTCCTTGTATGCACCTAGGAGATGGTGTGCACAAGCTAGTCTGTATGCATTTATCTATACACCATTGCATGACTTTGAATGCATGTGTCTCACTAAGCTAATTGATAAACCAGGTTCCCTGCATCGAAAAGAACTGAAAACCTGGAGAGAGTGGAATCCTCAAAGAAGAGTCTGCAAACGTCCACAGTAAAGATCAACTCTCCAGAAGAAAGCTTGAGCCAAGCTCAAGCATGGGTGGATCCTGTAAGCTGCTTTTCTTCTCAGGCACACATCTCTATGTGTCTGCCTTGAAAATATATTTTCCAAAGAGCTAAGGGTATTCACAGAAAAAGTGTTGTTATGCAGGCACTCTCTTCCAGAATCTATACCAACTTACAGAAACTTCGTCTGGACTTGGTCAATGAAGCAGGCGGTAACCTCATGCCGTACCATATCATGGGGTAATATCTCGTATAAATCAATAAGTTTGTCATTATATTTTTGCTCATTTTTGAGGCTTAGTGAGGGTTGTAATGCAATTTGTTAATGTAATCATTTGCAGGAACTCAGAGCTTCAGCAAATAAGTAAAAAGCTACCAAAAACTATTGAGGAGCTGCTGGAAGTGAATGGCATTGGGAAGTATGTAATCACTTACTTGTCTGTAGGCATGTGTGTATGTATGCAAGCGTGCATGTATATGTGGGTGTATGTATGCATGCAGGTATATACGTTATGTATGTGTGAGGATTGCTGCTCAGCTAACCTGGGCAATTAAAACCAACAGGGTGAAGAGCAACAAGTATGGTGCACGCATACTTGATGTAGTTGCCAGGGCTATTGAAGGACATCAAAGCACATATAAAGGCAGCAATGAGAATGTTGAACCAGTTTTGAAGCCAAGAAAAGACAATGAGGGTGGCCAAAAAGTAAAAAGTGGGGCCAAAACAGGGTCAAGCATGAAGGGCATTGAAGAGGATTTCAAAGATGGGAGAAAAACAAAAGCAAAGAAGACCACAAAAAAGAATGAAAACTCTTCTGCATTGGCATGGGGTTCCCAAGCTCCACCAAGCCAGCCCTCATCTGTATCAAAGATGAGAAATGGGGTCCAAGAGGACACCATGTACATACCAGAGGGATTTCTACCTACCGACGATGATCTAGACTGTGTTCCTCCACAAGCACTCAAACAGAAGGCTGCCAGATCTCTACCACCTCCTCTCAACTCAAGTAAGAGGGTGGCGGATGACCTTACTGCTGGCAACTACCATGATGCTGCAAACTTTGCTGACTTTGCATTCAAGAGAATACATAGACCCTAAGGACTTTGCTGACTTTGCATTCAAGAAAATACAAAGACCTGTTTAGGGTCTCATTGGCCTCCATAGTGATATAATTACTGATCTTGATGACGACAAGTTCTCTTGAAATTTGTAAACCCAAACATGACCTATGGTTTTGTTGTATACTACCAAGCCTCACACATGTAGTCCACCATTGAAGCCAACTGCAACAGAGCACCTTGTTTGAGTGAATCTAGTACAGAATTGCAAGCTGTGAAAGTAGCAAGAGAAGTAAAGTGAAGGCGTACCTTTCTAGCAAATTGTCACTACGAACTGCCGTGATCTAAGAAGCATTCTAACTGTATAGTTTTTGGTGGTGAAGAAAAGCTATGCTGTTGGACATATTGTTTAGTGCATGCAGCACTGTAATCTTCAAAGAATTCTATATTTATCATTGAAAAATGGAGATCTTACATGCCTGTCCCCTCATTGGCGGTGCCTCTCCCCTGTTCAACCCTGGCTGTCAACGGGAGGGGATTTGTCTGTAAAGACCCTTACTCTCATTAGGTGCAAAGGGTGATCAGAGACCCTCCAAAAGATAGGGTGGGGTAAAGCTTATGTTAAGTTGGCCTTGATGGCCGCAACACAAAATCTAAGGTTGATGTCCTCACTCTAGTCTGTCAGAGCAAATCTTTCAGCTGCATTGATTGGGCATACCTTCATATCAGAGACTTAAGTAGTGCCACTCTATGAATCAATGCTTGTTACAAAAGATCGCCCAAGACCTTTTTGACTTTCTTTATGGTTGCCTCTATCGATTTTGCCAGATTCTTTGGACAAACAACATTAGAAGACTTAATAAGGAAAGATGTTACAAAAGAATGTGAATGAGAGAGAAAGAGAGAGCACTGTTTTATAAGGCCCAAAACGTACATGTTGCCCGCATCTCTATTGGATATATCCTTCACGTCCTCTATGGAACATACCCTGCGCGTCCTCTTCAGCTCACATCTCTTCCCATGAGAGCTGAGCGCCATGGCCATGACTATGGAACCCCTCTGCATAGGAAAAATGTGGTTTTGTCTTTTCCATAAATCAAATATTGTCACTGATATTGAGAAGAAGTGAGATGCACCTTGGGAGAGGGTAGATTCGAATCCAACACCACTCGTCTGAGACTCACTTTCTTGGAGGGTGACCTCCTTTTTAGATTCTCTTCTTGCTGCATAAAAAGCTCTTCTTTCACTCTCATAGCCATGAAATATTTTTGTGTCACAATTGGAGTGAGGATACTACGGACGAACTAATGTACAAGTTGTATTCGTAGTTCGAAAAATAAGACCCAATGACATTCAAAATAAGACCCAATGACACTCGATTTGGTAAGGCTTTATAAGGTAAGCTTTTTGACTTGATATATTTGACACGAATTAGCATTCTTTCGTTCACTTAAGAAAAATACAGTGATATGTTTAGTTTATTGTTTTTATTTGGTTTTGAAATTGTTTGCATTCTAGTTACATGTCTTGGAAAGGAAAACTTTGATTTTGGTTGTCGCTTTTTTGCATGATTTGAAGTCCACAAGGCTTTGATCTTGTTGTACTAAGCCAAGGAATAGTTTAGCAATTGTAATTTCAGAGTGAAATCCAATCCAAAAGCATAATCTTTGAGTTTCATTAGATGTGGATTATTAGAGTGAAAGAGTTAAATTTTGTTTATGTATATTATATTTTTTCATGCATTGTTGGAATTGGTAGCTTAGAAGAATGCAACACCAACCAAAAATAATAATAAAATACTTAATCACTTGCATAAACTTCTTAAATTAGAATTATAAATCTTAATCACTCTCCATTAAGTTCATGAATTCTCAAAAAACTACAAAACCATGTCAAACCATCCACTCGAACCAAGAGATAAGGGATTGCATCATCAAGTCTCAATGGCTAAGAGTGTCCAACTAACACTAGCAAGAGTCCTAGTTAAGGACATGAACATGGATAAGTTGGCAGAAAATATCCAACAGTGGCAAGGCCAATCCCAAGTGTAACCTCGAGAGGCAAACTCTAGCGATTTTCGTAAGTTGGATATCCACACTTATTTCCATGGAGAGATATGGTTTTGTAGTGTAATTTGCAGCCAAAACGATACAAGTACGAGTTGCTGAGGCCTAGACAATAGCAGTTTTATGCTCATTGTTGCTAGTACCATCACAAGGTCCAATAGTGGCAAAGGCCAGTCCCAAGGGAATCCTCAAGGCCAACCTTAACTAGTTCCTCAAGTTGGATACCCACATATATTTTCACGGAGAGATATGGTTTGGTGGTGTAATTTGTGGCCAAAACCATATAAGTATAGAGTGTCCATTTGCTAAGGCCTAGATAGTAGCAGCTTTATGCTCACTACCCCCAATGCCATCACAAAATCCATGATACAACTCATTACATTGGCACCAAGGAAACCTATCAGGGTGGCTCCAACACCACAATGGTGGATGCTCCCATGCCAAGGTAGCCATTAGCTCTACCAACTTGATAAGTCACTCTTAAGTTGGCACAAGCTCTAGTACCTGCCTATCATAACCCCTTATCGAGAGGTATGTATGGACTTATCGAGAGGTATGTATGGACAGATCTTTGCAATTGCCATATCTACCTCCAATATTACCACCTCTCAACCGGTTCCTCCAGGAATCACACCAGTACAACATTACTCACAGTGACTCTACCTACAGAAAAGAAAACTTAGAAATAAGGAATAATAAGACAAGCAACACAACATCATCAGAGCATTAGCATTCCTATGGCTATTCTGAATAAGCTCCAACTATAGAGACTAGGACTCTTTGTTCAAAGCCATGGTGCAACAAAGAGTGAGAACCTCACTGTACTACAGAGTGTCCTTACAAGGACCTTGTATCAAATTCTCCCTCACAAGGACACTACACCAACAAAGAGCGAGAGACCTCAACAATATGGCACATAGGCCACCACCGATGCAATGTTTTCATTACAAAGACCCACACCCTAGTATAGAGTGTCCTCACAAGGATCCTGTACCAATAAGGACCCTTCACCAAATCCCTTGGAGTGCTTCAAGCACTCCGAATCCCGTGCTAAATCTCAATGTTATTCCTTAGGGAGGCACATGTTACAAGTGTAAATTTGACCATGCTTACATAGATTATCCCAATAGACTGCTAATCACTCTAGTGGCAAAAGCATTAGTTACCGTGTCGAATAAGTCTTAACTTGTTTAGTGTACAAGGAGGAGTTCTTCATACACAGTCCCCCTTAATGCCATCACTAGCTTCAAAATTAAGATGAGGACAATAAACAAGGGAATATCCAAGGCTACTAATAAGCACAAAACTCAAGATTTAATCTCAAAGCAAGCAACTAAAGATCCTGAGGCACAAGTCCAAAATGCTGTAGTAGCCCCTAAGGTGAATGAGCTAGAACTAGAGGTCCAAAAGAAGACCTCAAAGAGCATGCAAAATGCCATGCGAAAATACAATGCACAAATATTTGTCAAGGATAACGACATCGTGACTATCGAAAGTGGTTATCTCTAAAGTTGCATCCATTATGTGTGGAAATAACGAGCGATCTCCTGCTCAAACAACCTCTTCCCAAAGAAAAGAAGCCGATTAATTATGTAAAACTTTTCAAAGAAACTCAAAGAGTATCCTAACCTAGTGTTGAAGGAACGAATGAAACAGCCCAAGAGCTTGTAAGGAAGGTGTAGGCTGAATTAGAGCCTATACTTAAGCAAGTGGTCGAGTACGAACCATTGACTCTGCTTAAGCGTATCATTCCCAAACATCATACCAGAGCAAGTCATAGAGCCTATGAGGGAACCTTAGAGCGGGCTAAAGGCCTTGACCTAACCTGTGAGACCAACCCCAAGAGGTTATAGAAATAGAGCCAATTTTGGAGACTTTGCTTCTAGAACCAATTTACCTAGATCTCAAATTGCCAGATGCAATGAAGGAGGACTCAATGGGAGGCGAAAGTTTGCCTTCCATGGTGTCATCATAGTCATCACAACATTTTCTCAGAGGTGATTGGCAATGACTTCATATCATCCCCTTCAGATAGCATCAGCTC
This sequence comes from Cibotium barometz, assembly GCF_041138505.1. Classification (NCBI taxonomy): domain Eukaryota; kingdom Viridiplantae; phylum Streptophyta; class Polypodiopsida; order Cyatheales; family Cibotiaceae; genus Cibotium; species Cibotium barometz. The sequence continues at coordinate 16,478,648 of NC_141056.1, forward strand.
CTAGGGAAGATTCAACGTGCATCCCTTACATGTTAGCAAGTCCAACCAAGTAAGTGTGAGTATTACATGCGGCGGGGAACATAGTATGCCTCACAATCTTCGTGTCCTTAAAAGATCAAGTCTCGATATAAGGAAATTCTCAACTTTGGAGAGAATTATCCGTATGGATGAATGGGAAGCTAAGAACCCACATAACTGATGAACCATATTAAGCACTCTCTCCATACTCAAAACCAAAGGATAACCAAAAATGTCCATGAACAAGGTGGTGTGACACTATGCATGATGAAATAAACCCCTTGTTACTTGCCATTTATAAAGGAACGATGGTCTCTGCAATTGAGGATGGTGGTGTTAGTTTCAGCGTAATCATGGAAGGCCCGAGGAAGCCCCCAACTTGTAGGCATATGCCTCGTGGTCAAGCTTGCTAACGGGAACACAACCAAGCCACTAGGCATCCTCCAAGATGCAAAGATTAAGACCTTTAGGTTATTGAGTTTCCACCATCCATTCACGGTGATGGATTTCGAGAAGAGGGTCATACATTATGATCCTCAAAAGGTTTTACATAAGAGATGCAAGGCTAGTTCATGATTGGGAAATCAATCACATTTACATCCACAAAAGCAATCGGCCCTTGAAGATAGACTTAAAAACATGGAAGACAAATCACATCCTATGGGATGAGGCATTCTTGCCAATGAGTTTGACCGTTTATAAGACTAGATGGGATGAAAATGACCTCCCTATTCATGCTTAGTGCAACATTCTTTTGGGAGCAAACAACAACTTTGAACTAGGAGTAGCTAGCTAGTAACTTCTGTATTGTCCATAGTCATGCAATCAAGAAGGAGAAAATCACATAGAAAATTTAAGAAGTATCTTATTCTCATGGAGATGGATCTTCATTGGTTTCGCTATGTTAAGGTCATGGATTCACGTGAGACCTACTCTAGACAGTGGGAAGCTGACCTAAACAAGATCATCCTTTAAGCCAAGAGAGGGGCTAATAAAGAAGTGATGAGGATCCCGCAAGAGTAAGATAACTGTGTTGAGCCGCCAGAAGTATCTCAATAGAGAGGCAGAGAAAGAAGCTAAACTTAAAGTGCTCGTCGAGCCTCGGAAGATCTAAGGCAAGTGTTCGAGTACTTTAAGTTCTATAACATGGAGGGCAGAGTGGTACAGGTGAGAAGACTCAAAGAATCTCAGGAAGAGAACCTCATGCTTTATATGATGGCCTTGTCGAGGTCATAGAAGTAAACCTCACCAGCCCTAGTGATGAACCCAACCTATTTTTTATTACCGAAGATCCCACCGCTAAGCAAGAAGACAAATTATTAACCTTGCTGAAAGAATTTTAGGATGTTTTTGCGTGGAAATACATTGACATGAAGGGGTTTTCTTCGAAAGACACACCATCTTCCTAAGCAAGAAGCTTAAATAATTTTAGGATGTTTTCACCTGAAAGTACACTAACATGAAGAGAATTCCTTCGAAAGTGGTAAAACATACCATCCCTCTCCATGAAGATGCAAAACCATCCAAACAAAGAGCTTACCACATGAATCCCAAGTACGAAAAAATTGTCAACAAACAGTTAGGCAGACAAGATCATCAAGGCAGGGAGATGTGTGTATGAAATTGAGCACATTGAGTGGGTGTTGCCACGGATTGTGATCATTCCCAAAAGTAATAAAAAGCCTAGAGTGTGTGTCAACCTTAAAAAAGATAAATGTCGCTATACGATTTGTGATCATTGTCCTTTACCTTAAGTTGACCACATGTCACTTAATAGAAGCTAGCAACTTCTTAGATGGCTTCTTCGGTTAAAACCAAGTGACAATTGACCTAGCTAAACAATATATAAGACATCATTTTCTATGGAATGGGGAACCTACGCTTATCGCATCACACCATTCAGCTTGCTTGATGTGTACAACTTTCAAAGATCTCATTCGGAAGATCTTAGAGATATTTATTGATGACCTTTGTGTGCATTCAAATTGGAAGGAAAATCTTGCCCATCTTAAGCTTTCTTTTGAGAGATGCTAGCTATGCTACATCTCATTGAACCTTCTCAAATTCCTATTTTAGGTTAAATACAGTGTCATTCTTAGACACATTGCAAACGACATCTCTACAGATGAGAACGAGATCCACGTGATCTTGGAATTGCCACCACCCATCAACAATTGCAAGGAAGTGTAGAGATTCATAGGGCACATAGGGTATTAGAGAACATTCATTCTTATATACCGTATATACCAGACTCTTGTATAAACCGTTGATATCTTCGAATGGATAGACTAATGCCAATGGGCATATGAAAAACTAAAGAAGGCATTAGTGAATGCATCCATCTTTAGATTCCTCAATTGGAATCTAATTTTCCATGTGTATATTTGTTATTAGATGTTTGTTAGCATAGCCGAGGGAGCACAACATATGGACTTCCATGTGATCTTTTTTAGCCGTCAACTCAATGACACTGAACATAATTATACCGCCATTATGAGGGAGGGATTAGCCATGGTGCTTTTTGTAAAATAAGTGTAGACATTATGGCTACAAGTTAGTTTTCTTTGTCGATTGACTCAAGCACTGCTTTATTTGGTGATGAATAAGCCTTTCACCATGGGGTGCACCATGGGTACAAAGTTTATTTTCTTTGTCAACTACATCTCAAGCAATGCTTTATTTGGTGAATATGCCTTGAACCATGGGGTGCATCCCCAAATGGTTGCTCAGTCTTTTAGAATTTAATTTCACCACCATCATCATGTGAATTGGGTATCCATGCCAAACAACTTTCCAGAATTCCAAACAGAGAACCCCCTGTAGGAGTGAAAAGATGATCTTCTTCATGACATTCCATTGTTCCACATTGACCGTGTATGAGAATGGAGTGAAGACATTTCCCTTTTCTTGACCAATGGATTCCCATATAATTATCCCATCAATGATAGAGCCAAACACCTCATCAAGAAGATTGCCCCCCCATTACAGGAATGCTTTTACAAGGAGGGTCAAGAATACATGGTGAGGAAATGTGTTCATGAAAACAACTTTGTTACCATTCTTGGAGCAAGATCATTTGGGCATAGGTGGAGGACACTTTACTGGGGACACGACAACCTCCAAGCTTCTCTATGCCAGATTATGGCGGCCTACACTCTTTGGAGACGTAGCTAAATTTATCAAGCACTACAATGAATGCTTAACTCTTTTTTGTACACCTAAAATCCCCACCTCTAGCTTCAATTGTATTTGCATTATGTATAGGTCGTGGACCACTCATGTAATGAAGCTTTCCCATAGCCACAAACCTTATGTATATGGATAGAAATAGGAATTGGGCACCCACTTAATTTAGATGAACGAGCAAAGCCCTCTTGTATATGTACAACTTTTGATAATGTGGAGGATTTTTATCATTTCTTAAGTGCAAAACTTTCTTCTTCTCTTGAGGTCTTGACTTTTTTTCTTTTTTGATTAAGTGTGCATTCTTGTGTGTGTGTGTTGATGGTGTGTATGGAGTGGGCATGCTTGCTTGTTTGAGTGTAATAGTGATTGAGCATGCTTATAGAAGAAGAGGGTGGTTAAGGCTTCCTACCATAATCATTACCTTTTGGAAGGATTGCTTAGTTGGTTAGAGAATAGAGGAAGGGCTTAAACAAGAGGGATTGACACACCTCTTGGCTTCTTTAGCCTCTCTAAAGGGACTTTCATGATCCAAGACAAGTGGTCTAACCCCTTGCACTACTATTCCTTGTTAAAGAGTAAGAAGGATCTTGACATGAACAAATGGTGCTGTTGTCAAGGGATCAAACTAGTCTTGACATATTCATGAGGGAAATCTAATAGATGACACCATCTAAGAAATAGACGATTACACTAGTGGATCATTACACTCCTATGATACTCAGTTTAGAGCCGAGAGCTCAATATTTGCATGACCCATAAAGCGGTAGAGGATGAGGAAGGGGAGTATTAACCTTGGTAAGATTTGGTCAAAGACCAAATATAGGTGGTCTTCCAAAGCCACATCACATTGCTAAATTAATGCAAAAGATGTATGGGTGATGGGGATCCAATCCAACACATATAAATCTTTGTAGTGACATGAGCAACATGTGGTCCACTACATGACTTCATAAAAATTCATTCTTTTTCCCTAACATTAGATGGACAAATGGTACAAAACATTAAAGAAAATAAAATTAATTTCACTCATGACTTAAAAATGTGTTTGCTTTAAGTTTTGTATAAAGTGGTGAGACAAACAGAGCCAAATGACACACATCTCCATAATAATGTTAAGCAACATGAGCATAAGTCGATGAAAGATTGTCTCATAATTAAATCATTTAAACTCTTGGTGGCTACTTTGGGAGAGGTTAAATAACGATCAATTATTGTCATATTTTCATAAGGGAGTACGAGACCCAAAGATGCATGATTATGAGCTTTTATCCAGAGCTTTTGTCTAGACCAACTTTGTTAGATAGTTGTTGCAAAAATTGTCATAAAATTTGAAGACATGCTAGAATTATACTATCTAGATGGTATAAAGTCCTAATCATTGGTGGTTACACCATCTAGATGACTCTAGAGTTCGAGAAACTAAGTAAACAACATGAGCTAAGCACGCCCATATAAGACAAGTTAAAGCTAAGAGAGATAAGAGAATCACTAACTAATGCACATCTACACCCATACCATGAAGAGAGCTAATATGATGTTCAATATGTATGCAAATATGCAAATGTGTATGTAGATAAAACCACACAAGCATTTAGTGCTCACATCAACAACCTAGAAAAATGCTTTACTATGAACATATTAGTCATAACCTTTATGGGGATTCCCATTATTTTTTGGGATATTTTATTTTGGATACACATTTTATATCATCTATCAAGATTAAGATGAAGGCAATGATTGAGTGGCAGATTATGTGTTAATCCGTGGGTGGAACATGTGTTGGGGACCACTATGGGATATTTTGGAAAACATGTGAACACCTTTTATTGTTTCATATTTAGGCATCAATATTTTTGGCTAAGGCCTTATACCTTTGTATATACCAAATAGTATTTGATACTTTTGGTAGGCCCAAGACTTTATACTAATTCTTGCTATATTTTTTTGAAGATTGCGCACTCATAAACTTAAAAGCACTTGTGCTTTGTTTTTGGAAAGCAAGTGATTTTTCTAATACATATAAATATGGGTGAGTGGTACAAGGACCACACTCATTCTAGGGGAGATTCAACCCAATCTTGTGTCAACGGTGACCTCTAATCTATTCTTCATATCTCTTGTTTATTTTATTTTGTTTATTAAGGTTTATTCTTCTAGTTTATGCAAGCATATGTTATGCTTTAATTTTTGTGTTGAGAAATTAGAGTTTCCTTGTCCAAGTGTCTTAAGATCCTAGCAAGACCTTTAGGGACCACTCTCACGGAGAAGGATTTTTGAAGAAAATTTAAAAATTAAGGTTTACGTAATTTACTTGGTGCAAAGAAGGCCAAAGGTTTAATTTTTAGAAATTACTAAAGCTTTAACAAATCAAAGGAGAATTATCACTTGAAAAAGAAAGGCGTGCAAAAGTTGCAACAAGGGTACAAATGATTGGACAAAGAGAGGATATCATAAAAAATCCAAAGGATAAAGAGAAGAAGGCCATAAAAACCTTTGGGCAAAGGTTGGTTGAATTATGGAAATGTTCTGAGTCATTGGATCAAGAACAAGATCAAGGGCTAGAGTACCATATCAACTTTTTTAATACCACCTCTGCAAAAACCAAAACTACTCCTCTTTTGGCAAAATCACCTTCCTCAATTCTCAATCCCTCCAGACTCAAGCCTTATGGATATGATCAGCATGCCAAGAGCTTTAACCCCCTAATGTTTGAATTGCTAAACACATTACAAGGAAGAATTGCATATTCAAGGGCCCATAATCTCTCCCCATTGTTTTTTTTAAAGGAGAAAAGAAAAGATTTTTGTCGTGCACTGCCCGCCGAATCCTTTATCTTCAATTTATTTTTCTTTTTTGTGCACAACCACCATCATCCACTTCTTCTCTCTCCTCAGTTTGCACCCTAGGCCGCCCCGCTGATCATTCGGTTGGTTGCCAAATTGTCATCACCTTTTTTTTAAAAGCGTTGTGCACTGTGCTACTGATTTTAAGCTTACTATAAAGCTTTGTAAAAGCTCCAAGCTTTAAAGCTTATTGCTTAAATCTTTAAAGTAATAAAGCTTAATATCAAAGCCTCAAAGCTTCATTACAGTAAAATCCCAAGCTTTATTACAGTAAATCCCAAGCTTTTAAAAGCCTCTAACAAAAGCTTAATATTACAAGGTAGGCCCAAGACTTTATATTAATGCTTGCTAAATTTTTGTAGAGCTTCCATGCTCTTAAAATCAAAGCACTTGTGCTTTATTTTGGGAATTATCTTTTTTGGAAAGCAAGTGCTTTTTCTAATACATGTAAATATGGATGAGAGTGGTACAAGGGCCACACTCATTCCAAGGGAGATTCAACCCAATCTTGTGTCAACGGTGACCTCTACTCTATTCTCCATCTCTTTTTTATTTTATTTTGTTTATTAAGGTTTATACTTTTAATTTGTGCAAACATATGTTATGCTTTAATTTTTGTGTTGAGATATTAGGGTTTCCTTTTCCAAGTGTCTTAAGGTCCTAATAGGGTCCTTAGATATAAATACAGGTTTTATCTAAGGTAATGGCCTGGATTTGTTAAGGTTTTCCGAGGCTTCGAATTTGCCAACTGTGCCGAAATCTAGAAATATAGATAATTCTTTAGGGCCACATTGAGGCCATCTATGGGATGATGTTCGTTGCCCTATAACCATAATGCTAAACTAGTGAAGTTGCAACGCAGTTTGATTGTGTCCTTAGCATAATCAAGAAAGAGATCTAGAGCTAGTCAGGTGTCTGATGAAGGATCGTCACACCATGCTCATTATTATGTTCATTTATCACTAACTCTTAGCTATACATAGGAATGTGAAAACTCTTAGTTTCCCTCACATTGAAGCCAAATAAGATAAAAAGACTATATAAAGGCGAGATGTGAGTAAATACATGGAATATAAATAGAGATTATAATTATTTCTTAATGATTGTAATTTTTATAGAACTCCCGTCTCTTGTCTATTCTACCCTCCAACAACAAAGTCATGTTTGTAGAACTCCTATCTCTTGTTTATTCTACCCCCCCTGCCCCCACAACAAAACGGATTATGTTCAAATTCATGTCTACATGAAAATTAATATTTAATTTATATCTTCTTCTTTTTTTGTCAGTCAAAGTAAACCATTGGAAACAACTTAGTCCCCACTTTAGATAAGAATAGGTTCTCCAAATATCACTGTCAGGACTATGGTCCTACGGAAGTCAAACCCTAGCATAAGTTAATAGCTTTCGGAGTCTCGAGAGTATTATTAGTGCTAGCGGGGTTCAGGGGTTAATGGGCGTTAGGGTTTGGTCGATGTGTGTACACATCTAAGTTAGCACGGCTCTTAAGCAAGATGGGCGGCCGGGCTAGGAGGTGTGGACACAGGCCAGGGTTTTGGTATAAAACCCAACGAGAAACCCTAACTCGTCATTATATGGTTGGGAGGTGAACCGACTTCCACCCTCTCTTCTTCCTCAAGCCGCCTAGCCTAGGCGTGGAGAAGAAGAGAGGGTGGAAGTCGGTTCACCTCCCAACCATATAATGACGAGTTAGGGTTTCTCGTTGGGTTTTATACCAAAACCCTGGCCTGTGTCCACACCTCCTAGCCCGGCCGCCCATCTTACTTAAGAGCCGTGCTAACTTAGATGTGTACACACATCGACCAAACCCTAACGCCCATTAACCCCTGAACCCCGCTAGCACTAATAATACTCTCGAGACTCCGAAAGCTATTAACTTATGCTAGGGTTCGACTTCCGTAGGACCATAGTCCTGACAATCACACTACCTCATATATGTTTTTTTGTAAGATCCCCCATTTGAATAAGGATAAGCTGCATCAGCTTTTCCAGCTAGCTCCACCTTTCTAATTAATAGCGAGACAGCTGAATAAGATAGTGAGACATCAGAATAAGGATAAGATACATCAACTTTTCTAGCTATCTCCACCTTTCTAATTAATTAAAGGATTTGGATTAATTGTGCAACTAATTGCACCATCCAATGGGTAACATTCCTAATGGGTAGATAAAACTGCTCAACTAAGAAGGGAAGGTGACATAGTCACAGTGCCACTATGGAGCCCCAACGAATAATGTCATCACATACTTCGTAAGACACCTGCTTCTCCCTAGCCCACAAGATGGTCAAAGTGAATAGAAGGAAACTACAAACAAGGTGCTCCATAGAGGAGAAATTAATAAATGAACTAATGAACCAATACTCCTTAAGTCAATGACTCAATCAAGTAGACAACAATGGGTTAGAAAATATCTTCTAAACTTAAGGGAGGAAAATAAATCATGCTAAAAAGTAATATACTTATTGCTAGCACCACTATCAAAATACGAGACATGTTGATCTATCACTATGTAAGGTTTCTCCCTTCCACAAATAGGGGAAACGCTTAAGATAGTCCACTAAGTCTTATCTTGGAGAAAATTTCCTACTCATCGACACCTTGACCATGCAGAGATTCAAGGATACGATTCATAGGTAAGACCTAGTTCTATCCCGCAGGGGGAGCGTGGTCTTCTAAAAGTAAAATCACCTATAGGATAATTTATCATAAATTGGGCAACTACTAGACTTGATTTCTAGAGGCAATGCTTTTTTCCTCATCCATGCAAGGCACAGCCGCTGACCTAGTCTTCTAGAATAGAGTTACCCAAGAACCTAATTATCTAGCGTAGGGCTTTCACTTAATCTGTTGGAAAGCTACCCGACTAATCGGGTCCACCCATCCGTAGGATGGTGCCGTCGGGGCATTCCATCCTCCCACTTTCCACCCTACTCACGCGTCAATTTGTTTTTTAATTAATCCTACCACACTGTTTGACATAAACAAACATGTTCCTTAATTAAGACCCTTTTCACAAGGTTTGTTAAAACAACCTTTTCTACAATACAATCATGCCAAAGACAAGATATATATAAAAAAAGTTCATACATGAATCAATTCCATACAAGCCAAACCGGCTCTCTTAATCTTTTCATTTATACCACCGATGATCTAGAATTCGGCCTTCCAGCCTCTACATACTGGGCAAAACCCTACGGGACCATACACCTCATCGTCGGCCGCTAGCGAGGACTCAAGCCGGCCTGTCGCCCTCTCAGGCTCCATCGCTTGATCCTCCCGCCCCTCAGAGGGATGTCTGCACACTAGGGTGGGCTAATTTACCGCACTAGCCTGGGCCCTCAGAACTAGGCAGCATCACAATCACTCGCCTCAATCGGCGAACCTCATTCTCCCAATGGTATGAGGGATACCATGGGCCAACTCCGGGCCTTACTAACGTCTCCGCCGTCCGGCTATACAAGCACAAGAACGGGGCAGCGTCAAGGCAGGGAGAAGTTGTACCTGTACCTTAATTTAACCAAGATAACAATCCATTTACTCACTAAACCATAGGACTAGGATCCATGTTACCTTCTTAAGAAAACAATCCTTTTCACAAAGATTTTTGTATTTCAACTTGAGATTGCAATAAGACATTCTTTATTAAGGCTATGCTATTGTTTAAAAGAATACAAACTTTAAATAGTAAATCAATCAAATAAATCATTATTAACAATCAATAGAGAAGCCGGGGCCATACCTCAACCCCTAAGAATGATATATAATTGAAAAACAAAATATGTATATACCTTATAGAAATTTGTCGTTTATCATTGCCTTTCCTTGTTAACAAGAGCTTTAGAACTTGACATAAGAGAATGGAGTCTTCTAATACCTTGTCTTACGATTGAAATCATCCAATTATCCCCAAGCTTTATCTCCTCTTACTCGTACTGTGACTCTTCTCTCTTTCTAAGGTCTATGGCAAAATAGCCTTCTCTTACAAGACTACGGCATACTATTCTTTCTCTAAAAGAAAAGCTATGGAGTTTTGGTCTCTTCCTCTGAAGGACCATAGCAATCTAAGCTTATTTTTTGAGATATTAGATAAGAATGAAGGGATATATGCATCTCAAGCTCTAGGATTACCTTGAGACTACTTGCTGTCTTCTCACAGTTTTCTCTGTGTAGAGACCCTGACACAAACAGCAATTTGTTTCGGCCATAACTCTTTGATAAAAACTCAGAATATGGTTGTATAACCAGTCAAAAGAACGGGAAGGCATCTGGTCTACAAGCTAGCGTGGGCAGAATAGGCAAAAACGTCTGTATATAGCCACAAACGTGCCATCTTTAGAAACGCGTTATTTTTTCACATTTTTAGTATGCATGGACTCTAAATGTGTAAAAACACTCTAAATATGACCTCTTATCACCTAAACTCGAAATTCTATTTTTGGGAATACTTATCTCTTAATAGAACTATTCTTATGTTCTTATTTCTTTTAGGATTTTTGGAGCTAATATTTTTATTCTAACACTTTCCTAATGTTTCTAGCCTTATTATCTCACTCTTCTCTAATTACACTCTCTTTCCTTATTGTCTCACTCTTCTCTAATTACACTCTCTTTCCTTATTGAAATCTATATTAAAACAGACACATACATACATGGCTTAGGAGGGACCTTACACACTAACATCCACAAATCATGGATATAAGTGTCATAACTATAGTACACAATAAATGCCCAATCTTCTTATGCATAGCTCATTGAGTCTTGTCCACATGATGACTTTTCCCTAAAGAGTTACGGGCATCAAAGCATGATGTTGTACCTTCCAATGTTGTAAGTTCTATTGGGTTTCGTAGTCTACCTTATGTCCATCATAGTTCATCGAGTGTATGCCCTTTATGTACGTGTATGTGTTCCTCCTAAATGACAAGAAAGTAAACCATGTCAAATAAGTGTGCCTTTAGCTAAGCAGTGATGTCAGCACCTCATAGGTATATATTATCTCCTATGATTTAGGCCTTTAAATTAGCCAAAGATAACAAGCCTATAAAAAGGACACTTATACTTGCATTTCAACTTAATCAAGGAAGTACTCGTGCCAATCATTCTTACCCTTTTAACTCTCACACACTCACTTTGAGTTGCTATCACACTCTGCACAGTCTCCGATTCCTGCACACCAAGTGAGCTCCAAGGCTCTAACATGGTATCAGAGCTAGGTTCCCACACTAGTGCAATTGCCACAAGCTTATGGGATGCCCACCATGCCTAGAACAAGTGCCCAAGGACCAAGCCGTGATGGTCCCAATCCATCTGCGTACTGATGGTGTAAGCACGTTTACCTGGCCCTTTGCTTGGCACCGAAACTTCCTGTGAGCTTCGCCCATCACGCACAATAGCTACCCTAGCCCTGCACCTTATGCGCATTGTTTACCTATGTGTGCCATTTTTTGCTATTCACCTAGAGCTCCATCAGAGCATTGAGCCACTTCTGCATGAGCACCCATGCTCTCCTAATCATCAATCTCCTAGCCACTTCTACACGAGCACCCATGCTCTCTTGGTGGTAATCAATCACCGAAACCGCCTGTGAGCTCTGCCCATCTCAACAGCTACCTTGGTCTATACCTTATGCACATTGTTTACCTATGCGCGCCATTTTTTGCTATTCACCTAGAGCTCCATCAGAGCATTGAGCCACTTCTACACGAGCACCCATGCTCTCCTGGTCATAAATCTCCTAGCCTCACCATCTTCTAGCTGTACAGATCTATGCCATCTTAGATTTGCAGTTGTACTGCTCAATATTAGCACTACACAACTACTACGTTAGCTATGCTTTGCACTACTGCCATGTCAGCCTGCCTGCTGCTGTCAGCACACAATTTAGCTTGGCGAGCACATTAGCAGATCAACCTCATTCGGCATTTTGCATTCTACCTATGGCCGTCAAAGTTTGACATTTGGGTTATAGCTTTTCTGACTTGCAGATGCCACGTTAGCTTTTGACTTGGTGATGCCACGTCAGCTTTCAACCTCATGATGCCATATCAGCTTCTGACCTACTGATGCCACATCAGTTTTGACCTACAGAGTCAGCTACCGGAGTCAACAGTCTAAATCAGCCATCTGATTTAGATGTCGGAGTTAGCTGTTAAAGTCAGATGTCAAAGGCTGCCTTCTGAATCAGATATCTGACTCAGCTACTATCAAACTCAGCCCCATTAAAATCCACTATCGAAGTCAGCTAATCAAAATAAACTTATAAGCAAGAGCATTATAGTTCATCCTATCCATTAAGCACTCTTTCATGGATTCTTCCAAAGCTTTGGAAAAGCTTCTTTCTCTACAAAATTCTCTAGAACAAATTTCCCTACTTGTTAGCAGACAAAGATAAGACTTCTTCTCATGCGAGATAGGGCCTGGGGGTTGTCAATAGAAATGAAGAAAAACTCGAAGGCACACTATCGTCACCTCTGCAATAAAGTCCTAGAACGAGTGCAATGACAAGGCACTTGCTCACATTGGGCTTGGTCTTGCAAATACTCTTATCCATCATCTTGATTTGGAAGAAACAATAAAAGAGGTATGGGATAAGCTTGAGAATCTATTTGGTAACAAAATTAACAATTCGAAAGTTTTTCTCAAATAAAAATACTAAAATTAGAAAATGAAAGAGCATCAAACTCTTCAAAAACATATTAGCAACATCGGCTCTCTCCTACAACAACAACTTGGTGCATTAAATGCACATCTCGACGAGGATGACAATAAAGTTTTACTGTTCTCCAACTTAGAAGAAATCAAGAAGTACAAAGAACGTTGTACTATTCTCCAGCTTAGAAGAAATCAAGAAGTACAAAGAAACATTTTCTTCACTTTGAGTGTCCCGTGAAATGCTATATGAAAGTATGGTAGCTATTCTCATTGATGAAGACAGGAGACTTCAGGGAGAAGAAGTGGTTGTTCTTGATTTAGAGAAATCTTTCCTCTCTAAAACAACTTTTCCAAAGAGAAAGGGCAAAGGCAAGGCCATAAAATGCACATTTTGCAAAAAGCTTGGTCACACGGAGGACATATGTTTTAAGAAGATGACAAAACAACAGGAAAAGGACCATGTTTTAAGAAGATGACACAACAACAGGAAAAGGACCATGCCAACTTGGTTGTAGAGGAAGATGAAGATCCTGAAGATGTTCTAGAAGCTTCCCCATCCCCAACACAGAATGCTTTATACTTTATGTTTTTTCTATTTAGGTCAATAATGGTCCTCTACCTGGGTAGTCCACCCAAAATGTGTATTTCTTTGTTAGCCTGTGTGTGTTTCCACTATGATGTCAAGATACTCTCTGTATAGAGTAAGGGTAAGCTAGTTCTGGAAGTTGAGGGATTTCATCTGTATAGAGTAAGGGGGGGCTAGTTCTGGGAGGTTTGTTGGGTTTCATAGTCCACCTTGTGTCTACCACAGTCCGTCAAGTGTCTGCCCTTTATGTATGTGTATGTGTTCCTCCTAAATAACAAGAAAGTAAACCATGTTGAGTAAGTGTGCCTTTAACTAAGCAATGATGTCATCACCTCTTATAGGTAGATATTCTCTCCTATGATTTAGGCCTTTAAATTAGCCTCCACCCAAGATAAGACAAGCCTATAAAAAGGGTCCTTGTGTTTTCATTTCAACTTTTAACTCTCACACACTCACTTACTTGGAGTCACTATCACACTCTGCACAATCTCACACACTCACTTACTTGGAGTCACTATCACACTCTGCACAATCTCCAACTCCTGCACACCATGTGAGCTCCAAGAAGTTCTACACTAGGTACATGATTTAAGGCAAGCACTTATGGAGGCTCTATCATCATGGAAAATTTTATGAGACATTGATTCCATACAAGAAATCCACTTTTAAAGCCAAAGCTCATATTTAAGGCTTAAATGGAAATAACACCTTTCAGGTAACCAAGATTTTTTGAGAAACTTACACCACCACAGAGAAGAAGCCATGGATGCCATATCCAATAAAAGCACCCTCCATGCCAAATGTGATAAGAACATAAATTGATGGTGGCAGGTGAAGGGACACTTTGGGAAAATGTGGACAAGCACACCAGGTTAGTTGTAAGGTCCCTCCATCTCCATATCTGATGACCTCAATCATTTTCTTTAACTATGCTCCCATGTTGTAAAAATTAAAGTTGTGAATTTTACCTCGGAAGCTAGCTAGAAAATATCTTAAGTTGCTCATTATAATGAGATATAAAATTACTTTTTAATTTTGAGACTTGGAGATAGATAAGAATAGCTATTATATAAATTTTACAAGGGTAATAATGTGGTAAATATTAGACAAGTTACTGGCCTATAGATGGGTGGGCTGGATGAGTCCAGTGCTTTCCTTTTTGTAGATTTTATGATGATCAACCTTTCAAAAGAACCTATAATTAATAGCATACTTGCATTATGGTTTGATTTTTTGTACTCATTATATTCATTTCTGTTGAGAATGAATGAAAATCAATGCTATTTGAGTTTTGAAATTTGTGCCATGTAGGTTCGTATGCTATGTGATTAGACCCAAGGGCAAGTAAGTAGGGGCCTTACTGATGGTATCAGAGTAAACCCATAGATATAATGATAATTTGGAAAGAAAGATATAACTAAGATTATTGATTGTTACCTTTTAGGAATTATGGCTAGAAGGCCCAATGACATTTTTATTATGATGGCCTTTACAATGAATGGGTCAATGATTTACGAGCAAGGGAGTGCATTTGCACCATCTGACAAATTTTGGAGCATGAAGCAAAAATACTTTGGGATAGAGGGTGCACTAGTTGGACCCGAATTTGGGATGAGACAACACCTCTGAGAAGACATCTTTTGTAGAGAAATTACTAAGCTCAAACTTCCTACTGCCTATAAACTAGTTATCCTAGAAAAGATTAGGAGGCTTTAAGGTCTTGGGGACTTTTAAGAGGACTTGGGGAAAGGAAATCCTTGTATATAAATAAGATTTTTAAACTTTTTGAATGGTGTACATAATTTTCATGTATAAAGGCTTTCTCTATGAGAATTTGTTCTTTTTAAGGACTATTAAGTTAGCTAAGGAGTTATGTATATATATTTTTAATCAGAATCATGCCTCATCAAGCTAGTAGAGTTTTCCAAAGGGTTGTTCACGATCTTTGAGATCTCTTACATGGAGCCCAATCTAGGATATTCTCAAGCAAACGCCCAAATGTACGGGAGACCTTGAGTGAATGGATATACTCCATAAACAATTACTTTGCCATGGTTGGTTATAATGAAACTAGTAAACAAATCATGGTTAGTCTAAATCTTTATGGCCTGGCCTTGGTGGAAGCCTGCATGCCAAACACAACTTATTAATGAAAATAATCTTAATTGGGAGCAAATCAAAGCTATTCTTAAAGAGAGACATTGTCTTGTCGACTTTGAATTAAAGAAGCCCACATGAACACAACTTATTAATGAAAATAACCTTAATTGGGAGCAAATCAAAGCTATTCTTAATGAGAGAAATTTTCCTGTCGACTTTGAATTAAAGAAAATAGATAGGTTCTTAGAATATCAAAAAGAAGAGGTAGGTTCTTAGAAAATAGATAGGTTCTTAGAATATCAAAGAAGAGGTAGGCCTATGGATATGTACCATTCAAGTTTATCCAACTTTCTAAGTATGCACCTTCTTGATCAAGGCACATCGACTAAGGTGGTTTGTCGCTAGCTTGGGTCATTGACTAAATTTTAAATTTGAACCTCTTTAACCAACATCTTTGCTCCAATCCGAGGCCAAAGAAGAAGTCGGGTGGAGCCAAGGAAGCCTCATGAGTGAGATTCGTAAAGAAGGGAGAGTACTCCACATCTTAAGCCGAGGAGCCTTGAATCCCTTGCCAACAATGTTGAGGTGGAGGAGGATGCTTTCTTTTCATAGGGTAAGAGTGACTTGAGGCTTAACTTGACTAGTTTATCACCTTAGAAAGCACCCATTCTCCTCTAAAAGAAAAAAGATGGTAATTGACACAATCTAATACATTGTGTGTTGTGTGCATTCTTCTTTCTTCTTCTCCAAGCTTTGTGTGCTTTCCTGCAACCCTAATTCCAACAATTGGTATCAGAGCAGGCATCGGCTCCCAGGGCTACGCCGCCAGCACCTTCTGACTCACGTTCTCCAATTGAGGTGAGCTTTCACGATCGCTTGCAGGTCCCTATACTCTACAAATAGGCCCGTAGGGCTTTGCGTTCTCAAAAATCGCATCTGAGGTCGTTTCGGGCTCCGTTTTTGCATTGTAAGTTCTGCACAGGTGTTCGTCATTTTCTGCAGAAATTTCGACAGTGCAGTTTTCTGCAAAACAGGCATACGTATTCTATTGTGGACCATGCTACATAGCACGAGTTATTTTCTGTTCAGTCTTTGCTTCATTACAGGTAGCTTTTGCATCAGTTTCAGTCAGTGGTGGCCATGGCTGATAACAACAATGATGTATTTCGCATGTTGTCTGCTGAAGACAAACTGGATGGAGACGGCAACTACCCACTTTGGGCATACATGATGCAGCATGTTTTGGTTGCAAAAGGAGTGTGAAACATTGTGCAGGGTATGGATGTACGTCTAGGTTCTGTGGATGTAGGATCTGTTAAGGATGTTGCAGGTTCTAGCAGCTCTACCGTTGCTGCTGTTTTACCCACTGCTGAACAAGCTCGTTGGGATGGTAAAGATACGCAGGCTCATGCCTTGATTGCACTTTCTGTCAAACGTAACATCACCCCACATATTCGTTCAGCTAAAACAGTAAAATAGGCTTGGGATATTCTAGCTGGTTTGTACGTAGGTCGTAACGAGGCAAAAATCTCTTACCTGCGTAAAGAGCTAGAATTGAAGATTATGCAGGAAGATGATGACATGAATGTTTTTCTTGCTGAGATTAAAGATCTCAAAGAACAGTTGATTTTTGCAGGTGAGATTATTCCTGAATCATTCTCTTGTGCAGACTGTTCTTGATGCTTTACCTGAGACATATCAGACTTTTGCTTCCACGTGGAGACTTCTTACTGAGGACAGACATGATGCTGTTAAGTATGATACTTTAGTTAACAAGCTCTTGCAAGAAGCGCAGTCCAGGCAAAACGGGGCCAAGCAGCGTGCAGTTGATCAAGCATTTATTTTGCTGCCCAGTAGCAGAGAAGAAGTGGTAAGGCAGCCCCTTCCACTGTTTCTTCTCCTATTAGTAGGTCTGCAACTTCTTCTCCTTCCACAGGTAGCAACAATAAGTCTGAGAAGGCTCTTGATAAAGGCAAGAAAAAGACCAGGTGCAACTATTGTAAGGCAAATGATCATGTCATTAAGAATTGCCCTAAGCTAAAGGCTAAAGAGGCAAATAAGAAAGAGTCAAATGCAGCCACAATAGCGGATGCTTCTACAAATGCAAATTCTGCAAATGTTGTGCAGGATATAGAATGGGCATTAGCGTGTATTGCCAGTATGAGCCATCTGTACATGATGCATGTTGGCAGTTTCTGTTGACTCTAATGTATAGTATTTTTGACAGTGGTGCTACAAAGCACATTACCTCACATCGTGGTCTGTTCACTTGTCTTGAGGCTATCTCTAATGGGAATACTGTCACATGTGCCAATAATGCTTCTTACCTAGTGAAGGGCGTTGGTAAAATTATGCTTATTGCTGTAAATGGCAGCGCTTTCACACTTTCAGATGCTTTGTATGTGCCAGGGATAAAGAAGAATCTATTGTCTGTCTCTGCGCTTGCTAGACTTGGATTTGTAGTCAAATTTGTGGATGACAGATGTACTATTCATGATTTGACTTCTGGTGATACGATTATTGCATCTGGCACCTTGTTTCATGGGCTGTATAGGCTCAATTCTTATGACAAGTGTGTGGAAGATTCAGCAAATGCAGTTTCTGATGAAAAGGCAGTTTCAGATGCAAAACTATGGCATGCTCGTTTTGGTCATCTGAACTTTGCTAGTTTGCTGCGTTTGCAGAAATTTGATATGGTTGCTTCATTGCCCCCTCTTGAGGCACCATTGAAACATGTTTGTGAAGGCTGTATTTGGGCAAAATGCAGCGTTCTGCATTTCCAAAGGATGGTTCTGTGTGGGCCACTCGCAAATTACAACTTGTACATAGTGATGTATGTGGGCCTATGCAAACTCCGTCATTTGGTAAACACTTGTACTTCGTGACTTTCATTGATGATTACTCAAGGCATGCATGGGTATATCCACTGAAGGCAAAGTCCGAAGTGTTTTTGTGCTTCAAACAATTTTTTCTTATGGTTGAAAATGTATCCAATTGTACTGTGGGCACCCTCCGGTTCTAATCGAGGGGGGGGAGTACTTGTCTAAAGAGTTTGATGCATTTCTGGCTAGTCATGGGATAAAACACCAATGTACAGTGCCGTATACCCCTCAGTAAAATGGTGTTGCTGAGAGGAAAAACAGGTCACTTATGGAGATGGCACGATGTATGGTCAAGAGTCAAGCTTTGCCACATGCGTTTTGGCTTGAGGCTGTCATGTGTACTGCATATGTACTCAATAGGTGTCCCACTAAGGCCTTGCAGTCTATTACTCCATACGAAGCTTGGCATGGCAGGAAGCCTTCTATTGGTCACTTGTGTGTCTTTGGTTGTTTGGCCTATGCTTTAGTGCCTATGCAACAACGCAGAAAATTGGATGATAAGGCTGTCAAATGCATTTTTGTTGGTTACAGTGCTGAGAGCAAGGGTTACAGATTGTATCATCCGCAATCAAAGCGTATCTTGATTAGTCAAGATGTTGTTTTTGTGGAAGATGATGTGCAGCCTTTGTTATCATGTACCAAAGAGACAGGTGTGAGCTCACGGGATGTATTTGATACATTGTTGCCTCTGTTTACAGGTGGGAATTCAAATGTAAGTCCTAATGAGATAAATATTCAGCCTATGCAGATATCAAACGACATCATAGATCAGCCCATTTCTGATGCAGATTTACAGGATGTAATTTCTGAGGATAGGGCTGAAAATGAGCAGGCTAGAGGTATGCCTAAATGGTTGGTGCAAACCTTGCGTGATAGTAAAATTGATGCACCTATATTTAGTCGTACTCGTTCAGGTTTTCAGCACACCACTTGCCTATCCCCTAGCCATGTGTCCACCATACCTCCTTTCCAAAGGATTGGATTCTTCTCACCTTACCTCTCACCATTTCCTTTCCTTATGTGACCACCACCACCATATTCCTGTTGAATTTGGGTTGACTGGAGAGAATTCTTCACTCTACTTCCAAGCTAAAAAATTTGCCTACTTCACGTGGCATTGTGAGTTGTTTTTTTTTTAAATTTCTCTCCCTCTTGCTACCTTGTTCCTCGTACCACTACCCCCTCCACTCTCAGGTGATATTCGAGTAGTTTCTGGAGCTAGAAGTCAGCTCTCTCAAAGTCAAGCCAAGAGTTTTTTAAGTAATGTTTTAGTTTTTATCAAAATTTTTAGTGATTAATCCTTCCCTAGGGCTTAATTATGTTGCTAATGTGTTATGGAGTGTTGCTAATGTGTTATGGAGTGTTACTAATGTGTTATTGAGTGCTATATAGTGCCTCGGGTGACCCTTCTTGTAGTTTTCCACTCTTATCTATCTTTTTTGCTCTCGATTCAATAATTAGAGAGCTCTTTCTCACAAATTAAGTTAGCCATAATAATGGAAAACATAGGCTTATGATTGCGCTTTGGGCCTATCTCATATCTTACAAAGTTACAACTAGATATGCATGTTTTGATTAACATATGGAATCCATGCCCATGTAATGTTTAGTGCAAAGCCTGAGATTTACCACTAGTTCATGAATGTTTGAGAATGCAATGGCCGAAAGATTGACCGATCTTAAAAAACTAAATGAAACTAGATTAATACACTCACATAGTTGATGATAGAGAAATTCCATCCAAAAAGTAAATTGATCAAAATGTGAAGTTCCATTAAAAAAGTGGATTGATAGCCTCACATGTGTTGATGTAGAGAAGTTAGAGAGACAAGCCTGAGATGAAGCTAAAGTGGGGCCAAAGCCAAATAGATGTTTCAAAACAAAACATTACATGTAAGCATGGTTGCACTCTTTTTTGGATGATGAGCTACGTTGAAGGTTGGTGTATCTACCTCTAGTAATAACCATGCTTTTAGCATTGCTTTAATAGATAGATAGGAGCAATCCACAACTTGTTCTCATATAAGACATGGGAGACTTTGGGTAAACCAAACCTTGTATCTACAAATGTTAAGGTCCAAAGTGTTTATTCATGTATGTTAAGGCTGAAGGATTTTTAAAGGGTAATATTTTCACAGAAAATAATCCCTTAATGAGAAAGGTTTATGTAATGTCTATAGGAAGAATGGAACATGTGTTGCTAAGAAGGACTTGGATTGATGGTGCAACTAAGAAGGACTTGGATTGATGTTTATAGGAAGAATGGAACATGTGCTGCTAAGAAGGACTTGGATTGATGGTGCAACTAATTGCACCATCTAATGGTTAACATCCCTAATGGGTAGACAAAATTGCTCAACTCAGAAGGGAAGGTGACACACTCACAATGCCACTATGGATCCCCAACAAATTTTATCATCACATACGCGTAAGACACATGCTTCTCCCTAGTCCACAAGATGGTCAAAGTGAATAGATGGAAACTACAAACAAGGTGCTCCATGGAGGAGAAATCAATAAATGATCTAATGAACCAATACTCCTTAAGTCAATGACTTAATCAAGTAGAGCAACAATGGGTTATAATATATATTCTATAATCACAAGGATATTACGAAGGAGAGAAGAAGTTACGGATACTAAGAGCTATTAAGAACATCGTAGGAAACATCAATTAAGGTAAGCCTCAACATCGACGTAGCCAATCCTACAACAAAAGCCACACTCATAATATGTATACTTCAAGAAGGATGTCTTAAGAAGGATTTTGTAATGTTGATTGCTATTGATAACCTTAGAAGCTCAAGGTTATTTGGATGCTAGTGATAACCTTAGAAGCTCAAGGCTATTTTCAAACATTTGGATTCCTAATCTCAGAAGGGGACCAAGCAAGGAGTCCTAGTAAACCTCGAAGAAAGATTATCACCAAAGAATGGAGACCCACAAAAGCAAGGAACAATGTAAAAAAAACTAGAGAAATATTACTAGCATAGAATGGAGAGACCTAAGGCAACCCTAAAAGCAGCAATATTACCATCATCTCTACATTTGCCTCATTATCTTCCTTGATCAAACAAAACAATCATCTCTATATTTGCCCCTTTGTGACCTTAGTGCAAAATGCTTCTTTTTATTGTGATTACTTAAACCTTAAATTATATTTTTGTATGTATGATTTATAATGATTCTTTTGTAACAACACTAATAAAAACCAAAATCACATAAAAATTTTATTCTATGAAAAAACACATTGGTTTTTCATGTCATAAAAACCAATTTGGGTTTTTATGCCACATCACCATATAAAGAGAAACTATTAACTTTCAAATTGGTTACATTTATGGCTAATTACACTTACTAATTAAGAAAACCCCTAAAATTTCTCTCACTGCGAAAAACTTAAAGCTTTTTCATGCCATGAAAAACTAACACTCCTTTTTCACGTCAACAACTAACATTTGAGAAAAGTACCTAAAATTTTTATTTTCTTATCTCTCGTGCATCAGACTTATCACCATAGAAATTTTATTGCTACAAAAAAACACATTGGTTTTTCATGTCATAAAAACCAATTTGGTTTTTTATGCCACATCACCATATAAAGAGAAACTCTTAACTTTCAAATTGGTTACATTTATGGCTAATTACACTTACTAATTAACAAAACCCCTAAAATTCCCCCCACTGTGTGAAAAACTCAAAGCTTTTTCATGCCATGAAAAACTAACACTCCTTTTTCACGTCAACAACTAACATTTGAGAAAAATACCTAAAAATTTTATTTTCTTATCTCTCGTGCATCAAACTAATCACCATAACCTTCAAAAAGACAAAAATACACTTAAAATTTGTTTTTCATGCTAGTAGAAATACAAAAATTTGACATTCTAACAATCATCTCTCAACTTTACTAATGCTATTGACCCTTTCTCATGCATGAAACAATTGAAAAGCACAAAAACAAAGGAATGAAAAACCAACATATATTTTTCACATCAACAAAAATTGCTTAGTTAAGAGTCTCAATGCATCTTAGAGTGTTCCACACTCTCTACATTATTGAGCTCAAAATCATAAAAAATCTTAATCACCATAAAAATTTAAGTTTTTCACACCGTAAAAAAGCATAACCCTGGTTCTTCATGCCATCTTAAAAATGCATCATCAAAAAAGCCTCCAGTCATCATTGTTCAACTTAAGACTTGTACGTAAATGGTAAAACCAACCCATTACATCACTGTGAAAAAGCCTCTAGTCATCATTGTTCAACTTAAGACTTGTACATAAATGGTCAAACCAACCCACTTACATCTTTGTGAAAAACCTTTGGTTTTTGACATCATCTAAATAATAGAGAATCTTCCCACTAAGAAAAAGTGACAAACATTTCAACTTTTGACATTTAACTTATGAAGGGCAAACTACTTCTAGTTCTTAAACCCTGACTTAAATGAAACAACCAGCTAAAGCCTTGTCATTTGCCTCATCTCTGAATAAATTAAAGAAAAGGCAAGCATGGCTTGGCTCTTACTACTAGCCTACTATTTATGAGGCTTGGCTTCTACTATTTATGAGGCTTGGCTCCTACTAGCCTACTATTTATGAGGTTGACATATTGGTTTACTTTGATAACAAGATGGGTCCCAAAAAAGGTAAAAGATAACAACTCTTAGGTTAACATATTGGTTTACTTTCCTAACAACATGGGGTCCCAAAAAGGTAGAGGACAATGACTCTAAATATAAATCCCTAGTCCAGAGAAAGAAGTGTTACTAGCTAAAACAGAGTAGAAAGAGGAAGGCCACACCCAAACCTTAAAGAAGACACACTTGTTGGTCCATACATGGACCAAGTGACATCATGCGACATTGTGTAGGATGAAGTAGACACACCCAAGGGCAAGGTTGAATTTCAACATCATCATCATGGACCAAGTGACATGCAACATTGTCTAGAATGAATTAGGCACACCTAATGGCAAGGTCTAATTTCAAGGCATTATTCCAAGGAATGTTTTCTAGAAGACCCAATGCCAAGGCAAAAAGAAATAAAAATAGCTGGGTTGGATAGGTATGCAAAATAGCTCCTAAGCACATCAAACAAATAAGTATATGTAGAATTTTTGAACAATTATGACCAAGGAACGAAGACTAGTGAAGTCACTTGGCCTAATGGAAGTGAGTCAAGGTTATGATCTAGGAAAAGGATGTGTGAGAGGCTATGCAGATGCCCCCATCAACTAGGACACATAAGACAAGAACAAGGATTTCCCTTTTGATAATATGTTGAAGGAAAAGAAGTATAACATTGATGATGGCACTGATGTATGAGAACATCAAGGACTATGCCTAGAAAAAGCATTGTCCTTGATTATGTAGGTGAAGCATATGAAAAAGCACACAAGTTTTACATAAGAAATTAACAAGGTGCACTTGGAACAACATAATGTTTAGGCCTACTACATCCACAATGAGATGAAAAACTACCACAAGCCCATCAAAGTAAAGTTGTTAACCAATATTTTCTTGCAAATTTGATCAGCCATGTCAATGGTATTCCACCTCCAAAGAAGCACCATCACAAGTTGAATCTCCACCTCCCTAGAAAAAGGATAGACGCACTTTAAGAGCCAAGTACTCTCATTGCTCCCATTGCCTGTGGTATTCCACTTCCAGAAAGGCACTAGCATAGGTTGATTCTCCACCTTCCTAGAATAAGGATGCACTTCAAGAGTCAACTACTCTTATTTTGAGCACCCAAGAGATACTTGCTCTTATTTTGAGTACCCTATAATAAGCATGGAAGCACTTCAAGAGTCAACTAGTCTTATTTTGAGCACCTAAGAGAAACTTGCCAAACTAGAGAAAGAGAAGGCACAAAAGTAAAGAATGAAGAAGATGCCACAAGGTGAGACAACCTAAGAAGAAAAAGAAGAGGAAGAGTATTCTATGGAAGGTATCCACAATGACATCTCCCAGTTCCACCAAGATGCAAGAATAAGGATTGGAGGTGACTATAACAGTCAACCATAAACAGGTCTAGGAGAGATCACTATTTCTCACAAGCACCACAGTAACCAAGATGCAAGAATAAGGATTGGAGGTGACTATAATAGTCAACCATAAACAGGTCTAGGAGAGATCACTATTTCTCACAAGCACCACAATAACCAAAGCAAGAGAAAGGCAAGGACACATATGTGATACCAAGTATAGGTTTACATACAAACATATACAAATGTGATTGAAGTCACAAGTTCCATGCCTATGCCTTTAAGTGTGCCCATGACATTGCCACTAATAGTAGAAGTATGCAAACCATAGTGCCATGCATATGCCTTTAAGTGTGTCCATGCCATTGCCACTAATAGAAGTATGTGAACCCCATAGTGCCATGCCTATGCCTTTAAGTGTGTCCATGACATTACCACTAATAGAATATGAGGCCTCCTAGAAGAGATATAGGGCAACTCTCCACCCAACCGTCGAATATAGACCCTAGCCGGCTAACTATAGCCCTGGCTGTCCACACTAGTCCTTCCAGACTCCCCCGAACCACCCAACTCCCCCTAGCCTTACCCTTGTCCTAACATTACTCACCCCTTTTGGAAGAGTTTTCATCCTCGAAAACAAAGGTAGGGTATCGGGTCTTGAGATTACTAACCTCCTCCCAAGTTGAACCTTCTTCCAATCTATCCTTCCACTTAACTAGACATTGTTGTCTAATTCTATGAGATGAGTTTTCTTCTCTTAAAAATCCAAGATGTGCTCTAGCTTATGTGGTAAAATTGGAGGCTCAATTAAATCTACAAGAAGACCTGTATGCACCACATTGGCATCTTCTCCTAGTCGTTTTTGCTGAGACGACTAACATGAAAAACTGGGTGAACCTTGGAATGTTCTGGGGCAGAGCTAACTTGTTTAGGCAACTTCACCTACACACTTAAGGATTGTGAAAGGTCCACAATACCTAGGCGACAACTTTGGCACTTTTCCTATCCTCAAAGTTTTCAAGCCCAAGGGAACCTTGAGAAATACTTGATCACCTTTTTCAAATGTGACCACTATGTAGTTTTCGTCCGCATAATGCTTGTAATGATCTTGGGCCCGTTTAACATATTCCTTAGTGAGCTTCAGCATATCGTTATGATATTGCAGAAAATCTTTAACCTTCAGAATTCTTTCAGTAGCTAACCCCACAACTAATATGGATCGGGGTTGAAAGCCATACATAAGCATGAAAGGACTAAAGCCCGTAGCGACATGCTTCACATTATTGTAGGCAAATTCTAGAATTGGTAAGTAATCTTCCCAATTGGTTTGCCGTTTACTCACATATGCTCTTAGCATATCCTTAAGTACTTGGTTGACCCTTTCTGTCTGACCACCATCACTCTGGGGGTGGTCAACAATGCTCATACTGAGCATTATGTCCAACCTTTTGAACATTGCTCGCCAGAAGTGACTATTAAACTTTTGAACACTGCTCGCCAGAAGTGACTATTAAACTTTTGATCTCTATCACTGACTATATTGGCTAGCAGCCCATAGAGTCGATAGATATTCTCAATGAAAATCTGAGCTAACTTTTGTGTTTTCATCATGGTTTTAGTCGGAATAATCCAAGACATCTTGGTCAACCTGTCTACTACAACCCAAATGGCACAATGGCCTCTACTAGTTATAGGTAGGCCTACAATAAAATCCATAGAGATGCTTTTCCACTTACCATTAGGGATCTCTAAGGGTTGTAAAATAGCCCATCTCTTAAGACGCTCAGCCTTATTAACGTGGAATTTTTTACAATAATGCAAAACATATTCTTGAACATTCCTATGAAGTCCAGGGCAATATAATTGCCTTCTCACAAAGACATAGGTCTTCCTAATTCTAGGATGACCTGCACTTGGACTATCATGACACTTATAAAGTATGTGACACCTAGTGTTTGAGTACGAGGGTACACATACTTTGTGTAGCAAATACCCATTATTGATGGAAAAATGCTTCCAAAATGATTAAGCTCATCCCCCTAGGAAGAGAAGAGCTAGATGTGGAACTATCATCTGCACTCGCTACTACGGAGTGGGATGGATCCTTACATTTAACAAACTTCCACACCTTTGCATATGACTGATCATGTTCGCACTTGCCTTTGAGTGAATCTAAAAATTCACTTTTCAACTCTGTGAAACTCAACGAATCGACTTGAGGCATGTGACTTAAGGCATCAGCCAACGACATTGTATTCGCCCTTGTGATACCTTAATTGAAAGTCGAATTTTTGGAAAAGACAATCTCAAACTGAGCACCATAGAGATAATGTCTCCACTTCCAGAGAGCATAAATGATGACATAAAGCTCACGCTCATACGTAGAATAATTCCGCTGAGCTCTATGACCTTTCAATAAGTTTGAGTTGTTAACCATTTGATGCTATCATGATCAAAGAAATTCTCAAACTGAGCACCGTAGAGATAATGTCTCCACTTCCAGAGAGCATAAATGATGACATAAATCTCATGCTCATACGTAGAATAATTCTGCTGAGCTCTATCCAACTTCTTGCTCTCAAAAGCTACCGGTCTCCCTCCTTGAAGAAGCACAGCACCAGCTCCAATGTCACTAGTATCCATTTTAACCACAAACGGTTGATTAGGATCTACTATTACCCTATTGCCAACACAGGTGCAGTAGCTATGGCAACCTTAAACGATCGAAACTTTGTTGTTGGTCATCACCCCAAGCAAAGTTATGACACTTAGACATTGGAAGCACTAACTTAGCATAATCCTGGATGAATTTATGCTAGAACCCTGCTAACCCAAGGAATATTTGTAATTCCTCTAGATTGGTTGGATGAGGCCACTTTTAAGGATTGCCTCTACCTTCGCAAGATCCATCTGAATTCCCTCTACCGAGATTATGTGACCCAAATAATGAATCTTCGAGGTAAAAAACTCACACTTGCTCTCTTTAGCATAAAGTGCATTTTGCCTTAGCAAATCAAACACTAATCGTAAGTGTTGCAAATGCTCTTCCTCGGTGCAGCTAAAGATCAAAATATCATCAAGAAATACCACGACAAATCAATACCGACATAACACGCTATCCACCATAAGCATCATAAACGTAGCTGGAGCATTAGTTTGACCAAATGGCATAACTAAAAACTCATAATGCCCAAATCTGGTACGAAAAGTTGTCTTAGGTACATCCTCCATACAGATGAAAACTTGATGATAGCCAAATCTTAAGTCAATCTTTCTAAGGTATCGCACACCTTAAAGTTGATCAAAAAGCTCATCAACTTGTGGGGTAACAGATACTTCTTGTTTATCATGATTGCATTCAAACCACGATAGTCCATGCACAAACACATAGACCCATCCTTTTGTTAGAATTGGAACACACACACCCTTCTCCTACCCTTTTACATGACCTTAGTCTTTTAATACCCCCCTCAATACCAACTATGAAAAAATTAGAATAGGTGGTATTGGACATAGGTTGCCTTTATAACATTAGGCGTACAAGGTTAGGAATATAGGTGTTGTTACATTGAGATTTAAAACAATTTCTCAGTGGAGTTAGAGGAGGCTGATGCAAAGTTAGCCTTTGACTCTTTGTTAGGACATTTAGAAGTGATATGCCCCATTCGTTTACACTTGTTACATTTCATCTTGTTGGGATATTTGATCCAACAATTATTTGCCAAATGACCTACCTTTTTGCAATGGGTACACCTTACTTTGCTCACTTGATGTGACAAAGCTTGTTCGATATTCAATGAAGTCGATGCATTTGAAGATTCAGCTCCTGCCTTTGGCCTCTTTTCTTAATCAAGGCAAGATTGAATGACTCCTTCAAGAGTGGGATTAGGTATGTTCTTCAGGGTGGTGTGACTAAGGTGGGGTACACCTTCTTGACTACTTTTAGCAAAACAGCCACTACATCATCTTCATCCATTCTCGCATTCACTGATGCAAGTTGAGCCATAAGGCCCTTCAAGTGAGAGATAAAGGCTCCAATGCTGTCTCCCTCTTTGAGCTCCAAGCTAAAAAATTCAATTTTAAGTGAGATCTTGGAATTTTTACCACGAGCTCCATAGAGCTTGTCAAGCTCATCCCATTTCTCCTTTGTAGTCTCGGAAGCTAGTCCACATGGTGAATAAGAGCCTCATCAAAGATGGAGCATGATGATGGCTTGTGCCCTCTCATCATCTTCAATATCTTCAGCTTTAGCTCGATCAATAAATTTAGTGCCGGAGATGAATGGCCAAAAACCTGTAGACATCATCTTGTACTTGACAAGAACTTGCCAAGTGTGGAAGCCCTCTCCTAAGAACTTCTTAATTTGGGTGTTTTCCTTTGACATTGGGTATTGAAGGAAGATTACAAGAGTGTAATGGGCTGATTTATGAAGAAGAAAACCAGAAAATTTGTGATGTTTTGGCTTAAGTAAAAAGAGAATGGCTTATGAGAGTATAACAACCCTTAATCAAGCCAAGGATGTTGCATAAAAAGGAGATTAAGTTGATGAAGCTTATGGTTTAGCACTTAGGGTTTGTTCCCGACCACTAATTCTGATGGAGAAAGCTTCATTAGTGTCAAAGAACGCCTTCTTTGGTGATTAAGATCACCATTAGTGTTTAGCAACACTATTAGTGCTTAAGAGCACATTTTTAGCATGTAATGACACTTGCATTGGGTGATTAGATTCACCATTAGTGTTTAAGAATACACTTAGTGTTTAGAAACACTTTAAAATAGCTCCCTTTTATTGGATTAGTAGCATCATTAGTGTTAATCAACACTATTAGTGTTTATGAACACTTTTATCAAGCTCTTGAGCAAGCTTTCATGGAGAAATTCAGTAGGCCGCCTGGTCTTTTGCCTCCCATGCACGATTCAGGCCGCCATTAGGGCTGAAATTTGAGATGCTAAGCCCTTAAGTCACGGGCTTTAAAAGCCCTAACACACCTTGGGCCAATGGTGCCCACACATGGTGAATCGCTGTAAGACATCAGCAGCGTAGAAAAACAGGCATCGGCCTGCTCAGTGCTCAGCGACGCGGCTCAGTGAGATGAAAACTAGCAATTGCTTGTACGAATCTGAGCACCCAAAGGTATTCTTCAACTTCCTAGTTGAAAGCAGGCAAAGATACGGCCTCCACAAGCAGCTGGAAGGCCTCCAACTGGCTGGGGGTAGATGCACTCAAAAATCACTTTTTTGACCTAGTCTACACCTTGCAAGTTGCCTAGCTCTAAATACCATGTTAGAATTCTTGGTGCTCATGCTAGATTTTCAAACATGTGGAGGAGAGAGACCCAAAATACAAGAAGAGATCTTGCTTCTTAAGTTTCTTAGAAATACAACTTGGCTTTTGCACTCTATATAATGCCTTCTAGCTTCACCTTTAAATAGGTGAGCTAGTGGACCATAAGTCCATTCACACACACACACCCTTCTCCTACCCTTTTACATGACCTTAGTATTTTAATACCTTTTTCTTCACCAATAAAATTGATGATTCCCATGGCGAATTGCTAGGCCTAATGAATCCCCTAGTGAGGTAGTCATCAAGCTGACGCTCTACCTCACTGGCTTCACTAGCGCTAAGCTGATACAAAGGCTTACATACTGGTTTAACATCCTTGAGCACGTCAATGGCATGTTGGACATTACGCTCATGGGGCAAACCAAATGGCAAGTCGCTTGGAAACACATCACAAAATTCAAGCAAAAGAATTTACAAAGAATTAGAAACTTATTGAGTGAGCTTATGAAAAATTTGAGTTTGTTTATTATTAAGTCTAGTGTTAGTGAGAAAAATTAAACTCTCCACCAACTTCCTGTACTTCCTAAAGTCTACCAATGGTGAAGAATCTTTTACAGAAAGCTTCATGTTCACCTCCATAAGCACTAGCAAATTTAGAGTTGGCCATCCCAAATGCTATAAAAATATCCCAAGTATACTTCTACTACGATATAAATCTTGCTGCTCCTACTAGACTCAATTCCCAAATAGAAATACATAAGACCAGTCTGTCATCTTAAACTCACAACTTAGCATATCCATTATCTGTTGGATCATTTCTTCATTATCACCTGTGAATATTTAAGTCATTCTACATATAGGACAACCAATGCAATCTTGCCATGCCTTTTTAGAAAATATAAGTTAGCATCAGAAGCACTTCTAGTAAACCCAATCTTTTTTTTTTAATGGTCCATCCTATACCATGCCCTTAGGGCTTGTTTTAGCCCATACAATGCCTTCTTCATCTTACAAACTTTGTTTTTCAATCCATGAATCTTAAAACCTGGTGTGGCTGAGCTACATATACCTCCTCCTTAAGATTTCCATTCAGAAATGCTGAATTGACATCCATGTGAAAAATTGGCCACTCTTCATGGGCAGCCAAGGTATGTACCACTCTGATAGTTTTCATGAGAGTTATGGAAGCAAAGGTTTCAGAAAAGTCAAAACCCTCCATCTGAAAAAATCCCTATGTAACTAACCTAGCTTTGTATAATTCAAGTGAGCCATCAACCTTATATTTAGCTTTCCAACCCATTTGGTACCAATTACCTTTCTGTGGTCCCCTCCTAGGTGTTGTTCTTTATGATGTTGTCATACTAAGATTGCATCAAAGATTTTCACTTTGGATATGGTAAGGCCTCGTCCAAGGTGGCTGGCTTCTTCACTGTTCCCATTATCTCAGCCACCATCAAGGCCATGTTGATAGTGAGATTAGATCCTCTTCTTTGCTCTTCTATTCTCCTTGATCTATGTGGTCGATCCTCTAAAGATTATAGCATCTCAGGTACTGGGTTTGCTCATCAAAGAGCTATTTTGCTGACTTTAGAAGTGGCTTTCTATATGGTGTAGCAAGTTAGTGTAGTGTGTGAGAGTCTTTTTCCTCTGAAAGCTCCTTCTCCTCCTCCTCCTTAAGAGGAAATCTAGCTGGTGGATTGGGCTCATGGTGGATTATTTCTCCGGCTAATGATAGAGTGAATGGACTTGCCTCCTCCACTAAGTGTGGTTGCTCCACAAACACCACATCTTGGCCAGTGATTATCTTCTTCACCTCTAGATCATAGAGTCGATAAGCCTTTAACTCTTGACTATATCCAAGAAAGATACACTTCTTTCTTTTGGCATCAAGTTTCTTCCTGGATGCATCTAGTGTATACACATAACATTCACAACCAAATATTCTGAAATGAGACACTAAAGGTTTCTTACTAGAGTACGCCTCTTGTGGTGTGAAACTCTTAAGTGCCTTTGTGTAACTTTGATTAAGCATGTAAATTTCTGTGCTTATTGCTTTAGCCCAAAAAGTGTCTTGTGACCCTTTTCCTTTTACATGCATCGCCATCTCTATGGCAGTCCAATTACGATGTTCTACAATAACATTTTGCTGAGGTGTATGAGAGCAGTGTTGAGTTGGTGCTTGATGCCATTCTCCTTGTAGTGGCTATCAAAATTAATTTGATATTTTTATTTGATTGTTTGCTAATGCACCATACCTAGCTTAAAACCAAGATTTATTAGCATACTCTTGATAATAGATAGCTTAGGAATTTTTTGATCTTTTTATCCCCCAGAGCTATGCCATCACACCTCCCCCTCTCCCGCCATGCCATCCTACCCCCACTCCTTTGTAAAAATTCTCTTGTTTAATATTTACACATTGTTTTCCTTATAAAATTTATATAATAGCTATTTTTATCTATCTCCGAGTGTCAAAATTAAAAAGCAAATTTATATCTCATCATAATGAGCAACTTAAGATATTTTCTAGTAAACTTTTGAGGTAAAATTCACAACTTTAATTTTTACAATATAGGAGCATAGTTAAAGAAAAGGACTAAGGTCATCAGATATAGAGAGGGAGGGACCTTACAACTAACTTGGTGTGCTTGCCCACATTTTCCCAAAGTGTCCCTTAACGTACCATGAACATAAGTTGGCATGGAGGGGGTGCTTTGATTGGATATGGATATGGAATATTAATGGATTCTTCTCCGTGGTGGTGTAAGATTCTCAATAAATCTTGGTTGTTTGAAAGGTGTTATTTCCATTTAAGCCTTAAACATGAGCTTTGGCTTTCTTGTATGGAATCACGGTCTCATAAAATTTTCTATAATGGTAGAGTCTCCATAACTTCTTGCCCTGGATCATGTACCTAGTGTAGAACTTACAACATGAACTTGCAACATTGGAAGGTACAACAACATGCTTCGATGCCAGTAACTCTTTAGGGGAAAGTCATCATGTGGACAAGAGAAAGAGTTGGTTCTATTGGCATTTCTTTAGTGATTGACTAGTGGGTAGTAATTTTATAGTTAGGGGGTAATAATAAGGTAATTATATCGTGGCCATATCCTTCTAATTTAAACCTCTTTTGGTGGTGGTGTTGATTTTTCTAATTCAACGAATGCATCTATAGTAGCCACTCACTCTTATCAATATGTGGAGGATATTCTATTAAATGCTTTAGGGTAAAATCATTAACTACTATTAAATTGGCCTAAGAGCATATAAACCGCCAAAATCATTGACTAAGGTTACTAATGAAATAAGCATAGCTTGTAAATGATTATAAATGAATTGGTATAGATTAAGTATGCCATGTGATGGATAAAGTAGATTTCATGAAGTTTGAGGCATTTTTGTGTGTCATATGCCTCTAGCCACCCTTTATGTTGTGAACCACTCAGTACTAGTCTGGATGGTTTTAAGTGGTGGCTGTGGAGGGAAAATGGCTATTGAGGGAAGAGAATCAATGGTGGAAAGGTCTAAGAACTCCTCAATATATATGGTGGACCTCAGAAGTACTTGACACCAACTTTAAAGTAAAGGGGGTAAGAATATATAGCAATATTATTAGAGAGGTAGAAATCTACATGGAATATAAACATTATACTAGTAGGATCAAATTTTTAGTATACACTCAATGCCAGCTTCTCAACATGTATCTCAGATCGATGTTTGATGTTTGGTGCACATTTGTAAAGGCCCCCATTATTATGAGGAGAAGCCATTGGTGTGTGTCTTTGGTGGGATCCCTGGCTAATAGGGTCGTTATTATGGCCATTGATGGTTAGGAGATGGTCAAGGATTTGAGTGTTCGCGGCGAGATTAGGGTGCAGCCCCAACTGGTGGGGGGTCACCCTAGGGGACCACCGACCCCACTAGGATGGTGGGGTTCAAGGTGGGCGAGAGCCCCCAACCTGACAATATGGTTTCATTATTAGTGGGCGGTGGTCGATTGGCCATGTTTTAAGGGCAATAATTGTGTCTATGCCATGTAACCACCCATGTTATATACACATCTACCACACCATCTACATTACTATATATAGACGTGTAGTTATCACTCACAAGCTAAGGTATCCAATGCTTGTGAGTATCCACACCCTCTATACTTAGTACTTCCTCTAATGCTTGTGAGTATCCACATGCTCTACACTTAGTACTTCCTCCATTTAGAGTCTATCTAGATCGTCGGCATAAGCCCTACTTGAGAGTCCATGGGTGGAAAACATCATCACATCGTATCAATCTCATGATTTTAAATTCACTCCATTCTTTATCTATTGCACTTTATTTTACTATCTGTCTTTTTGTTGTGCTATATTCTTAGATGATATCACATCTTGGGTGCTTTTAGCATAAATAATGCATAAAGTTCAGTCTTTCTTTGCATAGAATACTAGGAGTGATGGCTACTACCTTGATTTTGCTGTGTGTTGCACTAATCCTGTACATTCATCCACCAACCTTCATAGAAGGCAAGATTGATGAGACAAACTATTCTCTAGATATTTAAAATCGATGCCATTCTAGACTCTTATGAGCTTTTAGAAACTGCTACCAGTGGGAACCCCTGAACTCAATAACATCGGGGACACACTTCCACTAGATGTTACACTTCTTCGGCCACATGGAAGAGGTGCAATGCTAACACACTTTGTGCCATCATCACCAATGTAAGTGATTATGTTCTTACTCTGAATCAACAAACAACTAAAGCATCAGAGGAATGGATCATACTAAGGAATCAGTCTGAGATCAAAAATTAGACCAGGATTCTAAACCTGGAGAATCAGCTTGTAGAAGCTGAGAAGTTTGCTGAAGGAGAAGCTGCTGAAGCATTTATCATGTGGATCAAAAATCTATGGTATCAGATGGCTACTATGGGAATTACAAAGACCAGTGAGAAACTAACCCGAAAGTCTTATGCAAAAGTACAATGGCTTGGTTACGGCACTAAACACTCATGTTATAGTACCACCTCTACTATTGAGAAGAATTTAGTGCTATGTTGCTGGAGAGGAGGAGATGCGGCTGAAGACTTGCGATGGCAATGATGCTACATTTTCAACCAATACTAAAGGCAAAGGCACAACATCTTTTAATGGGACAAGAAGAAGAAGAAGCTTCAAGGGAGCATCTATTACTATGATAAGAAAGGTCACACTATCAAAGACTATAGAAAGAAGCACGGTAATGAGAAGAACAACACCCTAAAGTCTTCATAGAAGGGAGAGGAGTCAGTTAACAATGTTGAGACTAAGCTTGAACTTTGGGTCGCCATTGAAGAGGTATGCTCATATGACCAGTAAAAAGGGCTAGTATAAATCTAGAAGCCTCTACAAGAACCCATCAGTTTGTTTATTTTGGGAATAATGCTAAATGTCCAGCCGAAGGGTCTGGAACCATCTCTTTTGTGGTAGAGAAGAATCTCTCAGATGTGTTCTATGTACCTCAAATAAAGAGAAACTTGTTGTCAATTATGGATAGTAAAGCATCCTGAGACATATGACCAGTAAAAATGGCTAGTATAAATCTGGAAGCCTCTACAAGAACCCATCAGTTTGTTTATTTTGGGAATAATGCTAAATGTCTAGCCGAAGGGTTTGGAACCATCTCTTTTGTGGCAGAGAAGAATCTCTTTTGTGGCAGAGAAGAATCTCTCAGATGTGTTCTATGTACCTCAAATAAAGAGAAACTTGTTGTCAATTGTGTTGCGATGATAGATTGTGGGCTTGAAGTACGCTTCAAGAAAACTGAAGCAAAAATTATAAATACTGCTAGCTAGTTAGTCTCATCGACCAAAGGAGTAAGGTGCAACAATCTATACGAGTTGAGTGCCCTTACAATGACTACAAATAAGAGCACGAGTAGGCTTTGCATAAGCAATTTGGTCACATTGGATTTATAGTATTAAAGGAGATGTAGAAAAAGGGAATGATAGCTAATTTGTCTATATTTTTTAAATTACAGGAACAATGTGAGGCTTGCATAATGGGCAAGCAATAGTAGAAGGTACTTCTACAGGAAAGTAACAATAGGGAAAAGACTCCTCTAGAGCTGTTACATGCTGATCTCTATGGGTAACATGTATACTATTGCATTATGGGAATCTTCTTACTTTATGTCGTTAGTCAATAATTATGGTAAAAATATGCAGGTTTATTTTGTTTCAGATAACACTGAAGCTTTTGGCAAGTTTAAACAGTGGCATAGGCTTATGGAGAATGAGACAAAAAATAAGGTGAAAAAGTTTCTATAGATTGAGGAGTAGAATTCCTTTCAACAAAAAATTAGAAACAGATTATTTTTAGTGATTTTTATAAAAAATAAAATTTTGGTCCCTTTGTAAGTGACCATTCGAACACCTAGGTGTGTACAGATTGTAACCTTAGTTAATGGGAACTTAGTAATAAGGGGCTTGCCTGGAAAACTTGCTCAAGAGGCTTACTTACCCATCCCCCAACCATGTTTTCACCATACCTCCTTCCGAAAAGGTCTAGATGCTTCTCACCTTATCTTTCACTATTTTCTTTTCTTACATGACCACACCCACTATATTCTTGTTGAATTTGGACTACCTAGAGACTTATTCTCCCTACTTCTAAGATGAAAAATGCACCCACTTCACAAGCTCCCTCTTGCTCCTAGTGCTTCCTATCACTACCCCCTCCACTCTCAGGTGATATTGATAATTGTAGTTTCTGGAGCTAGAAGGATAACTCTTGCTCTCCGAATGTCAAGTCCAGTGTTTTGTAAGTAAATTTTTGGTTTTTCTTTGATTTTTTAGAAATATTAATCCTTCCCTAGGGCTTAATGGAAATCCTTCCCTAGCATCCTCCTCCTCCTCCTCCTAGAAGTGGGAAATTTGATGTTGGCCATGGATTCAAGGGTCCTCAGCTTAAGATACAGAGTATCCCTCCCTTGTTTTTGAATCTCACTCATCAAGTTATTTAAAGGGCCAAGGAGGAGAACTAATGCTTTAAGTGTTTGGATAAGAACCATAGGGCTCGTGAATGTGGGTGACCCTTGACTTCGCCTCCCCCTTACGGTAAATCGGCGTCTAGCCTCTTTAGTTAACTCTTGTCCCAACCTTTAGAACAATTGGTCTAGTAAGAGTGTAGCTTATGCTATCACTCTCAAAGATTAAGAAGAAGAAGAGGCCTATGTTCATGTAGTTGTAGAGTATTGAGGGCCGAATAGGCAATATTATATCATCAAGATCCCGACAACGCTCAAAGGTATAAGTTTTTGCCTTTCACTTGATTTAGGTAGTTCACATTCATTTATCTCTCCTCGATATCTGAAAATACTTGGTAATAAGGCTAAGGAAACTAAGAAATCATTAAAGGAAGAAATGGCTAGTGGATAGTTGGAGTTCTCTAAGTTAGAGACAGGTGAGATTTCATTAATCCTTGATGGCCACTGTACCTCTCAAACTTTCAAGGTATTTTGGGTATGGATTGGCCTAGTAGGAATGATGCCGGCATTCATTATAAGTTGGGACATCTACCTTTCCTCGATGTATCCTCTAATAGAGTACAAGGAAACATGGTTTATTGTAAGGCTAGATTGCATGTAGTTAAAGATGCCTATTTAGTTAAGGGTCTTTGAAAAGGATTTGCTTTGTATGATTTGAAATTAAATAAAGCTAAAGATAAGTCTCTAGAATGGGAGAACCATAATGGCTTAGTGAATATGCAGACCTATTCCCCAAGGAGCTTACAGAATTACCGCCTTATAGGGAAGTTGATCATGAGATAGAGCTAGAGCATGGCTCTCAGCTTGTGGTGAGAAGAGCTTATAAGATGTCAGTCCTAGAGGCAATTGAGTTAAAGGCGAAACTCTCTTTGTTAATTAATCAAGGGTTTATTCAACTAGTGTATCACCTTAGAAAGCACCCATTTTCCTCTAAAAGATGGCACCTTAAGACTTTACATGGATTATCAAGGTCTTAACCAATGCATTATCAAAAATAAATACCCTATTCCTCGCATAGATGAGCTTTTTGATAGATTGCAAGGTGCCAAGGTTTTCACTAAAATAGATTTGAAATTTGGGTACTATCAAATCGGGATTTAAGAGGAGGATATTTCGCTAAAATAGATTTGAAATCTGGGTACTATCAAATCAAGATTTAAGAGGAGGATATTCTAAAAACTACTTTATTTCTTGCTATGGTCATTATGAATTCAAGGTGATGCCTTTTTGGTTAACTAATGCTCTAGCTACCTTTAAAAGATTGATGTCATTTTTCGAGAGTAGTTGGATGATTTCATGCTTGTGTTCTTTGATGATATCTTGGTATATTTGAAGGATGAACAAGAGCATGCAATGCATGTGAGGAGGTTTTGGACACTGTAAGGTAACACAAGTTGTATGCGAGAAAGAGAAAATGTACCTTCTTCCGTAGACAAAGTCGAATATCTTGGTCATGTAGTTTCAAAGGAAGGGTTAACTCCAGATCCTACTAAGGTCCAGGCTATGGTTAATTGTCCTAATTCTAAGTCAATTAGGGATATTAAATTTTTCTTAGGTTTAATAGGATGGTGTCAAATCTTTGTAAAAGACTATGCCAAGATTGTTGCACTCCTTACACTACCATTCTATGTGGTGGTCATCAGAATGTCAAAGTAGTTTTGAGAAGGTTAAAGTGGCACTTGCTTTTCAGCCTATACTAAAGCTTCCCGAATTTAACGAACCATTTGAGGCGGTGACTAATGCTAGTGCTATTGCCATTAGTGCTGCCTTGATGTAACAATGTCATCCTATATCTTACGATCACATGAAATGAATTATCCTATCCATGATTTAGAGCTCTTGGTTGTGGTTCATATACCAAAGATAAGGACATTTTTTAAGAGAATGTACAAACTTGCATCAGAAAGACTTCTTTTAAAACTGATACTTATCAAGTACCTGTCAATCCGCTGATTCCATGCACGTGGGGCTTGCTTCAGCCGTACAATGCTTTCCTGAGTCTGCAAACTTTATCTTCTGAGCCTCGGATCTCAAAGCCTTCTGGTTGTTCCACATACACCTCTTCCTTGAGGTAACCATTCAGAAAAGCGGATTTCACATCCATTTGCATGACTGACCATCCTTTCTGTGCTGCTAATGCTAGGATGGTGCGAATAGTAGTCAATCTGGCTATGGGAGCAAAAGTGTCCTTGTAATCAAAACCTTCTACCTGTGCAAACCCTTTAGCTACAAGTCGAGCCTTGTACTTATCCAATGAACCATCAGATTTGTACTTAGCTTTATACAACCACTTGGATCCAATTACCTTGCATTTCTTTGGACGATCCACAAGATCCCAAGTGTGGTTACGCATGATGGAATCATACTCTGTTTGCATGGCTTCCATCCACTTTGCATCTATTTCAGCTTCTTTAAAGCTGGTGGGCTCCTGAACTTTCTGCAACTCTGCTCCTGAACTTTCTGCAACTCTGCCATAAGAGCATAATTAACAAGATGCTCCTGAGCCCTCCTTTGCTCCTCTATTCTCTTGGAATGGCGAATTTCACTGGTTGAATTTGCTTACAATGCTTCTTATCATCGAAGTATTGGGATGAGCCCTTTCAAAGCTTTGTATGGACAAGATTGCCTTACACCATTGACTTGGTTCAACCCATTGATCAGAGTTGAATTGTCCAGACAAATGCTTGATGACATGGACTAGCAAATGCAATTAATCAGGAAAGATATTAAGGCACCCCAAGATAGAAAAAAGTAGTATGCAGATAAAAAGAGATCAGAGAGAGAGTTTGAAGAATCAGATATAATCTTCATTCATGTACGACCCGTTCCTTATCTTTAGGGAAGTACAAGAAGCTCTCTCCCCAGACATTGTGGGCCATATGCTGTTATAAAGAAAGTAGGTGATCTGGCTTATAAACTTCTTTTGCCTCCCCATCTCAAGGTACATAATGTATTCCACATCAGTTTGCTTAAGAAATATGTACCTAGTCCGAGACATCCTCTCCCACTTGAAAAATGCGAGATGTCCTCATCTCGCAAAGTGGGAGTAATAAGCTGTCGCTTAATCCCATGGCTCTTGCAATACTCTGCAAATTCACCTGATGTGAATTCTCCTCCTCTGTCTGATCTGAGTGTCTTCAGCTTCTTGCCAACTTCATTCTCCACCAAGGCATGCCATTCTTTAAACTTCACAAAAGCTTGGTCTTTACTCTTCAGGAAATATACCCATATCCTCCTACTGTAGTCGTCGATCAGCGTCATGAAGTAAGAGGAACCACCCAGTGTTGTCGTGTTCATCTTTCCGCAGAGATTTGTGTGGACGAGTTGAAGAGGAGCTTGTGCTCTGCTTGCTTCTTGCGGAAAGGGTTGCCGATGCTGCTTGCCCATCATACAAGCTTCACATGCATCTGGCAAATCACTTAAAAACGGTAGATCTGCCACCATCCCAGATTTGCACATCTCTTTCAAGAGAACAAGACTAAGGTGACCAAATCTTTCATGCCATAGCTTACTTGTATTCACATTACCAACTGCTGCTGTGAAAGCTGTAAACTGATACAGGTTGTTGCTTCTAGTTGCCTTGCCGACAACTGTACCATCAGAATTCAGAATTTCTGAACCTTTTGCTGGGCATTTGGCATCATTCCCAACTGCTACCATGATGTCATCTCCCACTGGTTGTAGAGAGGAATACCAATCTTTATGATGACTGGTCATGTGTTGGGTCGCACCACTGTCGATGATCCAATGATCCAGTTCTAGCTGTATGAGTTGCACAGATTTCTTCAATAGCAACCCATAACTCCACCTTAGCTTGAGCATTGTTGCTTGACTCCTTTGTTGAAGTAGAGGACTTCAACGTTCCATTCTTCTCATCTGCAGCCTTCTTTCGACATTCTGTTTGAACGTGACGAGGCTTCTTGCAGTAGAAGCACTTTATCTTCTTCTTCTTTTTATCATTTGCAGAAGAAGAGGGGTTACTAGAGTCTTTACCTTTTCCTTTCTTTGAACCTGCAGAGAAGGCGGAATCCTCTCCTTGCAACCTCTTCTTTTGCAACTCTTCCTCTTGTAGCATGGCACAAAAGTCCTCACTACTTCAAGAGTTTAATTTTGAGATTAAATTCTATCCTAGTAAGGAAAATATATTAGCTTCTCTCAACCATTAAAGTTTTAGTATGTACATCTCTATGCCCTTTATTCCTCTTCCAGAGCAAGAGTATTCTTAATGAAGATCCTTATTTTTAGCCAATTGTGGAGACTCTCAATTTAGATCACATGGATCTAAAGCTTAAAGGTTTTACCTTGGAAGTTGGATATGTGTTTTATCATAAGAGGCCATTCATTCCCCTTAGGGAGGAGATTAGAAAGAAGATCATCTCTGAAGCTCATGATATCCCTTTAGCAGGAGGTCACCCAAGTTATACGAAGACTTATGCTTTAGTTAAAAGGAGGTTCTTTTGGCCAAGTTTAAAGAGAGATGTATTGAATTAGGTAAAGCAATGTCTTTCTTGTCAAAAGATTAAAGAGAAAAGAGTTAAGCTTCCAAGGAAGCTTCACCCGTTAGAAATTTCATAGATGAAGTGGAAATGTATCATTATGAATTTCATGACTAGGCTTTCAATTATGCAGGGTGCATATGATCCAACATGGTTGTGGTAGATAGATTAACTAAGGTAGCCTATTTGGTACCTGTCAAGAAGACTTTGCTACCAGTCATGGGGCGGTTGCTAACATTGCCCATATTTTTGTAAAAGAAGTAGTAAAGCTTCATGGATTGCCTCACTTTATTGTCAATAAAACAGGGACTATGAGTTTACTTCTTAGTTTTGGACTACTTTATTTGAGGCTGTGGAGATACTCACTTAAATATGAGTATGACCTATCACCTTGAGAGACATATGGATAGACCGAGATGGTTAATTAGGTTATTGAAGATATGCTTAGGGGTTATTGTAGTCAAGAACCTAAGAAATGGCTTGAATTGAGCTTAATTTTTTGCATTTGGTAGAATTTACTTATAATGCCTCTTGTTATAGAAGCTTGGGAATGTTTCTCTTTAAGGCCTTATATGGGCAAGAATGTATTACAACTTTGACTTGGTTGGATCCTTTAGATTAGAGTTGAGGCCACAAAGAAAATGCTGGACGAAATGGATCTTCAAGTTAAGTTGACAAGATCTTAAATCCGCTCAGGATCGACAAAAGAGTTATGTCGACATGAAGAGATCAAAGAGTATATCCAAAGAAAGAGACATGGTGTTTCTCTAAGTTAAACCAAAGAAGAGTTTCCTATCCTTTAGAAAATTTTGAAAACTCTCTCCTAGGTATTGTGGTCCATATATGATCACAAGGCAAATTGGTGACCAGGCTTTACTGCTACCTCCTCATCTTCGAATTCATAACATCTTTCATGTAAGTCTCCTTAAGACGTATGTAGTTGACCCTTCCCATATTAGATGATGCCTAGGTGATCACAAGGCACAAAGTTCAAAATCACAACTTATTGGTTAGGGCTCACACAAAGTTTAATATGCTAAAGTTTTGTCTGTCCGTTAGCGCTAAAGGGCATGGTGAAGTGACAAGTCCTTCACCATGGGATCAAGGGTGGAGGAGGATTCGCGGCGATTGAGGCTATGGGGGCGGTAGGATGTGGGGTTGCTGGTGTGTGCGATCTCTTATCCCGGCCTTTGAAGCTGTCGAAATAGGGGGAGATTGCTGACATGGCCAAAAAATTGACTTAAAATTATTTAGAAGAGAAGCTCTTCTGCACGGTGGATAGAATGGTGTAATGGTTGGGTTCTTGCCTCCTCATGTGCGGGTCACAGGTTCGATGCTTTATAGCACCTTTTTTTGGTTTTTTAAAGTATTAAAAAACAACCAAGGCAAGTTCCCATGCCCACCCTAAGGCCATGCCCAACCGAGTTGCCCATGCCCATGCCCATGCCCATGCCCATGCGATCGGCGGGTCCATGACCGGCCCACCCAAGTTCACTCTGCACGATCCTAAACCCACGCCACCCCAATTTTCGTGTCCGCCCGATCTGAACGCGGGCATGCTGACACCGTAGCTATCGTACACTTGGAGCTCGCCACTTCCCCGCTGGTCGTTCTATCACTGCACGGAGCTTGGTTGAGCAGGTTACATTGCAAGAGAATGAGAGTGAGTTTTGCTCTGTGCAGTCTTCTAGAATGCTCCATGTTTTCGCTTCAAGTCTACTTATCTCTCACTATCAGCCGCTGCAAACGTTCGCTCCTGTGAAGAAGAAGAAACAGACGGAGGAGGTTATCATCCGCTCTGCTTCTATTCCGGCCTTCCCCAAACAACCGCTGCCCGGCATTAGGAGAGAGGCAAGGGAAAACACCCCTAATGCAGTGCAGAGCCTTTTTGCTAAAGACTGGCGAGCCTTTGCCAATGGCAAATGGCACAGAGAAAACGAGAGCGCACTTAGCAAGAGCGAACCTCTCCCCCTTCCGATGACTTACCCCAGCTCCACCCCCGTCCCGGAAGACGTTGAGAAGATGAAAAACTGTGATCCCGAAGTGAAGGTATGTGTCCCTTTTCATGTTAGCTTTAGCAGAGAGAGCCCGAAATATTGGATGAACCTAGCAAACCTTAGTTTTGCAAGGCCTGTACTTCAGGCTCAGTATAAATGGAGAGCATGCAGAATTTTTGAGGAATGTATATGCATGCTCTTTGTTGCAGGATTGCAAGGAGGTTCTCTATCAGTGGACAGGGAAGTGCTCTAGGTGTCAAGGGACTGGTGAAATAAGCTGTTTCAGAAAGAATGGTCGGGAAGTCATCTGCAAATGCATTACTTGTTTGGGTTTGGGTGAGTCTCTCCCTCTCTCTCGTATTTAGCATGCAGCTTGACATGCACAATTTCTTTCTGGAGATCCAAATGATATAATATCTGTAGGGGTTTTAACAACAGGAGTGTACAGCACCAACAAACGAATGGTGTCAGCAGGATTATATGGGTAGCAATCAGCACGAGAGAGAAACTGGCGTTAATGTCGAGGTTTCTTTGTGCCAACTCACATGACTTGGTTTTGCTTCGTATTTAATCTTTGAAGGGATTGGATCTGCAACGTAACATGCAGAAGCTCGGTGGATAGAATCGGTAACTTCAATGTTAAAAAATTCAGCAATCTTGCAACGAAGATAATGCACAAGAGAGAAAGAAAGAAAGAAAGATATATTAAGCATCTACTAAAGACCCAATGGGCGTATGAGACCAAAGTGATACAATAATGTCCATAGCATATCTCATCATGGAATGGAAAATAAAATAGAAAGAAAACATAAACATAGCTATCTCATTGGGGTGATACAAAATTGTCCATGGAAAACTCATCATGGAATACTAAGAACATAGAAACATGAGAGCAACATCAGCTCCGAGTACATGGTATACCACTCTCCAAAATATCAAGCATGGGGCTAATGAGTATGGCCGAGAGGTTTCCCTCAGCTATGTCACGTGGAAAGGTAGCTTGATGGCGGTGGCGCATGTCCTGGATCTGGAGCTGATGAGGTGATCGTGGTCGACCGAGGGGAGGGAGGGGTTCGAGGGCATCGAGCACGCTAGAGTGCAGAGGTTCGGTCCGAGGTAACTACACTTGGGCGAGGTAGGTCCAGAGCAGCTCGTGGAGGGTCCACAAGATCCACTATGTCGGTGTCCTCCACCTCGTGGGTCTGGAAGAAAGTGGTCCACAAGATCCACTATGTCGGTGTCCACCTCCTGGGTCCGAGAGGTAACTCCTCTTGAGCGAGGTAGGTCCAGAGTAGCTCGTGGAGGGTCGACAAGATCCACTATGTCTGTGTCCTCCACCTCTTGGGTCCTAAGAGAGAGAGAGAGAGAGAGACACAGAGAGTTTATATTAACGTCTACGGAAGACCCAAGGGTCTATGAGACCAAAAGTAATA
Organism: Cibotium barometz; assembly: GCF_041138505.1. Taxonomy (NCBI): domain Eukaryota; kingdom Viridiplantae; phylum Streptophyta; class Polypodiopsida; order Cyatheales; family Cibotiaceae; genus Cibotium; species Cibotium barometz. Next base: position 16,523,166 of record NC_141056.1, read on the forward strand.
CAATGGTACCATGGATATACTGAGCCATGGAAAAATGAAAGAAAAAGTAAAATGAAAACATTTGACAATACATGTGATCGACATATGATCCTGTGTAGAGTGAGATATGTTGTGATCAGCTAATGACGATACCTGCCTTGGCCAGAATTGATCTGATGGTGGAGTGAATGTTAGGCCTTTGTGATGGGAGCGTGTCATGTCGGTGGAGAACCTCACGAATCTGTCTTTGTGTGGTGGAGGGACCTGATGCTGTGGGTCGGGGACGTTTGGCTCGCAGAATGGATCGAGCTCTCTCGCTAAGAACTCCTCTGGGCCGTGGAGTTGGAGCATGGGTACGGGTGATGGGCTCTGATGTCGTAGTACAGGAACTATTGTGTGTAGTGGATTCCGATGTGGATATGTGTACCACTCTGTGGCCCATTCCGAAGGAAGCTCTGTAACACCTGACTCCCGGAGGGGGTGTGGTACTCGAACAGATCGCGGAGCCTCTTGTTGCTGCGGGGGCTCATCTCTAGCTGTGGGCTCAACCTCCTCAATTGACTGAGGCTGTCTAGCTGGAACAATTGACTGGGAATCATCATCAGAATCGTCTTGGTCTCCGAGAAGTGGCGGCTCATAAACATTGGAAGCTGGAACATGCTCATCAAAAACCACATCTTTGTTGACAACAACCTCGTTCCGCTTTGGGTCATACAACCTGTATCCTTTGGAAAGAGAATTATATCCCACAAAGACAAGCTTCTGGGACTTCGAGTCAAGCTTCTCCCTTTGCTTCTTTGGAATGTGAACATATGCATCACTCCCAAACACACGAAAATGGGAGACATCTAGTTTCCTACCAAAATAAGCCTCAAAGGGAGTCATGTTAGGTACTCAAGTCGTTGGAGATCCGTTGAGGTTATGGACAGCCGTAGCCACAACCTCTCCCCAAAGTGGACGAGGAAGATCACGATGCTCCAACATCGTCCTTGCCATCTCTACCATAGTCCTGTTTTTACACTCAACTACTCCATTCTTTGAAGGCGAACCTGTATTGGCCAGCTCCCGCTTGATGCCATGTTCTGCACAAAACGGCATAAATGCATTGGAAGTAAACTCTCCTCCTATGTCAGCCCGAAGAGTCTTTATCTGCAAGCCAGACTCTCTCCACCATCACATGCCACTCCTTGAACTGAGCAAAAGCTTGGTAACTCCCCGTCTTCCAACTCTGGCCGTGGAACACCAACAACAATGAAATCAGCCAAGTCATAAGACTCCAAAACGGACTCCATCATTACCTTCCATATGCCGTAGTTGTTCCCGTCCAACTGTCGGTCCACCGGGAGCGTGGGGAGTGTTGGGATCTTGATGTGCTTCTCAGCCATCTCAAGCAGGTTTGCCATCTCAAGGGTTCACAAGGTCTTGTGAAGGGAGGGTGGGTGGGAAAAAAGAAGAAGAGGCTGCAAATAATGTGCAAGGTGGCTGTCCAACGGTGATGGTTGCCTTCTACCTGATCTCCAAGTCCCGTACAGCCCAAACAATCTCCAATCAGCACCTCAAATCATCAAACCCTCGTTGTCCCACTGTCTCCAAGCTTCAAGCCACCTGGGGCTTTGATACCATGTTAAATGCACGACGGAAATGAAGACAACTATTGTAGAGAGCAAAACGCAGATGAAAGAGAGAGAGAGAGAGAGAGAAGCTGTGTAACGTTGCTATATACACTCAAGAAAATCCCGGAATACACAAGTGGGAAGTGTGGGGGGCAAGGGGCCATTTTATATGGCCCCAGGTTGCAGGTCGGCCACTCTAAAACAGGCCGACAGCAGCAAAAGCTCACGACCAGCAAAAGAGCCAGTCGGCCAGGACACCTGACCAAGTCGGATAGCACATCTACCGTTGGCCAGCAACAACAGAAGTCAGCCGACAGCCCTCCACACCTCAGGAAAAAATGGGAAAATACATGGAGAGTGAGGAAAAATGGGGAAACACTAAAAACGGGCGGGCACACCCACAACGGAGGCCCAGGTGTAGTGTACTGGCAGGAGATGACTGCTAACAGCATGCCCCCTCGCAAGTCGGTTAGTGGCGGCTATGGTCATGTAGAACAGAGGGCCTGTAAAAGTGACTCCTAGATACACATACTTCTGCACGATCTCCACTGGGGCATATCTGTATATGAAAGAAAATCATGAGGTGATTGCATAAGATGTGTTGAAGACCATAATTGTTACGACCCTGTGTTTTTCTCTGGACAGTATGCAAGTGGGCACGGGGACATGGTGGACAGTGTGAATGGCATCAGTGGAGTTAAAAAGGGAACCCATGTGTGGACAACCCCAAGTGTGAAGGGGACAAAAGGATTTTAAAGTGTATAAGGTTTCATAACCTTTGATGATTTAAAAACAATATTATTATGGGAAGATGCGTTTTGCTATTAGTTTTTGCTTTTTGGAGAAAAGCAGGGCTGAATTGCATCCTTATCGTTTAAAAAGAGGTGGTAGAGTCGACGTGAGGGGTGTGGTGCATCTCCTTGGAAGGTTGGTCGCCAGAGAGCACAGGCGCAGACTGAAGGTTTTTGTTCTCTCTCTCTCTCTCTCTCTCTCTCTCTCTCTCTCTTTTTCATGAAATGGTGTTTTATATTATATGTAAAAATGTACATCAGCCACATGGCTCACACAGAACCTATGGCCCCAAAAAAACCCCACAAAAGATCCTCTAAAGGATCATGACCATGCAAACCTGTACACTAATAAGAAAGCCTCCTAGCCAAATAAGCATCCTAGATAAAAGCATCAAAGATGAGCCAACCGAGCCGTCGTAGACCATAACGAAATAACATCTGCATCCAGTAGCTGAGCTGAGAGAAGAGAATAAAACTGCCAAAGCAGCAAACCGCGGATACGTAGAATGTGCCCATGTATTCCAGACAAGGAATCAAAGGTGAACCCATTCCGTGTAGTCCAAATATGCCAAAGTCCTGTCCATCTAAGAAAATGGAATATCACAAGGTGACTGTCCGAAGTAATGACTTGAGGACAAATCCCAAATATCCACTGATGAGCTGAAACAGTAGACCTCTCTACTGCCTCCCAAACACGAGAGACAAAAGACCAAATTGATGGGGAGAAAACAGAATTAGGGTTAAGTGTTATGTGGGAGACATACACAGAGAAGCACAAGGGAGAGAGAGAGAGAGAGAGAGTTGTGGGGATAAGTCAACTCATCAATAGCATGAGTGTGTGACTCCCCTATCACACATGTATATTGCACTAGTACACATAGTGCACTTAGTACTTTTAATGTACTAAGTGTACTATGTACTATAACTTATGGGCTTGTACACACTATAAGGGTGGGCATAACGCCTTTACCCCAACAACCTCCCACTTAAAGGCAAAGTGCCCTTAAGTAAAGGAAAAGAAAAAACAGCATGTACATGATAATATACAAGGCCATATCAAGGCTGAAACTGGCCTCATCCAATGCCCATCAAGTGTCTGCAATGAGCAAACCGCTCCGGAGGCAAACTCTTTGTCAACAGATCAGCCGGGTTGTCATCCGTGTGAATCTTAACAAGCTGAATTTGCTTGTTCTCTATCACCTCTCTGATGAAGTGATACTTCACATCCACATGCTTCGTCTTTGCATGAAAAACAGGGTTCTTTGCCAACTGAATGGCACTCTGACTGTCACAATGCAACAATGGAATATCCCCTGTATAGCCCAAATCAACCACTAACCGAGATAGCCATAATGCCTCCTTGCAAGCCTCTGTGGCTGCAATATACTCGGCCTCTGTAGTAGATAAGGCTGTGCACTTCTGCATCCTGGATATCCATGACACAGCACCTCCTGTGAATGTAAATACATAACCGGTAGTAGACTTCCGGTTATCTGGATGACCGGCATAATCCGAATCCGTGTAACCATGCACTAATGCATCCTGTTTGCCAAAGCAAATGCACAAATCCTGTGTGCCCTTCAGGTATCTCATGACACCTTTCACTGCTTCCCAATGCTTCTTGCCAGGGTTGGCCATGTATCTAGAAACCACTCCCACTGCAAATGCAATGTCCGGCCTAGTAGCAACCATGGCATACATGAGACTGCCACAAGCTGAAGCATACGGAATCTTGGCCATATCAGCCCACCAAGTGCTCACCAATGATGTACCAAACCTGTCCCGGCAAGTACAGCAGCTGAAATTGAACCTTTTGGTCACTCAAAACAGTGTACAGCCATGCCAAAACATGCACAAAGCTGTGCCAAATCTGTACCAGCAGGTACAGTAGCAATAAATGCTGTCCTAGCTGTCCAAATGAGTAAAAGTCAGACTTTTACAGTCCTGAACACTGCATAAAACAGTTCCGAACAGAAATTGGGCAAAAGCCCCTTGACTGCAAGCTGATTTTTGAGGATTCAAGGCATAAATGTCTTGCCTGCTGCTTTGCCAAGCTCAACAAGCATACGAACTTGAAAAGCCCCTTGATTTAAGATCAATTTCTGATCATACATGGTACATTGACGCACATGAAGGCATCCAGAGTGTTCACGATGCTTCCCCCTGGCCACATATACATCAAATACATGAAAGCCCCTTGATTTACAGGCACATTGAGTGCTTGTAAGGCATCAACACGTTATCCACAGCATCAAATGTGATTGCCTGCATGCAAATCAACTCAATCGGCACAAAAGCCCCTTGATTTGCACTGCAATTTGCTGCAATTTTGCCCAAATGTGCGATTTTTCACATCATACAGCATGTATGAGTGCTTAATTGCACAATTACATCAAAAGCCCCAAATTTCGACATCCAATTTCCTGCAAATTGATCCTGATTGTGACCAATGTCCTGCAAATTGATCCTGATTGTGACCAATGTCACCCAATTTTGCCAATTTTGCTCAAAATTGAGCAATTTGACACCTGTATCTGCTCAATTGTTGATTGTACTTGCTCAATTGCAAATCCCAAAAAAAAATTGAGGAAAATACCTTGATTTCTTTGAATTTCTCTGATTTGCAGGCAAGGGGGGTTTGCTGAATTTGGTGCTGCTGTTGGGTCTCTATTATTTTCCGGCTCAGAACTTCTGAAGCTCCTGCTTTCTTCGTGCAGATTTGCTCCTCTTCCAGCAACTCCTACACCATCGGGTGATGCTGATGCTGATGCTCCTGTAGCTGTAGCTAATGTACGGATGGCTGGGCAGTGTAGCTCTCCTCAGCAGGTACAGTAGAGTTGATGCTTATGCGCCTGCCTGTTGACGCCTTGTGACTGAGTCTGACCACCACCACGTAGGTGTGTCGCCTGACGTGGAGCTGATGCTTATGCGCCTCCCGACGTTGCAGCCTTCGCCTACCCACCACCTAGTAGCGCTAAACTTTTTGGACCAACGTCTCGTTTGCTGCAAGCGCTGACGCGTGGCTATGAAGAGTGCATAAAGGCGTTCTTGTGGCGTCTATGGTTCTGGTCCGCAGCCAGTTACTGGTCGCTCGATCAACCAGGTTAGTATATGACGCCTCTTTCTGTATCCTTCGCAGGACTTAATCAAAACCCTAAAAGAGCTCCCGTCTGCTGTAGGCGATAGCTTGGGGGCTAAGCTGCTGCGCAAGGAGGTCAAGGCTCTTCCACGCTCACCGCACCAAGGGGGTTCGAGACTGGGTTTCGACCACCGCGCACCAACCAGCACAAGAAGGGGACGACTGTCAGCAATTGCAGCTGCCTTGTCCTCAGCAACACCTGAAGAAAATCCCACTTCTTTCTCCTCAAAGGAACCAATGCTCTGATACCAGGTGATGGGGAGAAAACAGAATTAGGGTTAAGTGTTATGTGGGAGACATACACAGAGAAGCACAAGGGAGAGAGAGAGAGAGAGAGTTGTGGGGATAAGTCAACTCATCAATAGCATGAGTGTGTGACTCCCCTATCACACATGTATATTGCACTAGTACACATAGTGCACTTAGTACTTTTAATGTACTAAGTGTACTATGTACTATAACTTATGGGCTTGTACACACTATAAGGGTGGGCATAACGCCTTTACCCCAACACAAATCTCACGGGCCACTGGACAACTCATGAACAGATGCATAATTGTTTCAGTGCATGTCGTGCAGAAGAAGCAAGGGACCAATGTAATTTTACGACGGCTGAGCTGATCCCGTGTAGGTAAGTAACCCTTCCACCAACATCCTCCAAATGAAAACCTTACCTCGGTAAGGGAGTTTAGACTGCCAACCACGCATAAGAGTTTTCTGCCACCATGATTTAGACTTGTGCAATCCCACACCTTATTGGCCTTGGCTGAAACCCAATCTTTCTCTGATACGAGCTTATGATAGACTTGGTTAGCTGAAAGTGATATCAAGTCACTAGATTTACATAGTGCCCAATCAAGCCAAGGCTGATCTGCAGATGGCCGAGGCAATGGAGTAAAAGGCTCAACTGCATGCATGATGTCAACCCATAGTGGCTGAAATGTCCGAGGAACCCTAAAGTGCTGCCGAATACGACGAAACGAATATGGCCTGTCACACGACCAGGTATCACAGCATCTCGGATTCTAACCAAGCCTAACCTGACCATGCGGTTGAGTCGTATGCGTGAAGCATCTCTGTCTGGTCAAACAATGACACGCGACTCCACAAATGTTTCGAACTGCAAAGAGTTCAAAAGTAGTCTTTCATGACCAGGATCCCACCGAGCCAATAGTAGAACTTCATGCCAAGAAAGGAGAATATGCGATAAAATGTGAGATGAGCGAATACGGACAGGATGAGCCGCATTCACAATGTCCCACCATGAAGCCTGCACACGTGTCCGTCCATGTGACAATCCCTCCAACTCAATCAAGTCACGAGCCATGAATACCCAAGGCTGCTCCTGCAAACACATATCCTGAAAAAGCGCCCACCTACGCGCCACCATATGCAAGTGGACATCCAGTAAAGCAGCCCCACCCATTCTTTTGGGCGTCGTAATGTGATTCCAAGCTATCCATGTTTGACCCATAATATTTCCTTGCCTCTTCCACAGCATAAACCGAATGGGAGCAACCAAACGGAGAAGAGATTTGTGCGTCCAAGGTAGCAAAGGCAAAAAATAGGAAATCATGCTAAGCATAATAACCTGAGCTACCTTAACCCTCACGTGCATAGGCCACCCTTGAGCTTTCCAATACACAAATTTATCCGAGATCCGAGTAGAAATCCAAGCAAGAAGCGCTTGGGGGTCCACATCCACACCCACCGGATACCCAAGATGACGAACAATGTCTCCTGTATGCACCACACGGCCTTGCCACCCTAATGCCTCAAGATCAAATTCCGTGCATACAATGAGGGCTGATTTTGTTGAATTTATTTTCAGCCCAGAAGCCAATGCAAAATTATTCCAAGCTTCCATTGCTCGATCTATATTGGCTTTTTCGGCCCTGAGAAACATAAAAGTGTCATCCGCAAGGACTTGAGCAACCAATTGCTTGCCATGAGGGAGATGCAAACCAACCACTTCACCATGCGATGCCATAGCATCTAGGCGAGATAACATAGGATGAGTGGCAATGGCAAAGAAAAGAGGGCTAAGAGGACAGCCCTATCGGAGAGAACGGGTGAGAGAAATACCATCCGAAAGTCTTCCATTGAGCATAATTTGCGTGATAGAGCCAGAGCCAAGTAAATGCACTAAATTAGCCATTTTGGGACCAAAGCCCATGGTTGTCATTAATTGAGAAAGGAAAGACTAGGTGACATGATCAAAAGCTTTTTCAAGATCCAGCTGCAGCATCACAATCTCTTGCGTCTTTGCCTTGGCATAATCCACTCCAATTTGAACATTAAGAATATTATGCAAAAATATTCCTGCCATGCACAAATCCATATTGATATGGATGAATAAGAGTAGGAAGCACCTTCTGCAAGCGATTGGCAAAAATCTTTGTAAAGATTTTATACATAATACCCTTAAGTGAGATCGGGCGCCATTGAGCCAAAGAAGTAGGCGAAGGGACTTTGGGCAACAAACGAAGTATGCCCAACTTCCAATCGGCAGGCATATATCCCTCATCCCAAACCCTTTGACAAATAAGCGTCAAAGGCTCTGCAAGCCGATCAGCATATTTTCGAAAAAACTCATTTGTCAAACCATCCCAACCAGGGCTCTTTCCCATGGGAAGTTTGGAGAGAACAGCTTCCACTTCCCCTTGAGTAACAGGAGCATCAAGCTGAACCGCCACATCAAGGTCAACTTGATATCGTACTTCAGCAAACAATGACTCCCTTGCAGCCAGGACAGCCGGCGAGACATCCTCTCGAGGGGCAAGCAAATCTTCATAAAACCTGATCCAATGCTGAATAACCTCAGAAGGTTGAGTAACAAGGTTGCCTTGGGCATCCATCAGCCTAACAATATTCTGACGCATATGTTTTTGATGCAACTTATCATAGAAGCAATGAGATTGACAGTTAGCATCCCGCAAAGCATCAAGATGTGCAAGTAGTTTAAAGCGAACATATTGTGCTTCTTGCACCCTAGATAGCTCCTTTTTCAGCCATTCTATGGCATCCACAACTTCAGCATCCATAGAGTCAGTAAACATGAACGCCTGCAAGCCCTTTAAAAGCGACTCAAGAAGAGCCACATGCTGTTTTTGTATAGAGGCATTAGCAAGACCATAATGCCGCGCTAATCTCCGAGTGTTGGTAAGGAACACTGGCCAAGCATGATAATCAGCCATGGACACTCTTGTGGAGAAATGTCGTATCAACTGACGCATATAAACATCAAAAACTTCATGCTCCAAAAAAGTGTGATTTAAGCACAAAGGCAAGCGTCCCAACAAGCCTTTATATGCATCCACAGGATGATGGACCATTTCAAACACAAGCGTCCCAACAAGCCTTTATATGCATCCATAGGATGATGGACCATTTCAAACACAAGCGGCCAATGATCCGAGAAAACCTGTTGCTGATCAACCATCATAGTAAGAACCTCTGGCAAAAAGAGATCTTGATGTAAAATATACATCCTATCCAATCTAGCATAAGTGCCCTGAAACTCTTGTGAGGCATAAGTGTAACCCCTTTCATCTGGATGCAACCAAGACCACATGTCTTGTTTTAGCGACCTTGCTGCAAAAGCTTCCCACGCCATTCTCTCCGGGCCATCCATTACAAAATGAGGCGACGTGGCTTGCTCCCTGGAGACACACATATTAAAGTCTCCCATCACAAAGCCAGGATGAGAGATTGAAAGAGCACACAAGTCATTCCACAGCAAACGGCGTGCACGAGCATTATTTGGAGCATACACTCCTAACAACCATAAAGGCGTATCATCCCAAACAATCTGTATCACTAGAAATCTTCCATGAACATCTTGAATCACAAGAGAAGGCTGAAACTGCGAACGAACAGCAAACATAACACCTGACTGCGAAGCAGGATGTCCGCTGTAGAAAACATGAAACCCCTTATATACACAGGCTTTGCCAGCCAACTTATGCTGCTTATGTTCAACTGCACACAAAACATCCCAACCATGACAAAAAGTTGTACGCCAAAGCTTGAATTGCTTTTGGTGCGAGGAAATACCCTTTACATTCCATTGTACAATTTTCATAAGCCTTCCCAGAAAAGGAATCAACAAGGCCATGTACTAGGCCCAGGACAATCTGCCAAATCACGAACCTTTTGAAGCATTGCATTTTTAGACATGGTATTTGTGATCTCAGATTGCCCTTGGAGTTCCCAAGCACGTGCCGAAGGGTAGTGACCATCCCATGGCGAGATGACCTCACCGTTCGAACCAAACACAAGAGGCAATTGTTGTTGTGCTTCTTTTGTTAGGTGACTTCTAAAAGGATAGTGTTCTACTCTATCCACCCCAAGAGCCCCTGTACCCTGAGAAAGTTGGCCTCCCGGCCTCTCAATCCTGGTCTGTTGTTGGGCACCTGAACCCAAAGGGCGACGAGCATATGTATGTAAGGGCCCCTGATGAGTACGCAAAGGCCCCCGCCAAACAGCATCTGAGAAATCCCTCTGCGGGGCAACAAATCGTGTCTTTTTACCATGTACTTCCACCCATGGCTGCTCAACCTCATTCTGAACATCCACATGTACATCCATGTGCTGGGCATCATGTAAAGGAGCATCATGCTCATCTTCCACGGGCAACTGCCTATCAACGATATCCTTGGTAGCAACAACTTGTTCTTTCTTAGGACATTCGGAGACAAAGTGGCCCATCTCACCACATTTGAAACAGTGGCCAGCAAATGTATCCCACCTCAATTCATCCATTAAAGGTTGTAGCCCAGCCATATTGACACGCAAATGTGTTGGCCTAGGTCTCCCAGTATCCCACAACATGCATAGACGATTTCGGTTTCTAGATGTCATTTGAGGCACCACCAAGACATCACAGATACCTCGCATGAGACCTGGTAAAACACGCCAAAACATTGGTGGGAATTGTTTCACTTCAACCCAAACTGGGCAAGCCTGGCGCAACATATCTTGGTACTCTGCCATAGGCTTCCACGGAACCACATGAACCAACTGCCCATCCAAAAAGAGTGGCACCTGCTCCAAGACTATCCTACGGGCTTCCGAAGTGCGAAGAAGTATTTCATAAAAGCCTCTCGGACCATCATAAATCTCCTCAAGTGCCTCAAGCGACACCAAGCGGCCCAACCATGCTCTAAGACGAGGCAACAACGGAATACGCCCAGTAAAGAAGAAGATAGCTGCACGATCATGAAAATCTGCTAGCTGTTGTAGTAACAAAAGAGTCTCCATGCATACATCAGCCACACCACCATTATCTACTGCAGCCATTTGCACGCTATTTGCCTTCACATATTCTTGCAGAAGCTCACTAGTGATCTGCAGCAAACGTGCAAACTCCGGAGAAGGTACCTGAGAACTTTCCTCTGCATTCTCTCCAACTTTCACTGGAGTGTAGCTTGCATCAACATAAAGCCTTTGACGTTTTTGTTGCTCCGAGGCATTTGAAGCATAACACACATCCTTCTCGATCATCTCCTCAATAAGATCCATGTTAAGGCTATTGGCAGCCATGCTACCAACAGCAGTAGCCGGGCCATCCAAATCCATGTACAAAAGCAAAGAAAACCCGTTCTCTCAAACCCTAATTCAGCACCCTAATTGGCAGCCATGCTACCAACAGCAGTAGCCGGGTCATCCAAATCCATGTACAAAAGCAAAGAAAACCCGTTCTCTCAAACCCTAATTCAGCCGGGTCATCCAAATCCATGTACAAAAGCAAAGAAAACCCGTTCTCTCAAACCCTAATTCAGCACCTGAAAACACTAATTCAGCAGCTGCAAACCCTAATTCAGCAGCTGCAAACCCTAAATCAGTAGCTTATCAACTTCTGCGGTAGTCGATTTGCATACGGTGAGTACAACAGGGCAGTCAGGTACAGCACAGTAGCCTGTAGCGAAGTCGACTTGCCTGCGCTCTCTCTCTCTCTCTCTCTCTCTCACACACACACACACACACACACACACACACACACACAGCTGCAAACCCTAAATCAGTAGCTTATCAACTTCTGCGGTAGTCGATTTGCATACGGTGAGTACAACAGGGCAGTCAGGTACAGCACAGTAGCCTGTAGCGAAGTCGACTTGCCTGCGCTCTCTCTCTCTCTCTCTCTCTGTCTCTCTCTCTCACTCTCTCTCTCTCTCTCTCTCTCTCACACACACACACACACACACACACACACACACGCATACACACAGCTCCAGCTCCAGCTCCAGCTCCAGCTCCAGCTCCAGCTCCAGCTCCAGCACCCGTTAGGCGAGCTCTCTGTCTCTCTCTCAAAAATCCTTAGCTTAATGTTCACTCTCCTCTCTCTCTCTCTCTCTCTCTCTCTCTCTCTCTATATATATATATATATATATCTTGCTCTCCCTCTTCCTTAAGTGAAAGGATGCGCAGATGTAAACAGGGCTGCAGCACACATACAGGTTCTCTCTCGGCACTGCCACGTGGGCTGGACTGCGCTCGCTTTCTATTCTTTTCTTTCTCGTGGAAGGAGGCGCAGGGTTGCAGGCTGCTGTAGAGGGTGGCGCACAGAGCTACAGGCAGGGTTTTGCTCTCTCTCTCTCTCTCTCTCTCTCTCTCTCTCTCTCTCTCTCTCTCTCTCTCTCTCTCTCTCTCCCCCCTCCTCGCTTGGCACACAGGCAGGCTGGCCTACAGGCGCACAGAGGACTGCAGCGCGAGCCTTTATGGAGACGAAAACCTGTTCGTCTGGAGTGCTTCAGTGTTTGGTTCAGAAGACACTCCATGGGAAGGCCACGATGGAGGCTGTGACGAAGGAGATTGTGGCTGAGAGCAAGAAAGCTGCATCAGGAAAGCTCTGGTGACATGAAACTTGGAAAGAAGAGTTTTTGGGATTGTTTCAGAGGCATGACCGCTATGGCAAGAGTGGGAGCATGAGGCTATGATTCCGAAACATGAACGCTTGAACTCCTGGAAGGAAAAAGCTGCAGATCAGTTTGTATCTTGGGTTGCTTTCTCTTTGTCTTTGGGCATGATGTTTGGGTGGGTTAGAAGTGCTCTCTAGTGCTGGCCCTGTGTGCCTTTGGAAAGCCAGATTGAGTCGAAAGCTTGGATCATGGGACACATCTAAGGTAGACTTGCAAGAGAGCAAGGATGCCATGAGAGGTGCCGGCTAGCGAGTCTTGAGCCTTGAGTGCGTATGAGGTCCTCGAACACTTAGCTTGAATGCTTATGTGAAGACAAAGATCAAGGGTTAAGGCTTTGAGAAGGGCTCTTGATGAAGAAGACATGGGGTAAGGCTTGCTGAGCACTCATTTGGAAGACCTGGGTGATACTACAAGGGATCTTGTTGGTGGAGGATTCTACAAGTTGTACTTTTTGTACTCGAATTTAATCAAGTAAAGAAATACCGCAAGGGGCGCCACTGCGATTTGGGGCTAATCGGTGTCCATGTACTATTTGTAAGAGCACTCTAGCTCCCCCTGTTTGTTCAGTTTCAATAAAATCTTGGTTTGGCCCAAATTGACCGTAAGGTCTCTCTCCCTGCAAATTGTGTCCTATGCATTTAAGTGTTTTTGTAAACCCTTGGCTGAATCTGAGATCAAGACAATGTCGTCAGCATATAGCAATATGGCCACTACTATCTGAGCCAATGGTGAACCTCTACCTCCAAAACTATCCACAAATACTGCGATCTCATCAATGTATAGGCCAAAGAGTGTAGGTGAGAGTGGGCAGCTCTGCTTAACCCCAATAGTGTTAGATATCATCCCCTACTTGCTGGCTTCCTATTTGGTGTCCTATTTTAGCCTCTAGGGTTGACCATGTTAGTTTGAGGGGCTAGTCACCCCTCACATGTAGCTGCCTTCATGCAGAGATATATATAGCCGGCATGCCTCCCTCATATTTCATTGCTTGCCTAGCTTGTCTAGCTGCAGTCCCTCACTTACGAGGTTCTCCTCTCTTGCTCGGGACATGTATTCCTTTTGGTGATGATATTTAGAGCAGGTTGTCACCTCTCTCTCTCTCTCTCTCTCTCTCTCTCTCCTGTGTTTCCACTTTCCCTTCTTCCGCTGCACATTCTATCATGGTATCAGAGCGCCGGTGATTTTCAGCGTTGGATGCTCCCTCCTATACCTCTTCATATCTGCGTTTTTCCGCCCATGGACAGATCTGCGTTTTTGTGTTCATGCGTTGAAGCGTGCGTTTCTTCAAGGGCTGATTGATAAGTCCTATCTTGGACTAGTGTCCAAGTACCAAGCCATATCCTTTGTCTCGTCCAAGATGTGCAATGGTCAACATGTATGAGGGCTCTACCCTTGGTCTTATCACATGCATGCGCTCTCTCAAATCCACATTTTCATTGCAAAGTTACAAGGGTAAGGTATCGAATGCAACAAACTTGTAGACTAGAGAAGAAAAATAACAAATATTGCAATCTTGCAAAACTCAAGTCGGAGTCGAATTTTCCTTGTCCTTCAGTACGAAGAGAAGGTTCAGGGTACTCTTGTTGAAGCCAAGTATTTTGAGATGCAAAGCTGGGTTGGTTAGTCCTCTTTCACTAGCAAATAGCCATATGATTCTCAAACCGAGTTTGTGGATAATTTGCACAAGTAGTTGACTTGCAAGGAAATTTTTTTCCAAATTGTTCGTTGAAGTCTCCCAAAATTTGGTAGATGCTTGGCTAGTGGATTGGTAAGACTTTTAGCTTAAGCACATCAATAACCTTGTGAATCTCCTAGTTGGGACGGTTTTCCTTAGTTTTTAGGAAAGTTGTAACATGCAGTGGAAGTAGGGATCCTGTCACACAAGTCTCACACCGCCTTTTGTATCTTGAGTTTCGCGAGTTTAGCAATCCACTTTTATGACTTCAAACTTTAAGAGATTTAGAGGGAGAGAGATAGAATCTGTACACCTTATGGGGTCTGAGGGATGTCCCAATCCAAGATCTTTTGAACCTTTGAGGGGTCCAAACGAATCCCATTGGAACCGATGATATAGCCCAAGTATTGAACCTCTTTAACGCTGAAGATAGGCTTTTTGGCGTTTATATAGAGCCCATTATCTTGCAAAAGTTGCAAGACTTTCTCCACATCTTTCTCATGTTGCTCCGCAAAATGGCTGAGAATACAAGTATGTCATCAAGAAAGATGAAGACACACTTACCAATGAGGACTGTGAAAATCCTGGACATCATTTTATTGAAGGTTGCGGGTGCATTGGTAAGCCCAAAAGGCATGACTACGAACTCGTAGTAACCATGCTCTGTCTGAAAAGCTGTTTTTGGAATGTCAGCTTCGAAAATGCGGACCTGATGGTGATCACTCTTGAGATTGATCTTAGTGAAAATTTTTGCACCGTCAAAACGCTCCAAAATGTACTCAATCCTTGACATAGAAAACTTATTCTTAATGGTGAGTTTGCCCTGTAGTCTACACAAAGGCGTGCAAACTTGTCCTTCTTTTGGACAAATAGGATGGGTGTAGCGAATGGTGAGGAAGAAGGCCGAATGAATCTGGCTCGGAGGAGCTCAGATAACTGTCTTTCTAGCTCACCCTCTAAAGTCTTGGAAAGACGATAGGGGAACTTGCTAGGAGGTTCTGATCCAAGGACCAAATCGATATGATGGTCCTCAGGACGTGATGGAGGGAGACTGGGTGGGAGATGGTCCCTAAGCATAATGTCCTGATGTCTAGACAAGAGGTCTGCTACTAACTGCGGGACTAAAGATGAGATAGTTACTGCTGATGAGATAGAGGGTGGCTGAGCACGAACACAAAGTAGTGCTTCTTCTTCTCCCTTACAGATAGCTCATCGGGCCTGGAGGTGCGAAATCAATGGGATGCCACGAATGCTTCTATCTCCACAAATCATGACGGGCTCAGGAAAACCTTTATAGATAGTAAAAGTGTCTTGTCCCCAATTAGGAAAAGGATCATATTGACGAAACCACTAGATTCCTAAGATCATGTCACACCCCAGAAGAGGCGAGACAATGAAATCTCGTTGGATGAGGCCTTTTGAACTTCAAAGGCAAACTGCTATGCCTTTTGAGATATGTGGGTGCGGAGACCAGGTGTGAATCCGTCCACATCCGAGTGATATGGCACTAATGTGCAGCTCATCTTGTTAGCCAACTAGGGAGAGATGGCGTCCTCATTGTTGGGGTAAAGGCACTATGCCCACCCTTATAGTGTGTACAAGCCCATAAGTTATAGTACATAGTACACTTAGTACTTTTAATGTACTAAGTGCACTATGTGTACTAGTGCAATATACATGTGTGATAGGGAAGTCACACACTCATGCTATTTCCCATGAGTTGACTTATCCCCACAACTCTCTCTCTCTCTCTCCCTTGCTTCTCTGTGTATGTCTCCTACATGAATAACCTAACCCTAATTATCTCTCTCCCATTCAACTGGTATCAGAGCCATGCATTGGGAACGGCGACAAATCGGAGATGGACAACGGCCTCGGTAGATTTGCCATCATTTTAGGCACCGCCTCCATTAGTTCACTGCTGGACGGCTCTATCAGATTTCTGTGAGGCGTGCAGTGAGTGAGTGAGGCCGGAGGAGGTCCAGTTGGCTGGCTTTCAGGCGGAGGCGGCGAAGGCAGCTGGGAGCGATGGCATAGAAGGTCGCAGCAGCCAAGCGAACCACAAGGCAGCAGTCAGGTGGGCGGAAGGAGAAGGTGGCGGGCAGCCACTTCTGCGCTGAATCACACGCAAGGCGTTGGGCGTAGGCTGGCTGCTGGGCGTGAGCGAGGACCCGTAGCGAGCCCCTATAGTTGCTAGTTTCGGTGAGCCGTGTAGCGCTGGCGGGCGGCGCTCAGCTCCACGTCACCCATTGGTGCAGTCCGCCAAAGCCCGCCTCATCGTCACCAGGCGGCCTATGTCGCCTCGCTCCACGTCACCCAACTCAAGTTGACGTGTGTGTGCGCTTACAAGTTGACTCCAACGCAACCTGGTGCGCAGCCAATCAAGTCCTGCAATCTACGACTTCCAGCCCAATACGCAGCAGCAGAGAAGAGCCAACACCCTGGAGCATGGATCCACAAGCTGTAGCAGTGTAACCACCCATTCGTTCGAACTGGCAGCAGGAGCATCAGCATCAACATCAACATCAGCAAGAAGCGTCCCCCCCTTTCTGCATCAGATTTCTGCAACAGCATCAACAGAAATTCAGCCTGCAAATCTCAGAGAAATTCAAAATTAAGAGGTATTTGCCTTCAATTTTGGGAATTTCTTATCAATTCAATCAATTGAGCAGGTACAGGTGCCGAATTGCTCAATTTCTGAGCAAAATTGGCAAAATTGGGTGACATTGGTCACAATCAGGATCAATTTGCAGGAAATTGGATGTCGAAATTTGGGGCTTTTGATGTAATTGTGCAATTAAGCAGTCATACATGCTGTATGATGTGAGAAATCGCACATTTGGGCAAAATTGCAGCAAATTGCAGTGCAAATCAAGGGGCTTTTGTGCCGATTTGGTTGATTTGCATGCAGGCACTCGCAGTTGATGCTTTGGGTAATTTGTTGATGCCTGACAAGCACTCAATGTGCCTGTAAATCAAGGGGCTTTCATGTATTGGATGTATATGTGGCCAGGGGGAAGCATCGCGAACACTCTGGATGCCTTCATGTGCGTCAATGTACCATGTATGATCAGCAATTGATCTTAAATCAAAGGGCTTTTCAAGATTTTATGCTCGTTAAGCTTGGCAAAGCAGCAGGCAAGACATTTATGCCTTGAATCCTCAGAAATCAGCTTGCAGTCAAGGGGCTTTTGCCCAATTTCTGTTCGGAACTGTTGTATGCAGTGTTCGAGACTGTAAAAGTCTGATTTTCACTCATTTGGACAGCCAGGAGAGCATTTATTGCTACTGTACTTGCTGGTACAAATTTGGCACAGCTTTGTGCAAGTTTTGGCATGGCTGTACACTGATTTGAGTGAGGAAAAGGTTCAATTTCAGCTGCTGTACTTGTTGGTACAGGTTTGGTACATCATTGGTGAGCACTTAGTACTCCTGTACAGTACTTTGGAAGGGCAACAGAGCACATTTAAGGTGCTGTCCTAAATCTGCAGCAACCAGATTTTGGTGATTTCATCACATAAAGTGGGAGTAAAGTTGCATTCGTGCTTCCGCAGTGGGAGATAAAGCTTGGGAGAACAACTGTAAGCACTTTGTGTGCTTTTGGTGCAGTGTTTGCACATTTTGCAGGGAGTCAGGCATTGACAGGTTGCATATTGCTATGGCAACCACAGGTGAGAGCTCTTCATTGCTTCACATCAAGAAGCTTGAAGGCTCACATAACTATGATATTTGGCAAACCCAGTGCTATAATGTGTTGCTCCAGAAGAAGCAGCACAAGCCTATCAAAGAAAGGGGTGTAATGCCCGCTTCTCTTACTGCTGAAGAGTGGGAAGATATGGATGAGCTGGCAAGATCTACTATCATGTTGTCTGTGTCAGACTCATTACTTTTCAGCATTCGTGAAGAGAAGACAGCTTGGGGAATGTGGCAGAGATTGTAGGACTTGTATGCCCAACAAAGTGCCTCAAGCAAAGTGTATTGGTTGAAGAAACTCATAGGTCTTCAGATGAAGGAAGGGGCGTCTATGACAGCCCATCTAAATGAGTTTAATGATATTGTCAGCTAGGTCATTAATCAAAAGTTGGCAATGGACGATGAGTTCAAAGCCACTTTTTTGTTATGCACTTTGCCAGAGAGTTGGGACACATTCAGGACAGCCACTAGCAATTCGCATGCTATGCTGTCATATGCAGATGTTGAGGGTGCTCTTCTTCAAGAAGAGATGAACAGGAAAAACAACTCTGTTGGAAAGTCCAATGCAATGAATGCACGTGGGAGATCCCAGCAAAGGGGAAAAAGCCAAGAAAGGGGAAGGAGCAAGTCTCGCTCCAAAAAGGATTTGGAATGCCATTATTGTGGCAAGAAGGGACACATTAAAAAGCAATGCTACAAATGGAAAAATGATCAAAAAGAAAAGGGAAAAGGCAAAGACAAAGACAAAGATGAAGCCAAAGATGTAAAGCCAAAGGGCAAAAGTGGAGTCAAGATTGAAGAAATCAATGTGTCACATGCAGGTGGCAGTGAGGATGAGGTCCTATTTACGTCTTCACTTGATGCCCATTCACTTCTTACAGGTGGTCATGGTATGCACTCATGGATCATTGATTCAGGTGCCTTCTTTCATGTCACAGGTTGCAGAGACTTGTTTGTCAGGTATACTGCTGGCAATGAAGGAGTGGTTTATTTGGGTGATAACCATGCATGCAAGATTCTTGGCAGAGGTGATGTGAGGCTTGTGTTTTCAGATGGCTCACAGCGTATGCTCCATGATGTCAGGCATGTGCCTGAGATCAAGAAGAACCTGCTTTCTACTGGACAGCTTGATGATGCTGATTATGTTACCACATTTGGTCGTGGAAAGTGGAAGATTTGTAAGGGCTCACTGGTTGTTGCCAGAGGCTCTAAGGTGGACACTCTTTATTTCATGCATGCAGGTGTTTGTCACCATGCTAATGTAAATGCAACCGAGCTGCCAGAAATCTCTCTGTGGCATAGTCGGTTGGGACACATGAGTGTCAAAGGAATGGAGCAATTGTCTCGTTTGGGTTACTTGCCTTCTCTAAAGTTTTCAAGTTTTCAGTTTTGTGAGCATTGTATATATGGCAGGCAACTGCAGTGCCCCCACAAGAAAGCTCTTGGACAGAAAGATGCTCAGTTAGAGCTTGTGCATACAGATGTATGTGAGATGCCTCAGCTTTCTTTGGGAGGGACAAAATATATTGTGTCTTTTATTGATGATGCCACACGCAAGGTGTGGGTCTATTCTCTTCGTTTGAAGAGTGATACATTCTCAGTGTTTGAGAAGTTTGTTGCTCTTGTTGAGAATCAAACTGGCAAAATACTGAAGGCTTTGCGTTCCGACAATGGTGGAGAGTATATGTCCAAACAGTTTCAGGACTTCTGTGATGCTAAAGGCATCAAGAGGGAGCTCTCTACTCCTTATGATCCTCCACAAAACGGGACAGCAGAGAGGATGAACAGGACCATTCAGGAGAAGGTCCGTTCTATGTTGTCACATGCTGCGTTACCTCATGGTTTTTGGGCTGAAGCTGTTATGACAGCCGTTCATCTTATAAACAGGTCACCTAACACGAGGCTTGGTGGGAAAGTGCCAGAGGAAGTATGGACAGGGAAGCCTCCGTCATACAAGCACTTGAGAGTGTTTGGTTGCGTTGCGTACGTGCACATACGCAGGGAAATGCGCACCAAACTTGATCCTAAGTCTCACAAATGCATATTCCTAGGATATGGTGACAGAGGTGAAATGGGGTATAGACTTTGGGATCCCGTGAATAAAAAGATTATACGCAGCAATGATGTCATTTTTGATGAAACATGCATGTATAAGGAGCCTGCAAGGCAACAGGAGCCTGGCAGAGTCATCTTTGATGATGATGGACATCATGGACAACAACAAAGGGCTGTAAATCAGCCATTACAGCAGGAAAACCAGCCCTTAAATGGTGTTGAAAATGGTCCAAATGGACAACCAGAGATGGCAGAAGATATCCCTATGGATATACCACAGCTAGAGGAGATACCGGGCATGATATTTCAGCCTTATGGCATGGAACAGGAGCCACCAATGGGTGATATGCAGGCTGGACAGCAACCTGCAAATGATGGTCATTGGGTACGGAGGTCCACAAGACCCTCCAGAGCCCCTGACAGGTTTGTTCCAGGGGTTGACTACTTGATGCTCATTGACTGTGGGGAGCCCTCATGTTATAAGGAGGCTTTACAGAGGGCAGACAAGGCTCTTTGGGAGCGTGCCATGAAGTCACAGATGGATTCTCTGCACAAAAATGGAACATGGAAGTTGGTGCATTTGCCTGCAGGCAAGAAGGTTTTGCCATGCAAGTGGGTATACAGGCTCAAAGTTGCACCAGATGCAAAGCCAAGATACAAAGCCAGGTTAGTGGCTAAGGGCTTCAAGCAGGAATATGGTGTGGACTTTGATGAGATCTTCTCTCCAGTGGTCAAAATGACTACACTTAGAGCTGTGTTAGCTTTGGTTGCGCATGATGATCTGGACTTGATTCAGATGGATGTGAAGACTGCTTTTCTTCACGGTGATTTCCATGAGGAGATATATATGCAACAGCCAGAGGGTTATGCAGTAAGTGGAAAGGAGAAGCTTGTATGCAAGCTGAAAAAGAGTCTTTATGGGCTCAAACAGGCACCAAGAGAATGGTATCATAAATTTGATACATTCATGAAATCCCAGAAATTCAGGAGAAGTGACATAGATCACTGCTTATACACCAAGAAAGCTTTGGATGGCAGTCTATTGATCCTCATCTTGTATGTTGATGATATGTTGATTGCCGGGAAATCTCGTAAGGAGATGGATGCCTTGAAGCAGAGGCTGCATGAAACCTTTGATATGAAGGATTTGGGTGATGCAAATCACATCTTGGGTATGCGGATACTCCGGGACAGAAATCAGCATGTGTTGTATTTGTCTCAGAAGGAATACATTGGCAAAGTTTTGCAGAGGTTCAATATGGACGGGGGGAAGAAGACTAGTACTCCTTTGCCTCCATATATGAAACTCAGTGCTATGGACAGCCCATAGTCGGATAGAGACAGGGCTGATATGGCCAAGGTTCCGTATGCTTCAGCTTGTGGCAGTCTTATGTATGCCATGGTTGCTACTAGGCCGGACATTGCATTTGCAGTGGGAGTAGTTTCTAGATACATGGCTAAACCTGGCAAGAAGCATTGGGAAGCAGTGAAAGGTGTCATGAGATACCTGAAGGGCACACAGGATTTGTGCATTTGTTTTGGCAAACAGGATGCATTAGTGCATGGTTACACGGATTCGGATTATGCTAGTCATCCAGATAACCGGAAGTCTACTACCGGTTATGTGTTTACATTCACAGGAGGTGCTGTGTCATGGATATCCAGGATGCAGAAGTGCACAGCCTTATCTACTACAGAGGCCGAGTATATTGCAGCCACAGAGGCTTGCAAGGAGGCATTATGGCTATCTCGGTTAGTGGTTGATTTGGGTTATACAGGGGATATTCCATTGTTGCATTGTGACAGTCAGAGTGCCATCCAGTTGGCAAAGAACCCTGTCTTTCATGCAAAGACGAAGCATGTGGATGTGAAGTATCACTTCATCAGAGAGGTGATAGAGAACAAGCAAATTCAGCTTGTTAAGATTCATACGGATGACAACCCGGCTGATCTGTTGACAAAGAGTTTGCCTCCGGAGCGATTTGCTCATTGCAGACACTTGATGGGCATTGGATGAGGCCAGTTTCAGCCTTGATATGGCCTTGTATATTATCATGTACATGCTGATTTTTCTTTTCCTTTACTTAAGGGCACTTTGCCTTTAAGTGGGAGGTTGTTGGGGTAAAGGCACTATGCCCACCCTTATAGTGTGTACAAGCCCATAAGTTATAGTACATAGTACACTTAGTACTTTTAATGTACTAAGTGCACTATGTGTACTAGTGCAATATACATGTGTGATAGGAGAGTCACACACTCATGCTATTTCCCATGAGTTGACTTATCCCCACAACTCTCTCTCTCTCTCTCTCCCTTGCTTCTCTGTGTATGTCTCCTACATGAATAACCTAACCCTAATTATCTCTCTCCCATTCACTCATAACTGTCCATGTCGAATAGAATTACAAACTGTCAGTCCTTGGCAGAGCCATAAGTTCGGATGAGGCATTTCTGTGCAACATCGCTCTCACCCTCCTGCTTAGCATCAAATACCAGGGATGGTATAGTATGCATAGAAGGTAAAAACTGAACTGCATTTGTGGTAGTAGGTGGGACCGGATGAGCTGGAGATGCTGCGGCAACTGTGGTAGAAGGAGCTTTGGAGGCTTGCTTTGCTTGCCATTTGTGGCAATCCTTCATACTATGCTTGATGGTATGATAGAAAAAAAATTTGTTTTTTGACTGGTATTTCTGTTGCTCCTCTGGAAGAAGATAACCTCCAGTAATGCTTGCTTTAGCCTTTTCCTTAGGGGTTTTCTTAGGCTTGGATTCCTTATCCTTCTTACTCCATGACCTAGAGCTATTACCGCCGTCCTTCTTAGCATCTTTAGAAGATGCATTACCTTTCCGTGGCTGCGCAGTAGATTGCTGCTATCGGGGTTTGGTTTTGGACTGTGACGACTGCGTAGGCTTGCCTCGGTTCATCTTCATTTCTTCATTTTGAGCCAAGGTCAAAGTCTGGTAATAGGTACTGGGTTCAAAGTTACGAACTGTGAACCGGATATTAGGATCTAATCCACGAATGAATTGATCCATCTTGGCCTGCTTAGATAACCCTATCTGTTGTGCTAAAGTTGTAACCTTGCCGAAAAATTGAAGCAGAAGTGACCCGCTCTGTCCGAGTCCATAGAACTCATGTGCCAGGCTGGTCATATACTGGGGAGGGAGAAATTTGGTCTTTAGGTCGTGAACAAATGTGTCCTAGCTAAAAGCTGTAATACCTGTGGTCTAGTCTGTATGAAGACTAGACCAATGTTGCCACCAAGTGATTGCCTCACCCGTAAGGTGGGGAGCGGCTACGTGGACTCTATCCTACGGATCTGTAATCCTAGCTAAAGGAAAATGAGCAGTAAATTGATGAATGAATTGATTAACTGCTAAATGATTACACTTACCATCATACTTACTAAAATTTGGTTGAGTTCGAATGACGGTAGTCGATGTCGTGGGTTGGTGGCTGGTGGCACCTAAGGATGGGGAAACTGAAGAGAGGTGTTGATATCTTAGATGCATGGCCTCCTTTTCCCTTTGGTGCTTGAGTAACATACATTCTCGATTGAGCTCTCGTTGGTGCTCTTGAGCGGCAAGTTCAGCGTGACGCCGGTTGGGCTTCCTCATAGTCCCGTCTGTCTACTTTTTGTTGCTTTCTTGCTTTAGCTTCATCTTTTTCTTCTCTCTGTTGAACCTCGTCTTCTCTTCTTTGTTGTTCCATCTGAAAGAAGAGGGAGATGTAGTTGGGGGTTGCTGGAGGTGGAGGTGGAGGTGGTCGTGCTACTGTTGCCTCCAAAAGTTGGAGACGATCCATAAGAAGCTGGTTCTGAGCTCTGAGAGTAGAGCTATGGTATCTGCGGTAGTCGGAAGAGCAAGGTCTCCTTCGGGGGAAACGTCTTCTGGCTGATGTGTACTCTCCTCTGTAGACATGATGTTGAAGTCGGTGGTTGTGCCGGAACGCAATTTGACCATCCAAGGATGCCCTCATGCTAGGATGCGTTGTGTGTGGACAAGCTGAATCTGATACCAATGTAACATGCAGCGGAAGTATTCGTAATTAAGGATCTAGTCACACAAGTCTCACTTTTATGACTTCAAACTTTAAGAGATTTAAAGGGAGAGAGATAGAATCTATACACTGTATGGGGTCCCGAATTACCTACTGAAGGGCCCCCTACCCCTTTACTAGAATAGTAAACTTTGGTATGAATGGAAGTAATCTTCAGGTTACCTGTAATCTTGGTCAAGTGAGCTCCCTTAGGATTTTTTTTTTTTTTTTGCTCGAGGGTAGCTCCCTTTCCAATGGCTTGTCTGGCCACAAGTAAAACACTCGCTCTCTCAAATGTTATGGAGGCTTTGCTCGGTCCTTTGAGTCTTCTTGGAATTGGGTTGACTCGAAGAAACCGAAACTTACGGTTATGTTTGGAATTTGGTTCGGAGGTGCTTGAGCTTTTTTGTTTTTGAGGCGAAAGGAAACGGTAGCTCAACCTTTTATGCTTGATTTATTAGTAGGTCACTTTTATGCGGATGGTGACTCTTACTCTTGCTGGCTATTTCTTCATAAATCTTTGCAAAATGTATAGCATTCTCAACTGTTTTGCAATTATTGTTCCTCTTATGATCAGGGGACAATCCCCGTTAAAAAAACCAAGCAAGGTGACCACATCCATATGCATTGCTTTCTCCTGCAACTCTCTAAACTTGTGCGAAAAGGTGCCAAAGGACATGGTCTTCATATCCAGCTTTGTAAACCTAGATACTATGTCATACTCATCCTCTGCCTGGAGGAACTCATCCTTGAACATCTGCTCGAAACTAGCCCAAGCTGTAGGCTTGTTCGGAAGCTCTCTTCACCATGCCAAGGCTTTCCCTTTGAGGAGGCCCTTTACCATGTAAATCTTCTCAGCATCTTGGACAAGATGGAACTCAAAATGGATATTCCATCGATTTAGCCATGCATCAATCACTTCCTGGGTTCTCTCCTTCTTCTCCCTTGAAAAGATCTCTGGGGTAAAGAATGGAGCCGCTGAAATATGCCCTGCAGGTGCGGGAGTACTAGCCACCACCTTTCGTAGAATAGTGCTGATGCAATGTAGAAATCTCCTTTTGGAGATTAGTCATCTCACTACCCTGATTCCTTAGAGTAGTTACCTCAAGCTTTCTCGACCACAACTATCTCCTCCTCTTCCACCATGCTGGTATGGTGGCCAAGCTTAGTATCATGGCAAGGTTCGCCAACATGTCATGTACGAGACATGTGCAAGGCTCATCCTAGGCTAATCCTGAAGAGGCAACGAGATACAGTCAGATCAGAACCAGAATTTTGAGCATGTGTTGCTGCTTTGGCAAAGGCATGCCTAATAGTGGACAAGGGGTTGCTGTTGGCCATCACTTGATTAGCAAAGGACCTGTCGGCTGCATCATGTGGATTTTGTCTACGACCTGGCAGCGGTCGGCTAGTCCAATTGGTTATTCCCAAGCGTATAAAAGGCAACGAGGCTCATCATTTTGGACCATTCAGTCCAGCCAGGACTGGGTCATGATTTTAGGCATAGACTAGGCTACACACCTTTTACTAAAGGCAGCCTATGGCTGCAGAATCTGTACTACCTTTTTGTACTATAAGAATATACTGAATACTCAGCTCTCTCTCTCTCTCTCTCTCTTCTTTCTTCTGCATGTGTTTTTGCATCAGCATGTTCCAGGATGTGTTTAGGGCTGAGAGAAGACTCTGAGAGCTTCCGCATGTAACATTGGTATCAAAGCATCAGGCTCAACAAGGCTAAACAATGATTCAGTCCCAGATGAAGGTGCGTAGGTCCAAGGTATAGGAAAGTGCACAGGTACGAGGCCCGAGGCAAGGAACACAAGACATGGAAGAATTCCCAGGAGGTTGGTTGGTGGTGTTCCACAAAGCCCAAGGGAATGGCAGTCCTGTAATTCGGGTGCCACTTGGGGCATACTAGGAAAGGCTTTTTAGGCAACGGTTCTTGAGGAGGTTGATCCTTCAAGGGGTGGAGTGCCAGATTGAATACTCAGGAAAGAAGACCAGAGACAGTGTTCAGAGACAGGGTAGGAATGGAAAGGGGATTGGATGGAACAGATGCATAGATCTTCATTAGAGTCGGAGTGGAGTTGGGGACCGGGCCTGGTGTTCAGTGAAAAGGTTGTCAGAGGGAAGGATGACGGAGGGACTTTGGAAATAGAGAATGGGATGATGACAGTCATCCAAGAACACATATTGGAATCCCGTCATCAAGTTTAGCAGAGGGGGATGTTATGTACAAGACATGTGCAAGGGTAATCCCAAGCTAATCTTGAAGAGGCAACAAGATAATGACAGATCAGAACCATAATTTTGAGCATGTAGTGCTGCTTTGGCAAAGGCATGCTTGATAGTGGACAAGGGGTTGATGTCGGCTAGCACTTGATTAGTAGAGGACCTGTTGGCTGCAGTATATCATGTGGATTTTGTCCAGGACCTGGCCGACCAGCAGTCGGCTAGTCCAATTGGTTATTCCCAAGCCCATGAAAGGCAACAAGGCTCATCATTTTGGACTATTCAGTCCAGCCTGGACTGGGTCATGATTTTAGGCATAGACTAGGCTACACACCCTTTCCTAAAGGCAGCGTATGGCTGCAGAATTGTACTACCTTTTTGTACTATATAAGAATATACTGAATACTCAGCTCTCTCTCTCTCTCTCTCTCTCTCTCTCTTCTGCATGCGTTTTTGCATCAGCATGTTCCAGGATGTGTTTAGGGCTGAAAGAAGACTCCCAGAGCTTCCGCATGTAACACATTTGCCCGTCCTGTATCTTCTAGTTCCCACTCATGATCGACAAATTATCGTTAAAGGAGAGGGGCTGGGGTGTCACAAAGGGTATGAGAGATGGAAGAGAAAAAAAACTAGGGTGTATCACTGTCACTGCCAAAAAACATGAAAATGGACGTGTACTGATGCTGAGTTTTCAGAAAAGCGAGGGAAAAAACTATGAACTTAAGGTTAAAATCTGAGACTTTCGTGTACAACCACTCACCAGTTGAAGTCTGCTCCTCGCTATTTTGTCCCATGCCGAACGTAAGGAAATTTCACTGTTTGATGGTTTAATAGGGACTATGTGCTCTATTATATAGGGTGCCACCCAAGCTTTTAAAAAAAAAACATATAATGTTTTTTTGCTTAAAAAACTGGGTGCCTCTTTCTTACCCCCCAAAAAATGGCCAAGTATACTTTTTTTAAAGGTGGTTTGCCGAAAAAAAAAACAAGATGCTTTCTTTAAACAGGTGGTTTGTGAAAAAAACCAAGATGCTTTTTTGGTTTAATCCTTTTTAGGGAACAACCCGCCCCCCCCCCCCCCCCCCCCCCCCCCCCCCCGCCCGCATTCCCCAAAAAAAAAAAAAACTACCTAGCTTTTTCTGGCTGCCTGGTTGTGTCAGTGCCTAGAAGCATCCGGCTGTTTACTTTACCAGCGCACAGAAGCAGCCGCATCTGTCCGCCTGTCGTTTCTCTCCCTCTGTTGCGCTGACCAGACCTCTGTGCTGCACCAACAATTGGGCTGTTTTGCTGCACAACTGGTCCCACAATGTGGCTGGTGCCTACAGCCCTGCTGTCATGTTTCGCACATGCTGAATACAGCCTATGGCTGCACATCCAGGTTTCCCTTGCCCACGTGTTTCTCTACATGAAGCACAGCACTCAGAGGGTTGACCAAAGTGAACAAGAGTTTACACATTCCTATACACATGCGTCTCCTATTTCCCCCCTCTCAGAATCTACATACATCTACTTGGCAGTAACCCTAGAAAGCATACATTTTGATGAGACAAAAAATCAACTAAGGTGCTGAGAGAAATACTTGGGAATCCCGACCCGAGATAAACCATAAAAGACAAAGCAAACCTTTGTAGTCTCCACGTTTAGGTCGCTCTGATACCAAGTCCTTCCAGGCTTGTCTAACCAAGATCTCGTAAACACAATCCAACACAAGATTGGAGAAACAAATAAAAGGGGTGCAAGCAAGCTCACCACCCAACCGTAGTATCAGTACTTCGATCCACCCTGGAGCCAGGGGCTAAGGTTGCACACCGCAGATACATGCCAGTTCGCACTCGCGTACCACCAATGCCTACCCACAGGGGCCCTTGGCAAGACTATCTCCGATCAGCTATGTCTACAACAGGAGTAGAAACTCTAGTCCAAGCACATAACCATTAGAGGTGCGCCGCACAACTGGCTACCGAGTAATTACCCAAGGCATCACTTATATAGTGAACTATAAATAGCTGACCTACTATAGATAGCCAGTAGCTTCATGTATTAATTCTGAACCTTAGTCCTCTGTATCTGTGTGCTGTCTCCTAATTCCAGATCCAGCTGAATTAGGCCTGCTAATCTGAGGATTAGCTTCACCTATGGTCTATGTGGGCTGGTTCTGGAGGTATGTTCTCTACAGGGTGTTGGTTGGCTTGTCATTAATGGTTTTGATGTAGTTAGTTAACTGGGTCTAAGCAAGATCCTCTGCTGTGGACATTTTAGCTGGACTCACCTGCTTTGTTTGTGCTGATTTGACAGGCTATGTGCATAAGATGACTATACGCATGGACATAGAGGTTGTGGAGGAGTTGGATGATGCATCATAATTTGAAAGTAAGGGACATCCTTCCTGTTCATCATCCAGGCATTTTTTTACTCTTTTGGGTTCAGCCTCTATTGATCCACCTTGTAAGAGTCGTTGAATGCCGTGGCAGGCCACAAATCAAATTCAACATTACAACACGAAGATCTGTGTTTTGTTTTCTTTCTTCTAGAAAGGAAATAAAATGTTCAGGCAAGGACGGAAAATTAATAGCTAGACTAGATCAAAATAAATAATCAATCTGATAATTGCATAATCGAGATAATTTAGAAACATAAATTACAAAAAGAGATCATAAATAAATGCACAAATCAATCAATCTATTCCATGAATCAATCCATTGAGACAAAATAGCTCAATGATGTATCCCACGTGACTATCTATGTGACTTCGCACTCTCTATGTGTGTGGTCATGTGACCATAACATTACTCACATGTGTAAAAACTAATCAAGGAAAAAAATCTTGCTGAAATATCCGAGCCTTAAAAATGTGGGTCTACTTCCTTTAGAGCTATTTCTTCATTGAAATATACATACCTAAAAAGACGCTGTAAAAATTGATCAAGAAAATGGCATTGATGAGACATGGATGGGAAGATGGTGGAGAAACTCTACACCTATCCGAGTTAACTAGACCTAGCCTCCCGAGCTCTCATACCATTTTAGAAATTGAGGCTAGGGAGAATCAACACAAATAAATCAACCTCCTAATTTAGTATTAAAAAAAGGAGTAATGGCTAGACGAAGGCACAAATCAAAATCAATACTTCCATCAAATCTTGAAATGAGAGCTAAGTAAATGCTTGAGTATCTCGTTGAGCATTTAATGATTGCCTATGCATTCGGTGTGATGCTGTGCTATGCACCCTTCATGTGACCTAGACACTATCCATACGACTAGTACCCATTTAAATTCACCAAATAGCCTTAGGCCGCTTAGATCTTTGCACACAGTCAACATGAGAAGTGGATGGGAGTACTCGGCAAGATGAGGTTGCGGCATCGCTTTTGTGAAGTTTAAGAAGGAAGCCAATTAGGGTAAGTGGGTTGTTTATTCAGAGCTTTTATTGTAGGTGTATTGATTAAATGCCACCAACGTGGCATTTAATTAATACAACCTTAGTATATGAGTTCCCCCACCTCGATCCCGATCCTCTCCCTCTCCTCCTCTTCTCTCTCCCTTCCTCTGTTCGTAGAATGTCCTTTGAGGCCTTTTATAGAGAATTGTGAGACCTTAAATAGAAAGGATATGGGTGAATGCATGCAAATGGAGAGCATATGGGGGGTCATCATTTCATTGCCTTAAATAGAGAGGATATGGAGGGGTGAATGCATGCAAATAGAAAGTATATGGGGTGTCATCATTTTATTGCCTTAAATAGAGAGGATATGGAGGATTATCATTTCATTGACTTTTTCAAGCATTACTCATTACATATTATAATGAAACCTTAGAAAAACACTCTTATTCTTGAAAATCTCACATAATATATTTAATGGAAATGCAAAAAACATTTTGGTGCTATATTTAAGGGCACCTAGTTTGTATTGCTGGGCTTCTTGACACTACATATTATCTTTGAGAACAATTTTGGATGAAATTAATGTGTTGAACTATCTTTTATGAATTAAGAGTCCATTTGGTTGAGAAAAAAGGTAGGAGTGAGCAAATAGAATTTCAATTCTCACATACTAGATGTTGAGCAAAAAAATAAATAATTTTTTTTGGTCATTTCTAGTCAATAAGAACTTAACACATAGGGATCGTGCTCTAAACATTTCACAGGAAAGTGACCTTATATGGGCGATGAGAGAAACAACGAATGAAATGTGCCTTCTTCACACATCTATCTTGTGGGTTTGCATTTTAAACATTTTCTAGGTGACTAGAAGCTAGAAGAAGAGAAGTAAGTTGATATTTGACCATAAGGATGAAGTGAACTCCTTGGCTTCTCTTATCCACATATTCCTCCTCCTCTTCATCCTTGCCTTCATACACACCATTCTTAGCTTATGTTTACTGGCGTGTATCGTAATCGCTTGCCTAATTAGAATCATTGAAGGCCTGTAGTTCTACATCACACTCCTTGGCATAGAACAATCCAAGATTTTGAGTGCCTTCTTGTAAGTATTGGAAGATACGTTTAACTACTTGCTAATTCTTAGTGCCTGGGTAATGCATGAACTTTGAAAGTTGACACATAATTTTGGATGTCTGGCCATGAGTTACATAAATAGATGAGGCATCCAACATCTTGATCATAAGTGGTCATGTCGAATGGTACACTGGCATCCTGTAGGCTAAGCTTTACACCAGGTTCCATTGGTGTAAAGATTGGTCTGTAACTTTTCATATTGAACTTCTTGAGTAGTGCCTTGATGTAACTTTGAGTGCTTAATGACTATACCATCACCTTGCTGTATAAATTGCATATCCAAGTAGTAGTTCAAAAGACTAAGTTTTGGCATCTCAAAATTCAAAGCTATAATAAAATCCTCATTGGTGTCTGTCACTAGCATGTTATCTACATAGAGAATGATAACAAGCAAATCCTTATTGGTGTCTATCATTGGCATGTTATCTACATAGAGAATGACAACAAGTAGATCTTGCTTATCCTTTTTCACATATAAAGTGCTTTTTGTAGGACTATTTTGAAATCCCTGTCCAATCAAATAGACATGAATCTTTTGATACCAAGCTCTGGTAGCTTGTTTTAGACCATATAAAGCTTTCGTATCTTTTGTTCTTGATCAGGTTGGGCAAAACCAGTTGGTTGACTCACATAAACTTCTTTCTACAAGCCACCATTCAAGAACGTTGTTTTGATGTCCAATTGGTGCACTTTCCATTCATAATGGATTGCCAAAGCAATAACAAATTGGATAATGGTCATATAGGAATAGGAGCAAAAGTTTCATCATAGTCAATGTCTTTCTACTAGGCATAACCTTTTGCAACAAGTCTAGCCTTGAACCTCTCAATGGATCCATCTGCCTTTTTTTTTAAATTTTCAAAACTCACTTAGTACCGATAGCTTTCTTACCAAGTGGTGGGATGCACTAAATCCCAAGTGCCATGTTTTTGAATGGCATGTATTTCATCTTGCATGGCTTTCACCCAGTTTGGATCTTCTTGAGTCTTTTCAAAAGACTCAGGTTCATCTACATCATGTAGAGAACTTAGAAATGCAAACTGAAGAATATTTGCTGAAGAAGTTGTTCAAACATCGGATTTAGTTCTACTCTGTAAAGCAGCAGACAATTTGCTATCATGCAAGGTGCTTCTAACCCATCTAGACATAAGTCTAGATTCATTGATTGTTGATCTTTCAGCATTCAATGCATCATCTATTTGATCTAAAGTTGGTGTATCAAATCCTTGAGCATTCCCCTCTCAACAAACAAGGATTAGAAGGCAAAATCTGTTGAGAATCAACACATACTAGCACAAGTTGTCAGAATATGCAGGGGAAATGATATCCAAACTTGGGTAGACAAGAGCAAGTAGACTGCAGAAAATAATCAGCACAAGAAACACAGAGAGATGTGTGTAAACTCTTCTCTATACACAAGATCCCGGAGATAACTGAATGAGGAAGTGGAGGAGGATGGGGGGCAATATATACAAGCCCATGAGGGCAGTCGGCCAGCTCTGGAAGAGGCCCACGACTGACTAAATGTCCACGACTGCTGAAAAACAGCAGTCGGCCAGCATCTGGTGCCCCACGTCTGCACAGAACAAGTCGGCCAGCACTCAGATAGCCCACGACTGCTATAGATGCAGTCGGCCAGCTTCAGAGTGGTCCTGGCATCACCTGGCAGCCCTCCAGCCACTAGGAAAAAATGGGAAAAATAGGGAAAAAATACGGGGAGTGTGGAAAAATGATATACGGGCGGGCACACCCACAACAGAGGCCCTGGTGTATACAAAGACAGGAGATGACTTCTAACACCCCCTCTCAGCTCCTGGCTGTGAAACCAACCCCAGGGAGTTGGAGTGCCGCCTGAGCGTAGCCTGAGGTAGAGACTTCGTGAAGAGGTCCGCCGCATTGTCCTCCGTCGAACAATAAAGTAGCAAGATGTCACCCGCCAAGATCTTCTCACGAACAAAGTGATACTGTATCTCTATATGCTTGGTCCGGGCATGGAAAACCGGATTCCGAGCAATAGCTATACAACTCTGGTTATCACACTGGATGACTGTGGGCTCCCTCCGTGGAAACCCCATCTCGCCAAGCAGCCTCCGCAGCCATACAACCTCACAAGCAGCACCACAAGCCGCCCGATACTCTGCCTCTGTCGAAGAAAGGGCAATAGTCGGCTGCTTCTTGCTGCTCCAAGAAACCGCTCCTGAGCCGAGGGTAAAAGTGTATCCTGAAGTAGATCTCCTCGTGTCTGGATCTCCTCCCCAATATGAGTCACTCCAACATTGGAGCTTGACTCCATTCCCTCCTGTGTAAAAGAGTCCCAGATCCTTCGTACTCTGCAGATACCGCAAGATCCGCAATCCTGCGTCCCAATGAGTCTTCAATCTGCATAAAAGAGCTCAACAGCCCCACGGAGAAGCTCAAGTCCAATCTGGTGTTCAGCAACCAGATCAATGAACCAACCAACTTCCGGTACTGCGAGGCATCAACTAGCTCACTAGGATCTGTAACGGTTAACTTTGTGTTCGGGTCCATCGGCGAAGTAATAGGCTTGCAGTTCTCCATCCCAAAGGCCTCAAGCAACTCATGAACATACCGCTGCTGAGAGACGAAAAACCCCCTCTGGGTCTGCCAGATCTCCAATCCCAAGAAGAAGTGGAGTAAGCCTAAGTCGGTGATCTCAAACTCCTTTGACAAGGCAGCCTTCGTCACTCCAATGTGCTCCACATGACCGCCGGTGAGAATGAGATCATCCACATAAAGGATGATGAGTGTGACCATGCCGTGTTCCCGAAAGAGATACAGGTTCGGATCTGCAACCGATCTCTGGAATCCAGTCCGAATAAAGAAGGAATCAATCTTCTGATTCCAAGCCCGCGGAGCCTACTTAAGACCATACAAGGCCTTACATAACCTGTAAACCATCCCTTCCGATCCTGGAACAATGAAGCCTGGAGGCTGCTCAACGTACACCTCCTCCTGCAGGTCACCATTAAGGAACGCTGATTTTACATCCATCTGGTACACGGGCCACCGCTGAGAAGAAGCAAGGGCAAGAACGGTCCGAATCGTGGTCATCCGCGCTGTCGGTGCAAAGGTATCCTCGTAGTCGATGCCTGGCCGCTGAGCATAACCCTTAGCCACGAGCCTGGCTTTGTGTTTGTCCACCGACCCATCAGCCACGTACTTGGTCTTAAAGACCCATTTGACACCAATGACTGACCGCTTCGACGGCCTCGGTACCAACTCCCAAGTGTTGTTCTTCTCGATGGCGTCAAGTTCCACCTGCATGGCTTCCCTCCAAGTATCCTGTGAAAGGGCTTCCTTTACGGAAGTGGGCTCTTTATCCCGCATGATACGAGACATAAGAGCATAGTTCACCTGAAGAAGCTCCGCCATGTTGCTTTTATCTCGAACTCGATGTGATCTTCGAGGGCCGTCCTCTGTGGTCCACTCGGAGGGTAGCTCCGTGACACCTGACTCCCGAAGGGTGTCCATCAACCACCTAGGTACTCGAACAGATCGTGGAGCCTCCTGTGGTCGCGGGGGCTCAACTCCAGCTGCGGGCTCAACCTCCTGTGATGACTGAGGTGGATCAACTGGAGTGATAGACTGGGAATCATCATCAGATTCTGGATCTCCAAGAAGTGGCGGCTCCTCGACAGTGGATGCTGGAACATGCTCATCAAAGACCACATCCCGGCTGACAACAATCTCGTTCCTCTCTGGATCATACAACCTGTATCCCTTGGAAAGAGAGTTATACCCCACAAATACCAGCTTGCGGGACTTGGAGTCAAGCTTCCCCT
The DNA here is from genome assembly GCF_041138505.1 of Cibotium barometz. Taxonomy (NCBI): domain Eukaryota; kingdom Viridiplantae; phylum Streptophyta; class Polypodiopsida; order Cyatheales; family Cibotiaceae; genus Cibotium; species Cibotium barometz. Next base: position 16,557,622 of record NC_141056.1, read on the forward strand.
TCTGCTTCTTCGGAATATGTACATACGCGTCACTCCCAAAGACACGGAAGTGCGAGACATCGGGTTTCCTGCCAAAATATGCCTCAAATGGAGTCATATGGGGTACAGAAGTCGTCGGAGAGCGGTTAATGGTATGGACAGCTGTCGCCACAGCCTCACCCCAAAGTGGACGAGGAAGATCTCGATGCTCCAGCATGGTCCTCGCCATCTCCACCACAGTCCTGTTCTTACGTTCAACAAATCCATTCTCCGAAGGCGATCCTGTATTGGCCAATTCCCTCTTGATGCCATGATCTGCACAAAACCGAAAGGATACAGTCGAGGAGAATTCCCCTCCTTTGTCAGCCCTGAGAGTCTTGACCTGAAATCCAGACTCTTTCTCCACCATCACGTGCCAATCCTTGAACCGAGCAAAAGCCTGGTCCTTCTGTGAAAGAAAGTAGACCCACGTGAATCTGGTACAATCATCAACAAGCAGCATGAAGTAGAGAGATCCTCCCAAGGATGGTATCTGCTGTGGTCCACACAAGTCAGTGTGAATCAACTCCAAAGGTTTCGAAGCCCGCCTGGAAGCCTGCTTCGGAAAGGATTCCCTGTGCTGCTTACCACGTATGCAAGAACTGCAGCGTCCTTGCCTACTACCAACATCTGGCAAGCCAACCACCATCTGGTCCCGGAAGGCGCGCCGCAAAGCATCCACATTCAAGTGGCCAAAACGAAAGTGCCACAAGTCTCCGACCTGAGAGCCTGTCAGTGAGGAGAGTGCAGAGAGTTTGTAGATACCGTTCTCCACACCGCCTTCCCAAACAACTTTGCCTGTCTCACGGTCCCTTAGAGCAACTGAATGCTCCTCAAATTCCACCCGAAAGCCAGTCTTGCATACCTCATGCACTGACAAAAGATGAAAGCCCAGAGCAGGGACATAAAGAACACGGGAAGCATGCTTGCCCCCCTTGCCGTCGGGAATGATCTCCATCCGGCCCTCACTATGAATCGGAATAGTGGAGTTATCACCAATAAAGATACGACCTGACTGCCGCTTCAGATCCAGGAAGAAGTCACGGGATGGAGTCATGTGCCTGGAAGCACCACTGTCGAGAATCCATTCCCGAGTATCCTTGGCGGTGAAGCCAACTGCCTCCTCGCTCGAAGACGATGAATCATCGGAGTCCACCATCTTGAAGTGCACAAATGCCGGAGTCTTTGCAGCTGAGGCTGAGGATTCAGCACTCTTCCCTGTCCGCTTAGGGCACTTCCTCCAGTAGTGGCCTTTCTCGCCACAATCATTACACGATCTTTCGGCCTTCAGCTTCTCTCGTTCTGGATCAGGCTTCTTCTCGGAAGACTTATCTGATGAAGCCTTCCCTTTGCCCTTGTTGGTATTACGGCCTTTCGACCGTTGGCCAGTTAAGGCCTCCGAACCTCCGCCGTGAGGAGGGTTCGTGAAACGTTCCTCCTGGTCCAAGACCATTGGCACAAGCTCCTCCCAAGTAATGGTGCTGAGCCTGCCACTCGTGATCAACGAGGAATAGAAAGCGGAATACTGACCAGGCAAGTGGGAAAGTAACGTGATGGCCATATCTTCGGACGATATCTCTTTCCCAGCTTGAAGGACTTCCTGCTGAAGGGCCTGCAGCTTGTTAATGTGTTCCCGCATCGTCGAAGACTTTGCAGGGTTCATAACCCGCATCTGCACTTCCAAGGATATCCGCTTCATGGGTGATACCCTGTTGTACAAAGAAGCCAAGTGCTCCCATATGCCTCGTGCCAGCGTCATGTGCTTCACATGGTTGATCACCTGTGGTGTGCAATTGAGGAATATAAATGACCGGACCCTGGCGTTGACACGGTCCCACATTTGTGCCTGTGCCTCTCGGTCCTTCCTCGCTGATAAAACCTCCCCTTCCTCAGCTTCCGGCCTTGGCACCCCTTTGATAATAAAATCAGCAAGATCATATGACTCCAGAACTGACTCCATCATGACCTTCCAGATGCCATAATTGGACCCGTCCAACTGACGATCCACTGGGAACGTGGGGAGAGTCGGAATCTTCACGTGCTTCTCTGCCATCTCGAGTAAATCCGCCATCTCGGAGAGTAACCTGAAAGGGTGGGTGCGTGGGAAAAATCTGAAAATCAGAATATATGCAAGTGGCTGTCCAGCCCCTCTGCCCGCCTTCCTCTTGCACCTTCACTTCCTGTTCAGCCCGAAACAGTCCACCGATCAGCAACCTGTTGCTCCCCCTCTTGCTCAGAAAAACGCCCAAGATCTGCTAGAGCCTAGGGCTCTGATACCATGTCAGAATATGCAGCGGAAATGATATCCAAACTTGGGTAGACAAGAGCAAGTAGACTGCAGAAAATAATCAGCACAAGAAACACAGAGAGATGTGTGTAAACTCTTCTCTATACACAAGATCCCGGAGATAACTGAATGAGAAAGTGGAGGAGGATGGGGGGCAATATATACAAGCCCATGAGGGCAGGCGGCCAGCTCTGGAAGAGGCCACGACTGACTAAATGTCCACGATTGCTGAAAAACAGCAGTCGGCCAGCATCTGGTGCCCCACGTCTGCACAGAACAAGTCGGCCAGCACTCAGATAGCCCACGACTGCTACAGATGCAGTCGGCCAGCTTCAGAGTGGTCCTGGCATCACCTGGCAGCCCTCCAGCCACTAGGAAAAAATGGGAAAAATAGGGAAAAAATACGGGGAGTGTGGAAAAATGATATACGGGCGGGCACACCCACAACAGAGGCCCTGGTGTATACAAATAGACAGGAGATGACTTCTAACACAAGTAACAACCCATCACAAACATGTTCGGAGAATTAGCATAGACATGCTTATTGAATTCCATCATTGGATAAATAGAATCCTTTGCAAAAATGATATCCCTACTAAAAAGTCTTCTTTGTGAGAGGATTGTAGAGATGATAATCTTTACTTTCAACACTATAACTAATAAAAATGTATTTCACTACGTGGTCATCAAGCTTAGTTCTGGTTTGTGTTGGGATATATGCATATGCCAAACAACCAAAAACACGCGTGTATTTAATCTTAGATTTTTTATTGAACGAAGCTTCATAAAAGGAGTGATAGTTTTCAAAGCTTTAGTTTAGCACATAAAGAACTACTTCCATCCAAAATTTGTGTAGAAGATGTTGACCTTTAATCATGTATCTAACCATCTCCATGAGAGTCATGTTTCATCTCTCAACAACACCATTTTGTTGTGGTGTATAAAGAGTTATACACCGATGCTTTATATATATATATATATACCTAGATGAATCCAAGAACATGCCCAAATTCACCTTTTAGGAACGTGCATGTTATATACTCATGGTAGTCAACCCACAAGACTATACAACTATCAACTCCATTATGCATAGTATGGACTAGATACTACGACATCCCCACTAATGTCATCAGTGCCTAATAGTGGGTGTAGAACTCTGTATCAAGATATGCTCTCACACGCAGACATCCCCACTAACGTCATCAGTGCCTAATAGTGGGTGTAGAACTCTGTATCAAGATATGCTCTCACACACGCATTCCACACACACACACACGCATTCCACACACACACACACACACACACACACACACACACACACAAAAGAGCATATATCCACACAAAGCCCATCGTACTGAGCTTCTGTCAAACCTCCAGAGATGTAGGGCAAACTCAGCCATACTGAAGCCTAGCACTAAGGGAAGTAGCAAATAGAAAAAATTAGTTCAGCAAATAAGTAGTTGATAGGGCAAATGCACCTCTAAAGATAGAAAGAATAAGCACAATATCAACTGGCCGCAACTCGGACGAAAACTTCACAATGTGAAATCTGCATGTCCGCTAATACGGTTGAATTATATACTAGATGAATCCATGAACATGCCCAAATTCACCTTTTAGGAACATGCATGTTATATACTCATGGTAGTCAACCCACAAGACTATACAACTATCAACTCCATTATGCATAGTATGGACTAGATACTACGACATTCCCACTAACGTCATCAGTGCCCAATAGTGGGTGTAGAACTTTGTATCAAGATATGCTCTCACACATGCACTCCACACATACACACACACACACACACACACATAAGAGCATATATTCACACAAAGCCCTTCGTACTGAGTTTCTTTATAAGTAGTTGATAGGGAAAATGCATCGCGAAAGATACAAAGAACAAGCACAATATCAATTGGCTGCAACTCGGACGAAAACTTCACAATGTGAAATTTGCATGTCCCGCTAATATGATTGAATTATATACCTAGATGAATTGAATGCATTTTATTCTCCCTATGTTTGAATGGAGTGTTTGAAATTTTTAGCGAGTTTCATTTTCAACCATAGCAACAAAGAGTTGAAAATGAGAAAATACCTCTGATTTTTCTTTCATAGGGTAAGACCAGTCATACTTATTGTAGTCATCAATGAATGTAACAAAGTATAAGTTTGTTTCCAAAGAAGTAGTCCTCATTGGACCACACATATCACTATGTATAAGCTGCAATTTGTGATCAGCTCTACTTGTTGCATTCTTTGGAAAAGATTAGTGAGTGAGTTGGCTAAGGATGCATCCAAACATATCTTGGTGGTGGATCAAGATGAGTGAAATCCTCCAACATGCTATGTTTTTGCAAAAGCATCAAACCACTAAAATAGAAGTGTGGCCAAACCTAGCATACCACAACTAGGTATCTTTCATTGGGGGGAATACGTTACCCGAGCGTGGTTTTCGAGCGAAGGGAAAGCCAATCGAATCCCATCAAACAACCTCCACATAGAAAAGAATAACATCACATTCCAAACAAGTACGAAATTTCATTCTAGTTAAAAACAATAGCATGTAATCCAACTAATGGCCCCTCACCACAAAACATGGTAACTTAAAAGATGCTATATTCCAGCGAACAAAGTGCACCCAAGTCAAGGATAATAACAAAAAAGGACCATCGTACAAGCCATCAAAAAAGCCACATGAACAACATACAGATTATGTTGGCACATGGCACCATTTGCCTCACTAACTTCTTGAAACAACTCCAAAGAGTAGCATGACATTCCAAACAAGCACACACCATCATAAAATTGAATTTTGGTTAAAAAAAATAGCATTTAATTCTACCAATGACCCCTTCCACTACAAATCAAGAGTACTTAAAAGATGCTATACTCTAGTGAGATCGAAGTGCACTCAAGTTGAGGCTAATTACAAAAAGAATCACTGCATAAGCTTTTAAAAGGCCACATCAACATCTGTAGATTATGTTGCCATATGGCATTGTCTGCCACTAAGTGCTTGAAAGAACCCCACCTTAGTTAGTGCCTCTTGGTGCATGAAATCGTGAGCTACTGAATCCAATCCCAAAACTTGTAAGTAAATGAAGTACAAGTGCTTGCATGGTATGTATGCAAGGTGCTTGCCCTCTCGTTTTTAAAAACATTCACACGCACAATGCGGAAAGTCTTCTATTGACACCGAGTAGCTCACACCCATTACTCTAGACCCCTCAATATTACCGTAGAATATGTGAGATTCATTGCACAATATAATGGCCCCGTGAATAAATTGTGCAACCAAGTTCCTTCCCTTTCTACACTCTCACGAAACTCCTTAGTCAATCGGGCTCTCCACTTAACAATCTTGCCATCCCTGTATTTTGGATAAAAAACACTTGGAATGTTTAATGCATTTGCGTTGGATTGAGCTGTTTGCAGAGGTGGCCCTTCACTTTGAAGCATAAATCCATTTGCTAGGAGCATTTGCATCTCCATGGCCTGCAGACATGTCCCCTCATCCACTAGCCACACCCACGATCTGGACCAGGTGTGTTGATCACATGGCTTTCATCATCCCAAGATTCAGTGGGAGCCGAGTTAAAGAACCATAAAAACCTCCCCACAACATTTTCACAGTATTTTCGGCGACCTTAGAAGCATGGTGTAGGCACTCCATCATTTTTGTCTCCATCTCCATCGTTGATGTACATTCCACATCTTCCACTCTATCCTGGCAAATGCCGAAAGCAAGTCATTTTCTTCCTTGGCTTTGTCCTTCGAATAGCCCACATTGTTTTTGGCACTTTTGTTTCGATATGTCCATGTGTTTTCCCTCCTTGTGCACCTTTCGGTGCACCTTGCTGCTTGTTCACTGTAACAGTCACGTATTCTGTGCTGTGACTGTCTTCTTCTAAGATGACACCTGGATCTGTATATACTGGTCTTTTTTTACGAACACTGCGTTGATGTATATTTACACGTTGCATCTTAGGAGAATTTATCCCCATCTCTTGCATTGATGAGTGTGCCAGATCAACTAGTTTGTTACTTGTAAAAGTACCTACTCCACGATTGTAAAATTTTTCTGCCATTTGTTTCATCCTTGGTATATTTCCTGTGTGTGTCCCTTTTAAGTATGCACTGTATTTAGCACTTTGCAGAATGCCATGTCTGCACCTGTTGCCTCATAGAGTGAAAGCTTGCTTTTATAACCCACACTTGCTCTCATGATTGCATATTTAGCCTTCGAGAGATTAGATGTGGGAACAAAAATACCGGACTCATCTTGAGTCACAAACCAAGATCCCTAGTGGAATGCCCGAATATCCCACCAAGCTAACCATGTTTCCAATGTTGGAATCTCTCCTTGTATTATGTGCTCTGACCACCAAAATTTCTTGATTTCATTTTTGCAATTCTCAGCTGCTACCTTAGACAGTGGATTCCTCCATTTCATGCATAAAGAGTTATGATCCTCATGAAAAGGGGGCCGTATACATTTTTGTGTATTACACACCATGCTATGCTCCCAATGAAAAATGCAAGTTCTTTCCTTCTTTGGCACCCTATTATTTTCCCCACCAAAGTAAATAGCAGGAACTGCAACCCAATTTGCATTGGCGTCGTCTGCCACATGAATCCCCATAATTTTGGTTTTTCATAGCCATTCTGTTGCACCAAATGATTCAACATCTTCCAAAACTCTATTTGTGCATACCTATCCTCTACTTTAAACTCACATGTAACTATTGTCAAAATCTCACGGACATAAGGGTCAAGCACACGGATAGACATAATTAGCTAACCAGGGACTCTATGGATGTGGTCAAAATGCACCCACATATGTTGTAGATTTCCCTCTTGTCTCATCCTATTGACCAAGTCAAGGTCACTTCCAGGACCTTTAGTTGACATTTCAAATACATGTGGCTGATGCTGGTCACTCAATTGTCCTGGGAAAAGCACACTATGGATAAATGGATATTT